>NW_024580671.1:32885618-33045679 GCF_017639235.1 Corvus kubaryi | reverse complement strand
GAAGGGAAGGGAAGGGAAGGGAAGGGAAGGGAAGGAAAGGAAAGGAAAGGAAAGGAAAGGAAAGGAAAGGAAAGGAAAGGAAAGGAAAGGAAAGGAAAGGAAAGGAAAGGAAAGGAAAGGAAAGGAAAGGAAAGGAAAGGAAAGGAAAGGAAAGGAAAGGAAAAATGTAAATCGAAATATGTGACTCCATTGTTACTGCCAATAGGTTTTGACATAGCAGTTCTCTTGGTTTTGTGATTTTGACCTTGCTTTTGTGCATTAGAGTGTGCTTTGTGATCTCGAGCGTGCGCTCACCTTTAGTTGCTGCTGGCTGCTTCTGGAGTGCCTTTGGTCATCAATATTAAATGAACTTTAGTTTTGAATTCCTGTAGATGCATTTGTAAAATTGTGCCAGTCCAACTTTAACACTGGAAGTGAGGTATAGTGACCTGTGAGCTCTCTGGGCACATTCAGCAAAGGCAGCAGACACGAGCACCCTGAGGGAAAAAGAAGGAAGCAGAGGCTGGTGAGGGTGGAGCCACAGAGCTTTGAGGGTGAATAAAAATGAAGTGACAAAGGGTAGAAGAGAAACAGAGTGCAGCATATGAAGGAAGAAACAGAAATTTTGCACCCTGGCTTCATCAGAAGCTCATGAATTCATGTGGATTCTGCAATTCTTCCTAAAATGAGTGACATTATCAGATTTTGGATCCTAGCTGTATGTATTAGTATTCTGCAAATGAGTAAATGAGCAGCCTCATTTTGCTACATAGTGAATATGCTCTTCTGAAAAGTGTACCATAAATTAAGTGGATTGATCACATTCTTCATCTGGGAAGTGCAAAGAAAAATAGCTTAATTTTGTGTTATTCATCCCTTTCACCCTTAAATGGGGTTGTTGCAATTGCTATTTAGCTAGAACTGCAACCAGAAGATTCTACTGTTGCTTGTATACCTTATATATGGAAAATAAATTTTTTGCCTTAATGTACTAGGTCTTCAAACAAACAAATCATGAGCAATGAAATCCAGGAAAATAATTTTTAGTCTAAAGTCTGTAGTGGCATTTTGGTAGTATTTCAAAGGATGTAACTTTTACAAAAAACAGTCATCAATAGTTATAAATAGTTATACAGCAGGTTGTGGAATTATACTGCACATTTGCATCAAACATATGGATGTACAACCAAAAATTAATTATTTGGTTCAGTGAAGTTGTCTTGAAAGGCCATAGAAGTGTGGCTGGTATTTACCAACTGGTTGCACATGACTTCTTTACACATGCCAATAGTGCCTAAGTGACCTTCCCTGCCAAGAGCTGAGCTAGCGTAGCCTAGATCAGCCAAGATTTGAAGAGAAATACTACAATACTACAGGAGGCATTAAGCCAACCTAACTCACATATATACAGAGTATATTTGTGTGAAAGTGTTACTGCACCCATATATGTTAAACTAAAAAATTACAACTTTTTAGGGCAAGATTGGTTTGAATTAGTGATACACACAGGATGCAGAGGAGCAACTAAACAACTGATGAAGCTGATTTTGAAAGAATGAGCCAAGGTGAGCCACCATTCCTTGTTGAACAGCAGTAGAAAGGAAGGACAGGAAGGATTTGAGAGCTTCTGGCTAAGGTCAGAACTTGATCTTTTGTAGTTAGGGTTTGCTTTTTGAGGTTCGCCATGAATGTTTTGCTTGGACTGAGCCATCCATGCTGCCACACCTGAGGTAAGCACAGCAGAACTGGAAGCTGGATGTGTTTTTCATGTTGGATTGATGTGATTCATTATGCTGATAAAGAAAAAGAAAGGCCACAGGGAACAAATAATAATTATTTGGCTTTAGCTCGTAGAAGTGTAAATGCTGCTTGTGGCTAAAACATTAGTGAGTTAAAAACAGTGCTGGATCTGCACAAAGGGGAGGAATCCCCAGTGTAATCTCTAAATGCATTTTTTTGATCAATCATATATTTGTGAAGGTCAACCTTACCTCGCACGTATGACAAACCCACTTGCCTGTTAGCATTTCTTATCAACTATTCCCACAAGGAAAGATGAATATTTGATATGTTGAATGTATACAGTATCTGTTTTCTGGTGAGATTCCAGCTGTAAAATCAGTCAATATTTCCATGATTAAATACTAGGAATGGAGGTGGAATGCATTTCTTTGACTGTTTGAAACAAAAGCCATAGTTCTGATGAGTGTTACATACAGTTTGGTTCCAGGATGCATCCCTGGAACTGAGACTTGAATGCACCTCTAAAGAGTACTGATATGTAGGGAAGCTCTGAAGTAGCCTTGCAATTATGAATGTAGGTGCCAGACTGCAGTTACCCATAAGGAGGAAAGGCTTCTATATTGAGAATGTTCAGCTCTTTGAAGCAGCATCATTTTTTTTGACGTCTCAGTCCTCTGCTGTGCTCCAGAAAAACTCAAGGTTTTCCCATCAATAGCTAAAGATTTCTAGATTATGTCAGAAATTATTTTTGCACTGAAAAAGGCAGCAGATTACAGGCCTTGTACTTCCAGGTGGGTTGATGCTTTTAAAAACAGCATAAACATCATAATATAGTGATATGCTGCATACTATACTCTTAGGGATAGGATAAGTGATGATTTCTGTCTGCTTGACTTTTAAGTGTAGAGATATGCACAAAAGTCTATCAACATGATATTTAAGATATTGACATAATTTTTTGGGAAAGCAAAGTTACTTGGCATTAAGGCAGAATGCATAAGGAGATGGTACAGTGGGAATGTATGGACATTGAACTGAACTTCTGGTTGTGCAAGTACTTGAAAATGATTTACTGGAAGGCAGCAGTGGCCTTAAGGATTCATAATTGGTTTTGTTACAGTGGGGTTAAATCAACTATGCCTTCAACATTTGTGTGCCTAAGTGTTCTGTTCTATAGATGTAAGGTGAAATCTTTCTGAAATGTACCTGTGACTGCAGCTGTGCTTTCTGGTCTGCCACACTGGCTCCTCTGCTGTCTAAATGCCTTGATACAGCTTTGTAACTGTTCATTTTTCATACTATTTAAAAGAAAAATTGTTCCTTTAAATAACAGTGCCTCATTTGTCTTGCAATTGAAATTGTAGGTAACAATGAGGTTACCACCTGCTGAGACAATAAAATCTTTGATGACACAGTGTCTCAGTAGACTGGGGAGGTGGGGAGAAATGTTTGCTGCACTTCAGAGACTACGGTTTTGTTCACAGCCTGCTGGTTTGGATTAGAGTCAGAGATGAGTTTCCAAGTCAGCATGTACAGCACGCTGCCAGAAAGTTGTTCTTGGAGCTGCTGCTTCTTTGTAAAATGCAGAGGGAACCAAAAAGGAAAAAAAAAAAAAAAAAAAAAAAAAAAGGAAAGGAGGAATGGCTACTGGCAGCTTTTCACTCCTACATTTAAGGATGTTGTGGAGAAACAACCGATACTGTCTGGACATTGATGCACTGAGGGCTGGGTGGGCAGTGTGTTTTCTCACTTCTGATTGATTTTGTTGTTAGTACAGCAGTGCTAGAAAAGAAAGGAGAGTTTTCATTGAGACTAGCAGCACAGCAGCATGTGTTTGATATGTGAATGAAGCAGTAGTTCTAGCTTTTATATAAAACATAGTGGAAAGTTTATTATATGTTTTACTGTTTTATATTTACCCTCAAAAGGAAAACACTGGTTTAAAAATTATAAAATGTATTTTCCCACAAGTAGATGAACTTTTTTCCATTTTCTATAAAGAAGGGTTTTAGTCAGCCTACACACCAAAAGTATGTAAAGAATTTCAACACAGTGGTTGTTTGTAAGATATTTAGACCTGTTCTACTGACTCAAAAACTTGAAAGGTAGCAACAGTAATAATATTTAGCATTTTAATAATGTTTTTCAAGAAGGAAGCATCAAAAGCTTTGCAAGGCACATGATCCAGTAGGTAAACTGAAGGATAGAGAATTTGTCTCGATTCTCAAGAGAACCTACATAACTGCTTTAGACACAGGCATGAGCAGGATACAGCACCCTCACTGCTTTTCTGAAAGTGTTACATACCCTGATCAAGGTTCTAGTATTTAAGCAAGCAAAATTACATTTTTGCCAGTTTTGCCTGGATCTGTTTCGGCAGAAGGCTGACCAAGCAGCTGTGGTGCCTCCTGCAGAGGGAGGTTCACCTTCCTTCTGCCTAACAAGCTTTGAGCAAGTACCTTGTCTCCTGTCTGTGATTTCCCATCAGTGGACCAGCACTGATGCCGTGTCGCAGATACATTATGAGAATAAAGACACCTACAAATTTGACTTGTATTATGGTAACATAGGCATGTAAGACAGAACAAGAACATCATTTATTATTGTGTATGCCTGGACTTAGAGTCATTTCAACAGGGATTCAGTAATACAAAGTCTGGGTCAGTGCAGTCCACAGAGAGTTCATAATCAAGACTTAATTTCCATTATTTACTTTCATCTTAAGGCTTATATAGTTACGCTTTATATAAACATCTAAAGGGAATTCCAGTTCTAAATTTCACTCTGCTGATCACTTATCAAGTGAGTTCTTGTATACTCATGCACAACTTGTTTAGAGCAACACAGCATGTATAGGAAGAGAGGGAACAGTTTACAGTTTATTTACTTACGGTTTCATATAGTCCTAGCATAATTCTTAGATGAAGAATTCTCAAATACTACCAATTGTAAAGCAACCATTTTGATACTGTCCCTGTATTCTTTGTCATTTAAAAACTCTTCCCCAAGAAATGAAAAAGCATGAAAATATTATATTACTGATCCAGCTTTTTTACTATTGTACTATTCTTTAAGAGTTCTGCATCCTCAGTTTGCAACCTTAAATGGAATTACTGCATTTGCTAATTGTAAACTAAGAACATGATTAAAACAAAATTCCTTTTCTGCATTTGGCATTACTTCTTATCCTTTTTATTTTGTAAATTTTGTCAGAGACTACAGGACCATACATATTTGTGAAACACAATATACTGTATGCCTATATTTTTAAATGACATTATCTTTTTTCTGAAAGTACGAGAGGGTGGGGCACTCAGAAGCAATTATGGTCTGACAGGACAAATCTTACTGAAAGTATGGGGTGTTGCTAAACCTTTTAGATGGAAAATTCCTCTCATACTTTTCACATTACAGCAGTGAAATCTGTGTAATTATTCCAATCAGCAGATATGCAATGTGAATCACAAAGAAAACAAGATCAGAGTAATATAAAGCTATAAATATATTGAAAGGGGAACTTTACCATCTTTTTGCTTACAGCAAACATATTTTTTTATTGGAAGCAGCAGAAAGAAAAGCAGTGGGGCTTGTTGATGTCAGGAAGTGTGCTCTTTGAAGTCCTTGAAGGTGCAAAGCAATGAAGAAAATTAATTCCAATCCAATAGTAGGAAAGGGAAAGGTGATGTTCCAGAAAACAAAACCTTTTCCTTGCTCACCTGGGTGATGAAGCTACCTATAAAAATGTTCTCTCATGCATTTTAGGTGTGATCTGTTCTCTTATAGAATTCGGTTTGCTCCATGGGCCAGTGCTTGAGGTGCCTGCTGGCAGCTAACTGGACAGAGGAACCCACTGGTTTCCTTGCTCAGAGGTCTGTGATAAGGCTCTGCATCACAGGGAGCCTTGGAGGAGGATAAACTTAGTGCACAGCCATGGTTTGTTTATAAAAACAAGTTGTCCTGGCAGAGAGCGTTAGCAGCCTTAGAACAGAGGCTGTCAGATCTTTTGCTATCTTGTTATCTTTCATCCTCTGTCTGGGGATTGCAGTGCCTTCTGCTGTGTCCTGGTGTGCACAACACTTACTTCAGGCATTGTCATAGCTAGAGAAAGGCTTTTGTTATTGTAACCTTGGATTTCTTGACTTGGTTAACTAACCTGGAAATGAAGCTTTTCATGCCATCTGCATCATGTCAGCAAAGTAATCTTCAGCTTAGACAGCAGCTGGGCATGGTTTTTCCTGACAGATGGTATGCTGTCATCTCTTTAGCAGCTGTTTGGACATGGCTGTGTGTCAACGCCACCATGATATAATCATTGTATCCTGTGAAGGAAGCCCAATGTGACCCTTAAGGCACTTGGCATCGTGCTGTTGGTGGCATATTTTGCAAGAATATTTTGAAGAAAGGGTACGGAAACAAGAAATCCGAGCACGTGTCACATATGTCCTTCCTTTGCACAGTTTTATGAGAAGCGACAAATGTGTTCCAGCACTTTAACAGTAAGTCTTTTGCTGGTTGCAAACCTAAATTTTGGATTTAGAAAGCTAGATAGAGTTACTATGAAACGGTGCCAGTTTTGCAGTAATGTTACATTGTCTGGCTTTATTCCACCGATACTGAAGACAGTCTTTTACATTTAACATTTAATTGAAGTTCTAGATGGTGTCAACCAGCAAATTTTAAAATCAGTGAGAGAATATTTATGCAACTTTTGGAAAGCTGTTTTAAGAACATACTTAAGTCTTTTTTCTCTCTTGCTGAATGTCGTCATGGCAATTCTGAGTCAAGGCGGGGATACAA
The DNA here is from genome assembly GCF_017639235.1 of Corvus kubaryi. NCBI lineage: Eukaryota > Metazoa > Chordata > Aves > Passeriformes > Corvidae > Corvus > Corvus kubaryi. Next base: position 33,039,160 of record NW_024580671.1, on the reverse strand, counting down.
GAGTTAACAGAATCAATACTCAGAAGAAAAATAGCAATAGAATAAATTTTCATGTTGGAATTCAAATACTTAACCTGGTGAGTATAAGGAGATCCTTTACATCTCTAGACTCCTGTATAGTAAATTACAAGCCTTAGCCATGTGTTTTACATCCAAAAGCTCAATTCTCTTTACTGTTTAATGTGCTCTTAAAGATCAAATGTCCTTTTATTTTTCCTTTTTTGTTTCCATGTATGCATCTTCCACTTAATCACATTATGTGCTTTTGCTGCATCCATGGTTGAAGTCCCGAGTGTAGCACTAACAGATGTGACACTGTTCCTCCTACGGCTTGGTTTCTCCTATGGCTTGGTGGCTGTCCCTACAGAAAGCTGGGTTGTCAGCCTCAGTGAGTCGTGTGCACCTGTGTTTATATATACACACATACAGAGAGATGCATCCAAGCCACTTTGGCCACTATCTCAGAGTTCAAAGAATCTGCAGCATGAGTGTTAATTTTGTCCAGATGTAAGTTCTTTAGGTCAAACTGAGTCGTACGTAGGACCTCACCACAGAAATCTAATTTCTGGTGCTTCCTTCTTTGACCTTTTCTGTGCAGTTAATTAGCAACTATTGTGACTATCAGTGAAGACTAGCAGGTGACAATTAGGTTTTCTATTTCTATGCACTAATTATATTTGATTTTACTGTCAGGCAATACAGTCAGTTACACGCACATGACAGAAAAAAAACTCACATGGCCATTAAAACATTCAATGTTCCTCAGTGTTGATGAAGAATTAAAGAAGCTCAACACACAAATGTAGCACATATTTACGATGTAGTCAAGTGCACAACAATAGACTTCTCAGCTTCTTTGTGGAGTTTTCTCTTTGTTTGTCTTTTTTGCTGACACTGAAAAACAACAAAAATATTCCCAAATTATTGTGGGTTCTTTGTGCTCAGTAGCTGGGGAGGTTTAACTTGCTATTTTTGATCTAATTCTTTACAAAGTAGGAGTGAATAATAACAAATATGTCACTTCTCTGTCATCATTGTTTCCAGAAGATGGTTCAAGAAGGTTTTCAAGGACATGATGTTTTTCAAGACTGATGAGTATGCTTTGTTTTACTGAACTATGACTTTAAAAGACCAAAAAAAACCTTTTCCAAACTTCCAGTTTTCTGACTTTGTGAGGATTCAACTTTTATTTTGAGCATAGCTTGACATATCACTGTACGTAGGTTTTGCAGCTGCTCTGGTTTGCCCAGGGATCCTGCCAGCTGTTGAGGCTGTGAAGTTATTGGGAGCTGGACTGGTACCCAGGCACACCCAGCTGCAGTTTGGCTGGTGGTTCAGTGACTGACCATCAGTACAGCCAGATTATAGCTGGATTCTTTGTGTTGTTGGAGGGGCTGTCCCTTAGGTGAAATGTGAATCAGAAATCAGATTACTAAAGTTTGAAGACTCAGACCTAAAGTGTGAGCCCATATATAGCTGTGTAAACTCTAAGGCTCTGACTCTTGCGTTTGACCTACCATCTTTGATTTCACTATCACTTATTGTTATCCTCAAGCTTGAGTGTTGTTTGCCAAGTGGCGTGAAACAGCTGTTCCCTTTAACCTGGAGCTGGTTGTTGACAGATGTGTTCTCTAAACTGTGTTCACTCTTCTCTGGGCTGTGTTTTAAGGGATAATTAAAGTGGTTTGAGAACCTTGGGGCGGTGTTACTGAACATTTAGTGTTTTACTACCTGCTGTTGGGTAGGATTTTTTAAATTATTTTGTATGCATGACCTAAATTTGTAGATCTAATACTCAAAATGGCATGTTAGAAGGTTGAGAACACAAACCTGTTTATTTGGAGACTATGGTCCAATTTCTGACCTTCCACCAGATTTCCTCATGGAACTATACTAAAAATAAATTAATAGTATCCATATAAATAGTTCACATCCTATCCTCCTCATAAGTGAAATCAAAAGACAGGATACAAAGTTTCATGCCAAAGCAGCTGATCTAGTTACAGAAATATCCTTCTGTCTGGTCAAGTACATCACTCCTACTCAAGATGAAAACCTCCCAAAAGCAAGCAATTCCATTGCCTTTTCCCTGGATGTATGTAGCAGGCAGGAGTAGAGCTCTTCCTGGAAAATGGATGGGAGTCTGTGTGCTTCCCTTGAGGGAGAAGGAAATAATTTTTCGAGATAAAAAGTTTATTTACCAAATGCAGTAATACATGCATTTGTTACTTTATATACTATATTCTATCACTTTTTTTTTTTTGCACTGTGAACACTTGCTTTATTATTCTAAACATATAAACTAATTGCTATGTGTAAGTTTTCCAATTTGAATGCTTGCATTGTCTCATAGCTAGATTTGCTGTTAGGCAATTATTGGTATCCAGTCAGACTGGATGAATAGAATTGTTGTACTTAGAAAGCTGAATGGTTTATATGGCTTTAAGAAATTAATTAAAACTACTTCTAGTTAGCCTGCAGGTATAGCTTATACAACTTATTCCTAGTTGTAACAGATACAAGTATATTATGAGTCCATAAACACCTGTGTATTTCTAACTGGGATTTATTATTTCCCTGTGCAGTGTTAGGCAATAAATGAAGCTTCTGTGAAACATTTTTGCAGGAAACTTCATCTGAAACCTATTATCATGTGACTTTTTTTTGCATTTCAGTCAGTTACAGTGATGAGAAGAGCCTCAGTAAAGTCAAGATTTAGTTTGCTGATGATAAACACAAGTTTGAAGGCCAACTCATGCTGACTGTACTCAGCCCTTTCAGAATAATTTCTTCTTGCCTGGACTTAGTTTAAATAAGTGTGCATCAGTTCACTGTCTCCGTGACCTATTGAAAACAAAGTCTTCTACCGAATTTCATTTTTTTCTATGAAGTTTGTCTATTGCCACTAATACTATACCTGATAAGGCAGATGTTTTATACAGATGATTCATTCGTATGGTCACCCTCACATCAGTTCCCTCCACGTCACAGTTTTCTGGAGCGATGTCTGCCAGGACCCACTGATTGGCCTGCTGCACTTGGAAAATGGGCTTTTGGGGCAGAGAGATCAGGGTATTTCAGGCTAGGAAGAGCTCAGGAGTGCATTCTGGAAAGCACACTCCATTGCAGAAGTCCTTGGCTGCAGCCCCGGCCGGCATGTCCTGCCTGCCCTCTGCGAGTGCCCTGACGTGGGGGATGCACCCGTTCACACGACCCCGTGTGTGGAGCCTGGAGTGTCCAGGAACAGAACTTGGGAGGTCTGTAACAGGCTTGGACCAAGTCCTGTGTAAGACTCAGTGTTGATAATTGACTATCTCTGTGTCTGACATCATGCTTCAGTTCATGTCAAAGAAGGAATCTGAAGAAGTAGCTCAGTAAATTACAGGACTTCAGGAAGTATCAAACCACTTCCAAACAAACTGGAGGTGCTGCCACATTGCCCATGAGACTTCAGCTCTTCTTCTAGTAGAATAATGGGAATCAACATCCAGTGAGGTTTCAAGGAAGAAATTCAAGTTTCTTGGAATCTTAGTAACTGGCCGTATTTTAGAGGAATAGAGAAAGTTTTATTGTTTTATTTCATATGGAGTCATCTTCTGTTCTCATTATAAGACAGAAACAGTTTGCTATTTTTCATGATTGCTTTATGATCTTTGCAGTACCACTGACTTTGTTTTCTTAAATCTTCAACTCCTGAGCTCTTTTAGCAGAAATTTCTTGAACCAGGTTTAGTCACACTCCTGCTGTGTAGACCAATGTTTGGCAAAAAAATTATTGTATTTGTCTCACTATTCAGATTGCTCCAAGCACTTTTCTGCCAACTGTATTTGTTTGTTTGTTAAAAAAATGATGTCTCTGAACTTCTGACTTGTGTAATATTCCTCAAGGCAGTGATATTTATAAGAGTAATGAAAATTTGCACCTTCCTTTGATGACACAAAAGAGGATGGTAGGGTTAAGTGGAGACCAGCAGATCCTGCTGCTTCCTTGTGAACATGCAGCAGCAAACATACATTCCTTTTCACACTCTGAATTTGCTTTGAAGCACATCTCTGCTATTGGATGTGTCAGTGGCTGTTTCAAAAATTTCTACTTTTTGGGCCAAAGCCTTTATACTTAGGACATTGGCTCACCAAGATACTTGTACATGGCCAAAAATATATTTTTTTAGGGAACTTTAGAACTTTTTCTCTCTGGTTGTGCATCTGGGTTTTCTTTTTCTTCCTATTCTCCCTGTTGTTTTTGTTTTCAGGGTGGTGATGAGTTTATTAATTGTAATAGCATTCTAATGCAGTGATATAAATCCCTTGCTAGTAGGAAACAGAAATAATAGTTTCATATGCACTCAGTGCAAAGCACATGAAGCACAGAGTAACAAATGTCAAATAAGACAGGTTGTAAGAGCTGCCAGTGCACTTGGATGTCAGTGAAAAGGTGTGGAAGTAACAAGCCTTTGCTGTTTCCTACGCCCTACTTGGAGGCTGTTGTGTGCTGAAAATTCCATTGCTAGATTGCATGCTTATTTCTCTCTAGAATATCTCTGTTTGGGCATTTTCTTTTCCTTTAAGTTTACAAGAGAAAAGATACTTCTTTTTGCCTACATCAAACTTTCCACTGATCCTCAAAAATTATCATTAGTAGCAGTTAACTAAGTGAAATATATACCATTAAAACCCAAGGGAGGCGTGTTTAGGAGGTAGGAGAGGCAGATGGGCTGAATGATCGCTTAACTCAATTTTCTGTGATGTGGGATGCTAGGAATGAAGTTTATTAGCGTGGGCTTTATAATAAAAACTTCCTTCTGACAAGTTTTCCAGGGATGCACAACCAACTCATCCTCCCAGACCAGCAAAATGTGAACCTCATTGGACTCAATCTCATCAACTGTCTTGGTCACTGCACAGCACAATTTGAACTCATAAAGAAAAAACAAATTCAGATTGTGTTTGCAGCCCTTGTTATTTTTAGTTAAGCCACAAACCATTAATGGCTGTTTAAAGTAGGGGGTTCTGCATTTTTCTCCTCAAGCATGTGCTGCTTGCCTCCTACCCATGCAAGTACACAGCCAGCACACTTGGCTCCTCCAAGGCCATTGGAAAGGCTTCAGAGGAGCCAAGTTGCACTGGGGTTCTAAGAAGGGATCCTGTCCCTGCCTCATACAACCTCCTTAGGGTGACTGTTCCCACATGATTTGCTTCTCTGCATAATGAAAGTGCAAGATGATGCCTTTGGTCTTATAGGATGTGAAAGTGGGCCTTGGCAGTAGGTGCCCTTCCCAGTTATGGTCTTGGATGGCTTTTGGCAAGTCACTTTCACTCTTTATGTTTCCTACTTCTCTTTGAGTTGTTTACAAAGGTGCAACTGTTTCTGGCAAATGTTTGTGTTCTGCCCCATGCTTCTGCTCCACAGAGCTGCAATTTTACTTTGAATCTGAAGTAAATTGATGCTGACAAATAAATTATCAGATAGATACATTAGCATCTTTGGTTTATGAGAAGTACCTTCCCACAGTCCCTCTTTGTATCCCTGACCTAGAGGGGCTCTTGAGTTTGGCTGCTATTAAACATGTCCAAGGAAGTTTTCATTGAGGTATGAGGAAGAAAGTGGTGTGCAAACCAGTTTTCAGCTGTATTGACAACCTTACTTCTAGAATGGTATTTTCTTCTCACTCTCTTTCTGGTTTGGTGTTTCTTTGGATTTTTTTTTTTTCCGTAAATCTTATTTCTTTTTTATTTCCTCTGCTGGGATAGCAGTGCATAATTGTGGCAGCCCAGGGTTTATGTACAACCTCCAGATAAAATTTAGCTTCCTGTCTTTCAGTAAGACACTGCTGTGTATTTTAAAACATTGAAATAACTCTTGCCATTTGTAATAAATAACCCAATATTTTAATTTCCTTGCTTGCTGTCTCTTTTCCCTCATAAGTGATTGTCTTTCTTCACTTTCCTTTTTACCTGAGATTAGAAACTGGTCCAACAGAGCATTTAAAGATGCTTAGTTTGCATTCCTGAGAAGTCCTAGTGGAAATTCTTGTATGTCTTCAGTTAAACTCTTAAGTGCTTAATATTTTCCTAGAGTAGACCATATTGCAACTGTAGCAGATTAAAACCTGCCCCTATTTTGTTCTTGTACACTTTTTGAATTTTTTAGAGGTTTCTGCTTTATTTCAATCTTTTGGCCTCACCCTACTGAAAATATGGTGACCAGTCTTTCAGTGGAATCGTGTGAATTTCATTGCTTGCAAAAGATGTGAGTGCAGAGGTAAAGATCTACAGAGGAGGGATCATCTCTTAAAGTGATTAATCATTTTGTAAGGGCATAAAAGGAAGTTAGAAGTTTTATTAATTGAAGTTACAGTTTGTTACCTTTATATTGCCAATGATTCCTGTAAGAGACATGGATGACCCTGCAGCATTTTTAAATACTTGCAAGAAAACATACATAACCACTGACCTATGGGCCTGATGTTTTGAAAAATGTCCACAATGTTTTATTAAAGGAGTTACAGTTTCCACCTGTACTGAGATTTCATGGGGAATTGTCCCCATTAGGTATGACCTCATGCAGATCAAGCAAACTGACAACTATTTGTAAATTTGAGTTATCTCTGTGTTCTGTTTCACCTCAATAAATCAAGGCAGGTACCTTCAGATGGAGCTTTGGAGAATCTAAGCCACTCCCCTTCTCTCTTTAACCCTCTGATTTTTCTCTCTCAGTGAGAATATACAGAGCTTCTACAAGCTGGGCTCCTAAATTCAATACCTCAGGTACCTGCAGCAGACTGAATGACTCTGCCTAGCCTGCCCAATCAGCTAATGTACAAACTCACATCTCTTTGGGATTTGGCTTAATTAATGCAAAACAGAGACTAGTGCAAGCCATGTCCCTACTCTCAGATAACCTGGAATTCTTAACATGGAACTCCTGAACTGCTCTTAATTGCTTATGTTCACTGAGTCAGAAAGGCTTATGGGGCCATCTGGTTTTGGATGAATGCTGTTGGTTTTCCTCCTCCTAGAATGTTTGCAGGTCTGTTCTAATTAGTGGCAATCCTGACTTTGGGCCTGTGGTTTGTGCTGCCGTACAAAATATTTTTGACTTTCTATTGACCTGGCTCACATAATATTCAAAGCCAGTTGTTACATATCACTTTCCTGTGTTTTTCTTGCCTGTTGATTTGCTCCAGAAGATGATGCTTAGATTACTTGTAATCCTAACGGCCACAGAGGATTTGGCATTGGTTTGGGTTGTTACTGTGGTTGGGTGACTCAATAGCAATGATAACATATTTACCCTGGACCTTCCATCAGAGTGAAGTAGACAGGAGGCAACCCGACAGAAAGTTTCCAATAAGAACATTGCTCAGTCAGTTCGAAATGCAAATTGGGCACATAAAATCCTTCTGCCAAAAGCACTGTTTAAGAACTAATTTTAAAAAAGCAGGCGTTTTTATGTAGCCCCTTCCAAAGTATTTAAGCCTCTGTAAAACTTTTTTTTTTTTTTTTTACTGCATTGATATTGCAGTAAACTGAAGTTATGTAATATGCCACCCCTGCTCTTCTGCACAGGCATTCAGAAGCTGCTGTCTGCAGCCCCACCTTGAGAAGTTTATAATCCAAATAAACAAGACAGACCAAAGCCATAAGGAGAAATAGAAAAATGAAATGATGCACCTATGGCTCTGTATCTGGCCAGTAGTAGTGTTCAAGTTAATCTAAGAGGTGCTTGTCACAAGAAATATGTTGTTTCAGTAAGAAAAACCTGGTTGATGCCAGCTACAAGCTGAGTCAATTGACTTTCAGAAACCACTCACTGTAATTTTAGAGGCAAGACATAGGGAAAATGTGTTGATTTAATGAATTCACAAACTGAGACAAAAGAAGTTAGAGCATCATCTGCCGTGTCATGAAATGGAATCAGAAATAACATGGCCCTTATCACAGTGGGACATTCTGACATACACACCCACAATAATTAAGTGCTCTTTACCTTGACTTATAGCAAAAGAGATGAGATTCTGGGAATATTTTAATATTTTATCTTTTCCAGACTGGTAATCCTCATATATAATCATCAACAGTTATTTTATGCCTTTTATATTCTTATTTTCTCTTCAGTACAGTGGCAAGCTTGTTTAACTACTTGCTCATTTCTGATTAGAATTTTTTCCCAAGGCTATTGACATAATTTTCTTTGTTCAATTAATTCTAGCTAAGTACTAATATTTCCTGAGTAACAGTATCATTGCAGCAGAGAAAACAGTTCCAACAAATTGCACTCTATACTCACTTGTTAGGCAGACATCCACACACTAACATTAATAATTAATGTAATTTATAGGTCTTATTTTAATTACAGTAATACAGTAGCTATAAATAACCTTGAAAGATATTTAAAATGCCCTATGTGAACAGCTGAAGGGATTTTTGATGTCAGCTACTTGAAGCAGAATTTTTGCAGTGTATGAATAGTTTGGGGGCCGAGGCACAGAACAAAACCTGTCATTTAGCAGCAACATTTTATAATTTTGAAAAAGAAATGTTATCACTTGGACCTGGGCTGTCTACCATCTCACTTGGTATTCACAAGTTCATACTAGCTGAAAGGATAGTCCTTTACCTTATTAGAGAGCTGGAGAAAGGGAAGCAGAATGGAAGGAGAAAACCAGAATTAATTACATGATCTGGACAGTGATCATTTATCTGTGATCATTTATCTGTGACCAGCATCTAAATATTGGTAGCATGCAGCCTGACAGAACCTCCAAACATATACTTGCTTGGTTATTTTTTGCCATCTACGAAAAGTCACTTTCTGATTGCTTCTGCGAATAGTGTTTTCAGGACAAATAATGCAGGTTTGCTTTGGCTTAGTGTGCAAGGGGCAGGGGGATATTAGACAGTACATAATTTTATCAGGAAATTAATGCAAATGTATTCAAATTGCAGATATTTTATTGCCCTCCCTCCCTTCCTTTCTCTTCTCATATGTCACTTGCTTTCTAAGATGATAAATCCAATAAGTTGTCAAGCTCCTGTCTGTGTGATTTGTGTCCTGTTTGGAGGTTTTTGATACAATTACATTTGATTTCACTACATTTACAGAGAATTAGATCTTCTTTATTTCAGTGGTCCAAAGTCAGTGAAACAAACAAAACCTTTAGTTTACTGTTTTCAGATTTTTTTTTTTTTTTTTACTGTCACTGTTGCACTTGTCCCTTGTGGTACCAGGTGAGGCAAAGTTGTATTTTTATCATACTGAGGAAGTTCAAATTTATCATACTGAGGAAATTCTTGTGTCATCATATAAATATTTGATATCTAGTCTGAGTTAATCATTCAGACCTCTTTTGTAGTCATTAGAGAAAAACAAAACAAAGGAGGAACCTGCAGAAGAAGGTTGAAATCAATAACAAAGGAGAAAATTATGTTGGTTTGGATGAGTTAGGTTCTCGTGTTACTGTTCTTTCTCCCTCATTCACCAGAATGTTTCTCCCCAGCATAGTCATTGATTGTTAAGGTTTCCCTTTTCTCATGCCCTAGGCTGAAATGCACTGCCCTCATCATCTTGTCATGTTTTAAGCCTGAAGAAGTTGATGCATTTTCTGGCAGTGCAGGATTTCTGACCATTTCTTTTGGTATTAGGAACACTGAAGGATGCACTTCTCCACTTGTACTTTATCACACAAGTTGTAAATCATTAATCATTTGCTCTACATTGTTCTATTTCTAGACAAGCATGCACTGATTTGACATGATAAAGGGGCAGGCCATTAGTAGGCAGTGACAAGTCTGGGACAGCCCACTTTGCCTCCTGTGCCTAGACTCAGGAATTAGAGTTCTGAGCATAGCAGTGTCTATGATCTGCATGATCACTTTCTTGTGGCACGTGGGAAGCAGAATGAGGTACTAAAGGGACAGCATAGTTCCTTGGATTCCAGCATGTTTCCTTTGTTATTAAATGTGTTGAGAATTCTTTTGGAGGACCTGGACCTATTTTGGAACATAAAGTGTCGTTGCAGTACAGAATTTAACTGTAGAAGAGATGAAAGTAGTTGTGACATGACCAAAGCTAGAGTAAATGAAGTGCAGTATGGCAAAGTATAACCAGGAATTTAATGCACCAGTTATGCACCTAAACTGGCATCTAGGTGGGAATTAAGAGCCTAAATTCAGAATATTAATTCAGGAAAATCCAGCCAAGCTCAAATTCAGGTATTTTCACAGATGTAGACTGTATTATGTGATATGCCCTGCACAGTTTTCTCAGTTTCTCTTTGCATTGGGTTGGCAAAGGAGGTGGCTGCCTAAAGTGTATTGTTATGCAGAACAAAACCATTTCTCTGCCTAAATTCTTTGGTGACTCTTATATGCATGGTCAGGCCTAACCAACCTGCACCAAATGGTCTGTAATAGCTGTAAAAAAAAAAGACAGAAGGATAATTCCTGAAATATTCTTGCAAGTAGCTGAATAATTGTGCTCTCCTCAGTGCTGCCTTAGGGTTGCTGTACCAGGAGAGACTGACTGGTATTGCCAAACTGAAGATGACATTTCCAAAAATGATCATCTGTGCTCTAGGTTTGTTATAATACCAGGACTAGAGCCCAGGCATGTGAACTTCAAGTTCATTTCTCACCCTGAGCTCATATTTTAACAATTTTTGAAATTTTACCTGCAGCCAACTGGTAAATATGACAAATTTGGACACTTCATTTCTGACAGTTGTTTGGAAAGATGAGAATTGATTCTTAATGCTTTAATGCTATATTTTATGCCAGTGGTTCTCTGTTGGTTTTATTGGTGTTGAGAGTTGAACATTCAGAGGAATGTAGTGAAAAATCAGGTCAACAGACCACTGGTCAGTGACAATAAAATCCAGTGCTGTGTAAAGTGTTTTAATTCTCAGGCTAATGGTAGTCACATAGCAAGAGTAGATTTGATAACTTTTGTAGAACAAGTGAAAAAGATTGGTATCACTAGATTGTAATGTCTTCAGTGATAATATTTAGGCTTTATAATAGATTGCCATCAAAAATGCATAAAAATAAATCAAAATTATTTATTCTACACTAAATCTGATGTAAGAGACCCCTTCAACTAGGAACTTTCAGTGCCTGTAAACCACCCAGTAACCCAGAAAGGAATAGCAAACAGAGCCAAGCAGGAGCAGCAACTACAAGAGATCATTTAACAAAGATAAAAGTTATTAGAATAAATGTTAGTTTTTATAGCTGATAAGCATTTTGTGAAAATATAAAGATGAAAGTATGCTGTGAAATTCTATGAAGGTGAAGCTATTTAAGACAACTAGTAAAAATATGTCTTACATAACAGTGAAAGCCCTACTTAATAAACACCAGCTAAAAGACTTAAACCTGTTGAAACTATTTTTCATTCAGTGTGAGTTCAAAAGGTCACTGTTTGGCATTCCTCCTCATGGCCAAATCTACTGAAGTTAACATGCCTTTAGTAAACAAATTCTGATTAAAAGCTATTCAGAACTGTCTCTATTTGCTTTGCCACAATCACATGGCAGATATTTTCTTTCTACAGCAATCAAATTCATGATGTCTATTTAATGGAGCTAAAATGGATTGTGCATTAAGCAGCATTGCTTTATATGAAAGAGAGACACTAAAGCATGTGTACCTGTAAAATAGAGTGATTTAAATGTATTATGCAATAAGCCTAAACAGTTAGCAGGAACATGTATTAGAGTACTACCTTGAACATAAAAATGCCTTTAATTTGGTTTTTTTTTAACAAATATACATTAATTGAACTTGATAGTAATTCTGAAAGACAGGTAAGTGTTGTTATAAACATATAGCAGATGGTTAAACTGACATAAATGGACAAATGGAGGGTGAGAGATTTGTTCAAGGTCAGAGAGCAAGTGCCCAGGAGTTCTGACATGTAGTTCCCTGCTCTAACCATGAAACAAATCTCCTTTGTTCTATGTATTTGCACATCACACTTTAAATGAATAGCCATATTATTTTGCTTGTGCTTCCAAAGTGTAAGTACAGGACATACAGAATAGACACAATCTATGATTTTTGCCTTTAAATTAATGCAATTTTTGTTTAAGGATCAAAGGCACAGAGTTACATACTGAGGGCACTTGCATCTTCCTCTGCTACAATTAGTAGTTTGCTGTAGAGATAAGTGGCTGACTGTGGTTGATTTTTATCCTATTGCCACTTCCTGCCCTACACCTGCAGTGTGCCAATTTTAATCTGTCAGGAATCTAAATCCCTTCAGGTTTGGTTTGCTGATTGAGTCCTACATTCCTTGAACCTCCTATTTCTATAATGAACCTGTAGCAGGCCCACAGAGTATTTTATCGGGTATGTTACTTATCTTGACTCTTCTGCCTTTTTACCTGGAATCAAAGATTTGTCTTCTTTTTTCTCTTTGCTGATGTTCAGCATATCCAAATAGACTAATTGCTCAGGCTCTGTTAGAGCCTCCCCTTATCTAAAAGAGATAGTGTTGTAATCAAGGGGTATTTCATAACTGAACGTTGAATATAAACAAGTACGTTTTATCTAATTTTTTTTTTCTATCTGTGTAAATGCAAAATAGGGAATTCTTATACTTTTTTTCTTACTTTTGGCCTAGTTCTAAATGGTCATCCTGATGAATAAATATGGCAAGTCTAGTTTAAACATGGAGTGAGTGACTGCAGAAGGTTTATTTATTTTAATGGCTTCCCATTCAGATTAAATCTAAACAGAAAAGTATAAAAGTTATCTCTTAAATCCAAACCAGAGTTTTGGCTGAGCTTATTAAGTTTGAAGTGTCTGGACTTCAAACAAACAAACAAACAAAAAATATCTCTTTTTGAATGTGAAATACATTTGAAATAACTTCCTCCAGCTATTTCATTTTCATTTCAAAGGCTTTTCTGTACACTACCAAGTGCAATCCAAAAAACAACCCGGTCAATTAAATACCAAACTGTTACCTCCACTTTACATATGTAAGTCAGAGAGTTTATGTGACATCTAAAGTCAAACAGCAAAATACAAGCAAAATAAGATTTAGAGTTGAGAGGATTCTACTCCACCAGGCTATGCTCAACCCACTGAACATGTCTTTTATTGTGCACCCAAATACCAGCTGGTGATCACTCGAAGATTGATGGTAGCATGCAGCTCTGGAATGTGCTCCTAAATTCACTCTCTGTGTCAGTCTTCATGGTGTGAAAAGGAGTGAAATATGTTTGTGTTCTGTGTGTTTAAACAGCAAGCATGCTGCCCACTGAGCACAGCTGCCCTCAGGCTTGGACCACTCCTGCTCCCAGGGAGTCAGGAGTAGGGATGGCCACATCCCATAAATGACACCTAGCACTGACAGAGCCAAATCCATACAGAAACAAATTAAGCTTAAATAAAAAATTTTTCACTGCACACATGCTTGGAAATATTTTTAAATTGATGTTTAAAAAAAACCACCCTAAGTTTTAATTAATTTAATATTGAAAGTACTTATAACAGTCCTCGATGCTAGCAACACAAGCAGAAAAAACTGATGATGAAATGAATAATTTCCAGTTGTGTCCAACCACTGAAGTCCCCTGGGGGATGCGGCCAAACCCCGTATTCAATGAACATAACCCTAATGTTATGTTGTGTCATAACAATAATTAAACAAAAAAAATAATAATGTGCAATCTGATTAAACCACATGGCTATTCCTCCAATGGGAGTGAATGTATTTAATACACCAGAAAAATCTGTTTCAAGGTAAAAAAAGAACCAACTGCCCAAACATTTAAGGATAGGCTTGACCTTTGCTTTTCTCCCAAACCAAACTTTCCTTGGCTTCAGAAAGCATCCCAAACACCCACGTCCAGAAAACAGCTTGCTTCCTGTCAATGGAGAAGGCTGGGTGGCCTTGCAGCTGCAAAATAAGATTTAATCCAAGAACACAAATTAGGCTACAAGGGGTAGTACAATGGGTACTACACTAAAACATACAGAACAAATATCGGAAAAGGAAATAAGAATATTGTGGAAATATTATTCTAAAATTTCTATAAACAGAAATAACAATAAAAGATTTGGATAAATGCAGCAGTGGAATCGAGCGTGGCTGTTTCTTCTGGTGAAATTCGTTATCTCCAGTATAATGACCCTTCTGGCATCATGTTGAACTAGGGGTTCATGGAAGGTTCACTGAGTGGGGGATGCCATTTGTTGACCTCCAGCTGCTTTGTTTTCTCACATAGTCGAGTGAGAATAAGTGTTTCTTTTATCCTTCCCAGATGTAAAGCAGAGCTTGCTAACTATCTTGACTTGTTATATAGAGATGATTATCTGATATATAGATGAGAGTATGTAGACACCAGGTATATGCACTCCATTGAAATAGTGATACTGGGGAAACAAGAAAACACACCAAAAAAAGGAAGCAGTGGTTTATCTATTTGTGTGTGATACCAACCATGCCACACACTTGTTTGCTTGGTTTTGCTGTGGGCAACTTGGCTATTTTTATGACTATCCCCTGAATTCCAATTTTTTTGTGTATAAAAATACTACCCTTTAGTTCAGCAGTCAACTGAAACAAATTTATTACTGTAATTCTTTTGAATGAGAAATATTGCCTTCCTAAGTTTCTTCAGCTCGAACTGGGTAAATTTTACATTATTTTAATGAAGAATGAATAAAAGCTAAGCACTGGGATTTAGTTTGATCTCTTTATGCCTGATGTTCACCTGAGAGCTAATCCTAATTTGATTAAATTGATAATAATAATAATAATAATAATGAAGCTGTAACCAAACCTGCATATACTAAGTGGCCCTATTTTATACAGAGTAGTGGTGAGAAGGGACTGGCAAAGATAGGAACAATATGTTTTAAGGAGATCTGTGGATAAAGTAGCATGGCTAAAGTTGCAGTACAGTTGGTAACATCAATAAAGGCAAGGATTACTGCAGCAAGGGCAATAATGCCAATTGTAGACATACAGAGATTGGCTGAATCTCTGGGGAGGTTGCTCTTTGAGGGATAGAAAGGAATATAATGAAGAGTTCCTCTGCCTTGCCACAGTGAAGTGGGTTCTTACTTTATTACAGAAACCATAATGAAATTTTTCAGTGGTTAAGCTGCGTTTTCTCAAAGAGTTTTTATTAGCTTTGGTAACAAGTAATTTGGCAGCTTAGTGAAAATATGCTCAGAAAGAAAAGGGCTGCATGTGAGCTGATGTTAAGAGCTTTTTCAGTCTGAAAAGAAGTTAGGAGACTACTATCATACTTTCATTATTTAAGGTGTTGATTATTCTGCAGCATTTGATAGTTTTTCACTAGAATTCAATGTCACAGTTGTTGGTACATCAATGAAGATCTGCTAACACCTCAAAACTACACACTACTACTCCCCAGTAGCTGTCAGTTTTGCAAAAGGCAAATTGTATCTTCACTGTCTACAGGCTACCTCAGTACATCTGCAAAATACACACTTAGACCAAACAGCAAGATAAATTTGAAAAAGAAAGACAATTCTACCAGTAAAACAACCTACCTTTTACCCAACATTAATGATACTCTCCCTGTTAGTCTCTCTCCCATCCCAATATTCTAAGATATATCAGCTGACATCATCTGACCCATCAGATTGTGGGGAGTAGAGAGTCAGGTGCTTAAACCTAAGCCTTAAAAGGTTTGCTTTTATCACAAAAACAATAGCCTGAATGAGATGCAAAACTAAAGGGAAGTCCACTCAGACCTTGCTCTCCTCCCAGTGGCCAACCCATTAGTGGCAAATGGGATGGAGATGTAAGAACAGCTCCCAAATCTCATGTTGTTGCCCAGTTCTGACTTGGAGACTATAACAAGCTTCAGTCTTACTTCATTTTTCAGGCAGACAATTACAATAATTCACTTTCTTCCATTTCTCATCATCTCTGTAAATTTAGATCAAAGAGTTTTAGTGTCTGCATACAGTCAGGGGTTTAGCTGTCCTGTTAGTCTGATCTCTACTTGGAACATTTCTCTGTGTGCCTGAGCATCACAGGAAGCAGCACAGCCATCCTTCTAGTGGTGTGATTGGTGGTCCACTAGAAAAAAAGAGAAGAGAGAAAACACAAGAGGTTACAATGAAAATATATACTTCTCCCAGAAGAAGTAAAACTATGTGGAATCTGTCTGACTTCTCCCCGGGTGTGGCTTTTTTTTCTTACTCTGTCTCAAAAATAATGTCATACTTGGCAACCGAAAACTTTTCTCTCCTGCATCTGAAAAACAAAAAGGTCCCTAGTGCCAATGGCAAAGCTGCTGTGTGCACCCAGCCTGAGCTTCTGCAGCCTTCAGGCAGTGTGGCAAGGACCCTCTCTCTCCATGGCTTTTGGAAAGCAGCCAAAGGGTAAACTCTGTGTAACTGTGCAGACTTTGAAGTATGAAGCTCTTGGAGAGCAGTTTTCATGCCACAGAGCTGTTGTACACACACGGCTTGGAGAAGACTGGCTCCCATCTGACATGGATAACTCAGCTGCAGTAATCTTAAACCCAGTTGGCCTGTCTTTATGGCTCTCTACACTTGACAAAGTTGTCCCTTTTGTTTTGGGACCAAAAATGAGAACAAGGCCTGGACAGGATAATAACGAGAAGAAAAGAACAAGGTAATATTTGAAAAATAGGATATCTTCTGGAAAGTTCTATAGAATGGCAGCATTTGTAACATCTTCTGAAATAAAAAATACAAATTGCATTTATATAAAATTATAACTGCACACTAATTATTAAAAATAAAAGAAGCCCACTTTTCAATGTTATTTACTGAAATACCTGCACAGACTTCAGAGGAGTAATTCAGGTTTACAGTGAGGTAAATTGAAGAATAACCTGAAAATTATGCCTAGAATTGTCTACAGCCTAGTGAGACTGGATGGCTGAAGGGTGTGGGTGGTCTTGCATAATGCTCAATGGAGGAATCTCAGTACTGGGATATTTGGCAAGACTTAAGATAGCTGTGTAACTGCAGTTTGAAAAACGTTGACACATTTTTCCTTTTTGTTTTGGAGTGGGTTTACTGTTGTGGAATGTGGCATGATTTCACATGACAATATCTGTGAAAATGAACAAAAAAAAAATCTGTTCTTCATAATGTAAAGCTTCAATAAAGACGCATGGAGCTTTGTGGAGTGTCTTGTGTTGATAAGTGTGCCACAAAGCCATGTTAGTACATTTTGCCACACACGAGTAAGTGGCTTTCTCTTCTCATGTGTTTGCTTTTACTTAGAAAGCACATTCCTTCTGCACAAAACTGGCAGCTTCCCACACCTCAGAGGATCTGCCCCTCCTTTTTTATTGAAAGTACTAAATAGAAGATGAAAAATTCTGTTATAGTTTTCAGTACTTTTAATAAAAGAGCACGCCGTCATGAATTACCCTTTCAGTACAACTTTTAAAAGGCACAATGTTAAAAGCCAGTCAATAATCAGTCGTGATTTTTTTAAAGTCTGTGAGTTACCAGGATTTCAGGAGTTTTGTGTGTCTTGCAAATTGTGAAAGAAAAGAAGAAAACATCTACTGACATATGTGAACGCTCTGCTTAAGGTCAACTGTTAACTGGTATGTCTTTTCCGATCAACACATGGTCCCCTTCACAAAGAGCTATTGAGTGTTTTACTGCTCCTAATGTATATGTTGAGCTGGTCAAGGTGACAAATTGTTCTTCAGACATGCTAGAGCCACCTCTGGGCCTGATTCTCCGAAGACTTCACCTTGGTGCTCTGATTTCCCTTTATAAAAGACTGCATTATCTCAGTCCAGTAATGTTTAAATTCCACTCTCAACTCATTTAGCAAATACACCCACAAGTACTCTAGGTGTATATTTAAACCAGATCATATTTAAATATCATTGACATTTACTTGTTACTTACTCTCATTCCAAATGCAGTAATTAAGTTTCCTTCTAGCAGATTATACATTTTACCTCTGGGCGAAAAGAGGGTTCTGTTTCAGCCTGTACTATCTGAACTCCCTTCTTCTCTCTTGTTCAAGTGATCTTGTTAATTAGTTAGCCTGTGATTTTATGAGCACTTGTAAATCTATTTTCTCCCCTCTAACTTGCTCTTTTTTTTTTTTTTTTTTTTTAATAAAAATGCAATTAAACCCCTTTCAGATGGATTCAGAATCAGGCAAGTGTGCACATCTGTGATTTCTAGTTCTTATGAAGCTGTTACCTCCTATATAAAAAGCCAGATTTCATTGTAACAGCATTAAAGGAAAGAGTAAAGACTCCCATGCATGAAGAAGAAATAGAGAGATAAAGAAAAGGTCAAAGGTCCATCTGAGCTTTTTGGGCCCTGTGTGGTTAAGGCACTTAAGGGACTGACCAGTAGCACATCTGGCTACTTATGGCTCTTTGGTCAGATGACTGTGGCCCCATTCACGATGGGATTCGCCTGAGAATGGCTGAGGGATGGGTTTTAGTTTGAACACTGCATGAGCAGGGGAAAAATGCTTTAGCTACTCCCTTATCTCAACCCCTTAAGTAGAAGGAATCAATACATATATCTTCAAAGAAAAGGAATATTGACAGTGCAAATGTGACTCATTCTGAAGTTTCGAAAAGAAATATTCAGGCTTTACTTGTTCTTTTTCCATACACATTGAGGAAGTAGTCAATCGTATCCTCAGACTCGCAGTATTATAGCAGACTATTTCCACAAGCACTATGTAAACTATAAAAATGATGCACTTATTTCTTCTATATCTTTACACTAAAAAATTAAAAATAAACCCAAGAAAACAATAATTAAAATTGTTAGATTCTTATGAAATCTGATACCATTTAACTAAATCTTTTTCTAGTCATTTCTACTAAAAAGTCATGAAACAGAGAGATTCGTAAATACAAAGTAGAAAGGAAAATATTTAAACTAAAATAAAACACATTTTCTTCTGGCTTGTTTAGTTTGTTTGTGGGGTTTTGTTGTTGTTGTTGTTGGGGTTTTTTTGTAATTATTTTTTATAACTTTGCAAATACCTCAGATTTCACTCACATTCTTAAAATACATAACCATTCCATTCAATGCTAGCAACATTATGCGTAGTGTCTATATGTCCAAACTACTTTTTCATCTGTTTAATCATGATCTGTGGGCAAAAGGGGACCATTTCCATTTGATGTTATTGTTTTACTTAAGTATTTATTTCTAGGAAAAAAAAAAAGAAAAAGAAAATTGGTTTCATTCCAATTCCTAGAAGGGGAGATTTTACATTGCAGTTTCACATTTGGCATGGGCTGGCATATTTTTTGGCACAAACTCAAGGCTTAATGAGGCTTAAAGAGAGTCTTACAGCTTCCATAACCAGAGGCTGACATTGAGCTTACTGCTAGATGTACACAAGGCATGTGATTTGTGCACCCCACACCCCATGAGAGCGTAAAGTAAAACACCATAGTATTGCTGACATCCACATCACTAAGGCTACATAAAATCCATGCCAGTTTGGGCAGCAGAGGTTCCCTGGGGAGATGTAGCCCATCTTCCTGGAAAGTTGTGTTTGTGCCCTTCACTGTGGTGCTGCATGTGAATGGATTGCTGTGCTTTACTTCCTACTTGTTTCTGAGGCAAAGACACCAAATCTCTGCTTTTGCTCTGAACTTCCCTATAAAAAGCCTTCTGAGAATGAATCCTTATGCCAGCAGGAAAGAGGAGGAAATCATATTCTTTCTTTCACTCTTCCACAGGGCATCCTAAATTAAAAGCTTGACAGAGCATCCTTAGGCTTGCTCAAAGAAGCCGTGCTAGGCTGGAAATCCAGGGATGGTAGAGTGCAGGCAGGACTACATGCAGTCTCTCACGTGTCCTAGTTTATCCTCAGTTTAGCAGAGGATGAATTCAGTGCTTTGAACTTGGGCTAGGGATGCTTGCATACCATGGCTGTAGCTTAGCAAACCCTGCAACATAAAGATAATTCTGGATTATATTAAACATTCAGTAATAAGTGGTCTGCAAAAGGAAGTTATATTTTGGGAAAGTCCTGATAAAAATTCAATAGATTTCAGTAACAGATGCATCAAACATCTTTTTAAGATGTCAACCAAGGAAGTTGCTTAGGGTCTTACCTCTACGTATTAGGGATTATTATATTCCTTAGTCTGGGAGAGTCAGGCTGTTTTCAACATTGTGGTACCAGTGAATTTGAATTAAGGAGTGATGAAGGGTTGAGGCTGAGTGATTAACTAAGGCATTTAGAGGACTGCCTGATAGATCTAGCTCTTTTATCTTAGCTCTTTTATCCTTACACAGTCCTTATGTCCTTATGGACAATTTGGGTATAACAGGCTGTGTGAGATAACTACACCTTCCTGGATTCCCCATCTTGAATAGCTGTAATTGTTTTGTTCTGGCCTAAATATAATATTTGTAACAAACCTAAATATGCTCATTTAGGTTTGTTACAAAGGCTTTTGTGATGCCAGTAATAGATATTGGACAAATATTTTGTTACTCCTTCTGTAAGAACAAAACTTTTTAAAAATAATACTTTTTGTTTGTAGTGGATTAGAGAGATAATTAAAGAGTAGAAGTTAGACTGTCTAATTGTCAGTAAGCTGTGCACTGTGTACAGAGAAAACTTCCAGTCATTTGGATCTCCAAAATTTGTAGTTCAATAATAAGCATAATTCTGGAATGAGAATTCACTGAAGCTTTTGTTTTTTCATTAAAGCAACCTGTCCTCTAAGATCAGATTCCTTACACTAGGGATCGAGTTGTTATTGGTTTTATCCCTAAGGAAAGGCAACATTCACCAACTGATGAAGAAAAACTATGAGCAAAGATTATTTTTGTATCATTAAGGATGAAACTTACTTGTATATTGTTTTATTGTCAAATAAAATTGTTAATATTCAGAGAGCTGTCTGCAGCATCATTCTCTATATAGGGCTTACTGCTTTCAATGTTTGGTTAAATTCTCAAAGCATGGAATAGAATTGCTCTGAATGTCAGTAAATGTCTACTTCATTTTTTGACAAAAAACTCTTGGAGATGAAAGGGAGTGAAAGGCCATACAGCATCCTTGCAGGCACCGCTTTCTCCAAGCAACAACAAACAGAGAGTAAATCTTTAAAAAATAACATTTTCTTGGGTGATGATGTGGTAAATTTTGTTGACTGAAAATAAAATTTGATTAGTTATAAATTCCCTCCCTACTTGCTTGAGTAGCCCAGAAAGTCTAATAAGCTGTAAGCTTCAGCACTAAAAGAAATAAAACTAATAAATCAGTGTGAGAGTATTTGTTCCACGGCTTTCCTTCCTCTTGTGAATGGTGTTGAGTTTCCATAGTCTAGTAACCTGGCATAAGGTGTTCTCCTCATCAGCACCTCAGTGGAGGCAGATTATCCTTCAGGAGCCTTAGTAAGAATAATACCCTTTCAAAGAGGTTCAAATTCCAAGAAAATAATGGATTTTGATAAATGAAAGTTGTGGAAATCAGTTGCTGGTTTTGTCTCTTGTTTAAAAGCAATCATCATGATCATGATTATCTTTTACATCAGCCATGGTGTTTTTCATTGGCAACCACTGTCAGTCAGTGAGGCAATAAGGAGGGACATCATATTGTGCAATCACTGTGCTCACATTTACCCCGTGCTGTGTGGGAAACCCTCCCAGTTTATCTGTGCTTTCCTGGTGTATCAAATGTACAGTTGGGAGAACGTTCAGTTTCACCTTACAGCTGCCAAATGTTATGGTAAAATTAATAATGCCCCAGGAAAAGGCATGAGCACAGGTGTCTGGGGCTGGTTGTGAGAATTTCAGAGCGGCCAAAGGTACTGAGCATTGTGAGTCACTGTGCTGGTGAGTCTCCCAGGTGCCTTGGGCAATCCTAGCTAAAAGGTTCAAGGGAGGATTTTTTTTAAAGTGAAGTAAAATGGTTAACAAGCACTAAAGAAATTTTTCAAGCACTAAAGAAAGACTTCTGAAAGTACTGTGAACAATTTTCATATATATTTAACAAGTTCTGTTTCAGTTTTTAGGCACAGGTTGTAAATCTTGATTGTATGTTTATCTATTGTCGAGGCACAAGATAAATACTATTTGTGGGTTTTTTTTAATACTGCCGTAAATAAATGCCTGTAGGAAACTCAGCTCCTGAAAGCTGTCACACGTCTAAATTAATCAAAACACTATTATCTTTCAGTGACTGGGGATATTTTTCATCTTCCTATGAAACTATTTAACAATGATAAAAATTAATTGGAGTTATGTATGATATTTATCAATTTAAATTATATTCTGGTAAGTGTTCTTCCAATCATTAGTTCTCTACTACACAGGTATGAATCCTAGGACTTTAACTTTTGCCTGCTATTAAAAATGGCTCTTCAAGTAATTTTCAAAATAAAAAAATTGCTCTCGGGTAAATATGTGTTTTGCAGAAGGTGCATGTTTTAGGCACACTTATTTTGGCACCTTTTTTTTTTTTTTTAAATAGTGCACATATAAAGAATTATCTATGTTTTGAGAGTTTTGTTTTATAAAATATCAATATCTTTAGATGACTAATTTTGTATAAGGCATTTACTGTTTTCCGTAGGGAATGAATGAGCAAAAGACTTTGCCTTTAAAAAACCTTTAGCAACAGTGACAAGCCATATTGTCCCAGACAAAGTTTGCAACTGAGAACTGTGGGATCAGATCTTACATTTATGAATAAATATTATAGCAGAGCTTCATTTTCATAAGTACTGTGTATTTGCCACCCTTTTAGAGACACGGGGAACACAATTCAATACTAATATTCATGAAGAAAGAAAGCATAATTATATGTTAAATATTTTAACAAAGACAAATTGATTATTAAGGTTTTATTTTTCCACTCTCAGCTTTTGAGAAATATCCCTTCTGTTATTACTGAAAAAGTGAAACAATCTGACTGGGGGCCAAAATATATTGGCCAAACAAAGATGAGAAGGCTGAGCTTTCTTGAGGGCAGCAAGTAATACTTATATTGCAGTTGCTTATGCTATTCCTGTAACAGGCCTGATCCTGCACTGCTGAGATCAAAGGGTGTTTTCACTTCACTTTGTTGAAGAAAGTTTTATGTGGAAAAATAGAGCTCCTTCTACAGTTCTGTTAGTTTGGTCCAAACCCATAAACAAACAACTGAATGAACAGACACATTTAGGCTTGACTGAATAATTTTCTTTTTAAGTAAGCCACGCATGGTGTTGAAGAACAAAATAAAATTTGACCTTGAAAATTATAAAAACCTATTATTAGTGAAGTCCCCTGTTAGGAAAAGGAAGTAAAGCGTTCTTCTGTAGTTTTCATTGATCTTGCAGATTTTCTGCAGTCGTAAACTTCAAAATGTATTGAACATATTGATTTATTTAATAAATTATCTTCCTAAAAAGCCAAAGCTGTAAATAATAATATCCATTAAAATAAGAATTAATTAGATGAATGAATAACAGCACTGCCTGATTTCTATGAGCTACATCTATCTACTTAATGTACAAAATAATTGTATTCAAACTGGGAAAAGAAATTTTGTTTTACATCAACCGTTGTATTATTATCTAGTGTCCAGTGAGGGTTTTTTGTCTCTCTGACCACATTTGTGTCCAAAGATGTCTTTATTTAGAAAGAAATGCAGTTGAGAAACAACAAACATGAGTGAACTGCTTTACTATGCTACTGTCTTTACTATTTCAGAGCTGCAAGAAACTAAGACCTCTGAGTATCACAGAATATCTCCCAGCCCCCTGGATTACAGGATATTATTGATGGATGAAGATCAGGATCGGATCTATGTGGGGAGTAAAGATCATATTCTGTCTTTGAATATTAACAATATAAGCCAAGACCCCCTCAGTGTAAGTTCAAGTTTTATTTTGAGAATCTGAGGTTGCTTAGTCCATGCCTTTGCTTTTAAGACAAAAAAATAGTATTTCATTATTTTGCATCCATGCCCTCACCTGATTGAACTTTTAGTCCTTGTTTTATGTGTAATGCAGATGAGACTGTATGTTGTTTTTCAAACACTGTTTAAAACTGACCTGTTTACTAATTTTGAAACAACATTCAGCTTGGCCTGGCATCACAAGGAAAATTTGTATGGTTTGACACTTTCCACCTCTCTCCAAGATAAAATAGTTCAGAGATGCACTTTTAAAAGTATCCTGCAAGGAAGAATAAGGTACACACTATCATTCTCAAGCCGTACAGAAAAAAACAAGGACAGAGTTGTCCTTAGCCTTCTATTATATTTTTAATGTTTTGTCCTCTGGCCCCAAATCATTGAACTATTTTCTAATCTCTTGTTATGTCTGTGTCAGCCTTTGCCCTTCAGTTGGGTAGCTGAGACACCTCATTTGGAGTTTTCCAGGCACTGTGACCCACATCTACTCCTTGACACCTCTTTTCTGGCTTCTCTCATTTACTGAGATGGTGTTTTCCAAGGACTCTGTGTTCCCTCACAAAACAGTAAGAAGCAACCTCTGTGTGAAAATAAAAACATTATCAAATGCTTAAGCTCCTTTCACAGACTCCTCTCTTGTCTCCAAAGCCAGTTGAAATTCAGCCTGTCTGCTTTTGAAGTAGGTGACCTGCAGAAGTGCTTGTGTGCCCAGAAGATTGACTGTTGAGCTTTACCTGTCTAAAGACTTTGTCTTGCCTATCTTTAGACTATCACAGCTACTACCCTGCCTGAAAGTGTGCCATAAAGGCCTTGTTCTACCAAATCTATCCAATCCTTTAATCTGTGGGCTTTATTACTGTACCTCAGAAGGACTGAGGGGCAGCGATACCCAGCTTGCAGCAGGGAAGATAAATGCCTTCCTTAAGAGACAAGGCTTTTAATGTGTCAGGGGAGAGAGAGGGGCCCTGCCAGAGAGTGATTGAGCACAGTTGAATTAGGCTTTGCTCTGAATCACCCTCTGGACATGCCTGTCCACCTGAATTGATTGTGCAGGGAGTCAGGGGAGGCTCATTCTAACTTACACATTTAAATTAAATGCCTCTCGTTCAATGGTGTGAATGCATTCTTCCCTCCTCTAATGGTACCCAAATCTCCCTCTGAAATGGGGCTGCCTTCTCAGATCTGAAATATCTTCTGTGACCCTTTTGCTAATTTCTGTCTCCCCAGTGATCCAGCCACCCTGGTCTGGCAGGAGCTGTGCCCCAGCATGGCACGCTCCCTCCCGTCCTTAGCAGGTCGAGTTTAATCTTATGCAGTTTGGTTAGATAGGAGGACTTCTGTTACATGAAATATTTTCTGCAGTATAAAGCTGTGAGGAATTTCAACAGCTCATGTAGGCCTGGAGAAACAAGAACAAAAAAAAAAAAAAATTCAGCAGAAAGGAAAAACACACAACGGTTTCTGGCAGTGGATGTGATCAGTGGATGTGATCACCCAGTATTAAGCTCAGAGTGAATCTCTGCAATTCCACACAGTCTCCCATTTGTTTATTTATTTTAACAACAGATTCACTTTGCTGATCTTGTATGTCTATAGAAGTCCTATATACATATACATTTAAATCCACAATTCTACATATATATAACTATGTGTACATATATACACAGAGATCTTTTAATGCTGTTGTTTATGTTGTCTTGAGGCTCAATGTTATCAGGCTTTGTCACTTACTAGATTTCTAGGGATAAATTTCTAATGGATGTCTTTTCTACTTCAAAATCAAAATAAATAATGGAAGAAGCTCAAAATATTTAGAGTTTGAGATATACAGATAAATATTCAGATATTGAGGTATTTGTGGAAAAGCTGTCTGAAAGAAATCTACGTGAAATCTTGATATTTAAAGCAGGTTTTATCATAATCTAGCCAAACCTTTGATGATAAAATTGAAAAATTGTTACAATAACCCTTCCTTCAATATTTTAGTCTTCTGGTTTCTAGTGTGAAAAATTTCTATAAGTTCAGTAAAAGTAAAAATGTAAAGATGGGTAGTAATTTAGGCAATAGTGGTGAAAAATCTCTCTTATTTAGAAGAAAACAATCTAAATAAATTGATTAACTTGCCTGAAAAATGTGTAATAGACTTAATATATATTAGGCAAAGGCTTGGACCTTGATTTTGTTTAGTGCATGCTAAGTCAAAGATAATTTTATTTATCAACAAAAATCCTTTTTTTCTTTATAATCAAAATGTAAATGATATCTAAATATTAATGTATTAGTGTAAGTTAGGCAGTGAAATTGGCTTTTTAAAAATTGCATAATAAATATACTACTTGAATAATACTTCTTTCCTTACAGATTTTCTGGCCAGCATCAGCGAACAAGGTTGAAGAGTGCAAAATGGCTGGCAAGGATCCTACGGTAAATTATAATCCACATGCACGTATAAACAAATTAGGTACTTGGCAATAAAGTAAGAGCACCTTGAGTGCAGCCAAAGCAAAATGAAAGAAGTGTTTGTTTTGCTTTTGAAATGCTTTGCAAGCCAATCTATAAAGTGAAATTCTGGAAAAACAGGCAATGTAAACAGAATGCACCTTCAGATTTTGACAGATAGGAAAAGATATGCAGTGTCCATTTCCTGGCCTTTTTTGGTTGTTACTAATCAAACTAGGTAATTGTACTTTTCCAAATATGTCCTGGGGTGATGCTGAACAGCCTGCTGAGCTGCTCTTCAGAGCAGGGAAGTTCTCTGGCTGCTCCCCCCAGGAACACGCTGTGAAGGTGGGTGGTACCCACTGTCTGCAGTCTGAAGACCCCAGCTGTGCACCAGTTTTCAGATGATGTTGCATGGTACTGGCTTCTGCTGAACCAAAAATATGAATGCCTTTAAAAGTAAATAAACCAGTGCAGTCTGCTAAAGGACTAACTCCACTGATTTTCATGAGGATGACTGATGGCACAGTTTCCAATCATGTGCTCATTAAACACATGCAATTCTCACTGTCTTGGGTGAGATTTGGATGATTGAATATTAAAGCGGTTCTGAGATCTTGGTAAGGAAAAATATTCAGAAAATAAATCTATTTCCAACCTAAAGTGCATTAACAGTTGATCATACTAAAAAACAAAAGAGCTAGAGAAAAAAGGGATGGAAAAAACTGTAAATCAAATACTGTGAACTGTGTGGAACTTAACATTCTGTTTTAATTTTCATGCTGATCTGAAAATGTTACTCTAGGTCTTCAGTGCAAAGCAACAATTGACTGCAAATCTCAATTTAAAGTTTTGGAAAGAAGCTTTTTATACAAATAGCAAAATCTGATATTTGGACTTGCTTTCTTTTTAATCATCTCATTTTATGTTGAGCAAATTAGGGGGGAAAAGAGGTATCCTTAAGGAAACTTCCTAAGGTTACTTCTTGTTTTCCTGTAGAGGTCTGGCTTCTTCTCATGCAAGGTAGAGAGAAATCTGTGAATGAAAATTGCATTGCTGTGTGGAAGTGGGAAAGCTACATGGACTCCTCTATAACTCATCTGTGGTGCTCAATCAGAGAGAGCCCAGTTCCCAGAGCAGGCAAAATGACATGAAAAGGAACAGCTGTCCAAATCCAGAGACTAACAAATTCAGTAGCTGTTTTCATCATGCTATTAAAATTCTATGTCATGTCTATTCCCTAGAGTTCCCAACATCTCATAACATTTGCCACTGTGTGGAATGACTGTTCTCTGTTTCCTGCAGCACGGCTGTGGGAACTTTGTGCGTGTGATCCAGTCGTACAATCGCACCCACCTGTACGTGTGTGGCAGTGGCGCCTTCAGCCCCGTCTGCGTGTACGTCAACAGGGGACGCCGGTCTGAGGTAACTCTCTTTTCACTTTATCCACTCGTTGTGCAGGACATCCTAGTGGCGTGATGCGAAAGCTCAAAGTTTTGAAAAGGCAAAAATCATTGTTCCCAGTAGGTTCCCTCACCGATGTTGAATAGCAAAAGAACAAAGGTCCATAGTTTTCTGACCCATTACCAGCTAGAAGCAAAGCCGTGATCAAAAGCCATGCCTCAAATGTGATGGTTGTCCAAAATTCCACAATCATGCCAAATGCTGGGCTACATTTGATGCTACTATTTATTTGACATTGTCTGGTGAATTCATTCCTACCATGTGGTGGAAAACTGCCCAAGAAATACTTAAAAGGAAATAGCCAGTTAGATGAAAAATAAAATACAAAGTCCACTTTTTATAACTTCCATATGTTACTGATTCCTGGGAGAAGCCCTTAATTTGGCTGACTATGTGAAAGTTTGCTGGACTTCAGCTTAATACCCTCTAGATGCACTCCCAATACAGGAACTTTATCTACTGCACAAGTTTTGCCCCACTAGATGGTGCCTGGATGAAGCTGGTAAGTTTCTCTTCACTGTAAGGTCTTAGTTTTTCTAATCGGTCTCCAGTTTTTCTATATTCAGTTTCACTGTGTGTATTTTCACTGTAAGTACCAGATGTTTCAGAAGTATATGGTCCAAGTTTCCTGATTTGAAAGTGAAATGTTTGTTTATGTGCAAATGTAATAGGTAATAAATTAAGCAACCAGGAGGAAGAAGAAAGGCACTTAACCAGGCGGCAGCACCTCAGTAGCTTTTGGGTCAGATTCATGTCTGCAGGCACAGGGGTGTGCAGTATATTTTCCAGAACAATGTGGAAGCAGATGTGTTGGGAAGGAAGATCAGAGCATGCTACCTGGAGCTTTGCCATGTGAGGGCAGCTTTAAAAGCAGGGCTGGCTTCTGGGGAAGACACTGGGAAATTCATCACTGCTTTAATTGGGAGTGGGATGGAAATTCTGGCCAAGACCAAGATTTCTGCATAGCTTTCCAGGGAGGTGATTAGTCAATGTTTCTCCAGATCAGTTTGCATGGGATGATCTCAGTGACTTTTGGTAGATCCCTACCTGGCTCCAGCTTCCTTAATACAGCCCACAGTCAGAATCACTGCACCTTCAGTCCTAATTAATGGTCTAAAAGTAGAGATTGTAGGCCTGCATTTAAAGTGAGAAGCAAGCAGAGCTAAGTATGTAAATCCATCCTCCTGGTTAAAAAATTCTGCATTAACTTATTTTGACGTATTTTGAAACAGGGGTCACCTTTCCCCAGCATTATTCTATTTCTTGAAAAATCTTTTCTTCAGTGATCTCATTTGTCTTTAATTAATGTAATACTCCTTTATCATCTTAAGTACTGGTATTGCAGCCCAGAGAAGCTTGAATCTCATTATTTTAGACTGTTTGTAAATGAGATTGGGACAGAGGGGAGGGCAGGAAATGACATCTCCAGATGATGCAAGATGTTAAATTTCTTAAATGAAAAGTAAAAATGCATGACTTGGAAAAGCAGAACTGGCTTCACTTAGCCTGTCTGTATAGCTACATGCCTATGATCAATTGATTAAATAAACTGCTGCTTCAGACGTCTGGAGTCTGTGAGACACTTGACTGTAGGCACTTCATGCTCAAAGCCATTACTGTACAGGCCAACAATAGCATAACAGTTTAAACCCGAGCATTTCCTTCTGAACTCATTCCATATATCTGTGCTCGACTAATTGATAGAGCAGAATGAGGAACTATGTAGTGCTGATGGGACCAGTAAAAACTCATTTTGTCCTCTGCTTTTATCATTTCACCTTCAGTTTGGTACAGTTTTCAATGCACAAAAGGTTGTTTTTGCATGTGCAAAATGAATATTTTTCAAAGCACATCTGTTTTTATCTAGAAGCTACAAAGCCTGGCAGAGTCATATCCAACAACCATAAGAACTGAGCCTGTTTTGCTCTCCTGTCTCTGGGATTCCACATAAGCTCACAAAAGATAGGGGTTTCATTGATGAGGCAAAATTGTGTCCTTTCCCCTGAAACAGAGGTTATAAAACAATTAATTTTCTTCCTTGGCACACTTGATACTTTGGTCTTTGGTAATTATTCCCTTAGTCACCCAAATATATTCTAATGTCAAAGTGAATGCAAACAGAAGGAAATGTAATCCGTATGTGAAATAATTATAGACTAAATAGCAATTTAATATATATGAAAATCAAGTGTAATCCTGGAGCTAGTTTAATAGAACAGTAATGGGCATTTTGAATTGGTAAATAGTGGTTTAATATAGTAAATATGGATTAGAATCAAGTTGCATATAATCTAGAAGTAAAAAAACAACAAAGAAACCACCCAAGATCACATTAGAAAGTTCATACTTATGTTTTAACATTGTTTAGAGAGCTTATTACTGAAACAATAGATAAGATCTCTGAGATTAAATTAGGCAAACAGAAGAGGGGGAAAAGAGAGAGGATAATGATATGAAAACTTCCTGCTGCAGCTGTTCATTTGATCTTGGTGTAATCTTCAATTTGCTGGTGCCAAATGGCTGCTCAGGGACTGGTGTGGCATCCCCACTCCCTGTGATTTACATTGGCTGTTAAAGAGAATATAAGGAGTTGCTGTACTTTCTCAAATAACTAACTGTTGGCATCTACATCACTAAAACCTTTCTTTGGAATTTCTGTCAGCTACTTTTTTCATTTGAATTGTTTTAAGTTTGGTTGTTTGTTGGTTTTTTTCTTGCAATTGTATCTTTTGTCTTTTTATTAAAGATTGGAAGTTTGTTTTTGGAGCCCAAGAACAAGTAGTTAGGTATACAGTGGTGTGTGAGTCGGTGTGTGTTGGATCAGTTCATCTGCCATTACTGACTGCAGTTTTTAAGGAAAGAGCTTGGGCCTGAGTCGCTTCTTGCTCAGCACACTGTGCTGGTATTGCTGGGAACCAAGAAGTGGATAGTTGCACCAAAATGGGCAGATTTTCTAAAGTTATTCAGATTGTTTGTATTTCAAGCTGTAGTCCAGATTGCTTCTACTTTGAAAAATATATTTCCTGTTCCTTAATCACATAAAATATAAACAAATCCCTGTACAAACAAATCCCAAATTTCTTAAAAAAAACCCAAAACCCAGGAGATTTCAGGCTATGGTAAGAGGTATAGATAAATCATCTATCACTGTGGATTTGGAGCTCTACACATAATCCAAGAGATGTTACTGAAGAAAATATATGTGATTTAGGGGATTTTTGGAGGTCTGATAGCTCAATAAAGACCAAATGATTTATAATATCATCCAATGACAGTTGTCATAAGAGATTTTTATTTCATATGTGTTATTGTTCTAGTAGCTTTATTATAATGGCCTAGACAGGTATAAGTACAACCATATATTCAAAAAATAAATTGTAAATAACTTCAAAAAAAAAAAAGCATTCTCTACACATATTATTGCAGAGATCAGGCAACCCATCCTTAACTGAGACAGAGGGAAAATTTTTTTGATTCAGTGTCTTGAATTTATAACAAGTCTTGAAAATAACTGGATGTTAGTGTTATCTAACAAGATGATGGAATTTTGAATAGAAAATAGAAGAGTTGAATAGAAGAGTTAAACTACTGATAGTACAGTAAAAGTGCCCAATAGTGCACTGTTAATAGAGCATTGCTAATGCTGTGAACAGCCAGGCATAAAAATCAGCCTAGATCTGATGGTTTCTGACATGAGAAGTGATACACAAATCTACTTTGCAGGAACAAATCTTCAAGATCGACTCCAAGTGTGAATCAGGAAAGGGACGCTGTTCTTTCAACCCTAACGTGAACACGGTGTCTGTTATGATCAGTAAGTAAAGATACTCCAAGGTGCTGCAGTCTAAACCCATATGATCATGTGTAGGGTGGGTTGATGGAATGCCCAGAGGAGGCTGGACACAGAATTCAGCCTCCCAGGAGCAGTACCTTTTGTCTGGCTGATGGGCACAAGGGGTGGGTCCATCCATGTTTCAAAGCTTATCTGAAGCTTAAGGTGGGTGGACAAACAAAATGCAGAAATAAGTTATTGAAAGGGGGAGAGAGACAGAAAACAAAAGGTTCTCCCTTTTCCAGCTTACACATTTTTTCCCAGGATTAGTTTGAGCTTTACATTACCCTGTTTAGCATTTATGTTTGAATGGTTTCTGACCCTGTTCATCCTAGACAGCACTTGTGTCTCATTTAATTATTTGTAAAATCTCAGAGTAGCTAGGGAAAGAAAGCCTGAAGACTTCAGATGCTTTGAATTTCATTTTTATTGTCATTGCTGCTGTAGAACCCACCCACTATTGTAAAGCTCTTCATTCTTCAATTGGCTTTATACCCAACCAATTTTGAAATTTTCTTCCGTCTGAAAGACCAGAAGTGAAACAATAAAGGATTTCTTCTGTGCTTGTTGCACACCTATGAGAAAACTCAAAGGGGGCACACACTTGGGCAGCCTAAGTCATCTATAACAGATACTTTGCTTTTTTTTGACCAGGAAGAGCTGGAAATATATACTCAGTGTAACCTGACCTTTCACATTTGCAGTATGGTCACACACTTTTAGTGCCAAGACCCTGATTTTTCGGCATGTGCCTGCTCCTTGCTGTATTTTTGGCTATGAAGGGAACAGCAGTTGCATGGATTTTTGAGACTTTCTCAGTAAATAAATCTTATTGCACACAGATACTGCGTATTTCATCCAAGATTTACAAGGGATCAATGTGCAGTGTTTCTGCCATTCAGCTTCCTCTGAAATCAATTCCATCAATTACATACTGTGCCAGATATTTACTTGAAAATCTTATGGATCTTAAAGGAAGTATAATACAATCTGTCCTACATGGCCTGTTCAAAATATAAATTGCCTTTTTTTTTTTGATTCTTTATTGCAAATATATTTAGTACAAAGGACAAGTATATTTATTCACAGATATATGAACTGAACACCTTTAGGGAGAAGATAAATGCTACCTAGACATTCTCTGAACCTTGGCTGCCCTTATACCTTTATCTCAACAGTGATCTAGGGACAGTGTTTACAAACACTCACTGTGTAAAGAAAGTATTTGTTCAAAGTCAGTGATAGATGAGTCCACTGCTACTCATTGCCATTTTGGTATTATTAAGTGAATCAACTGTTTCCTTTCCTTATTCTGTCTGGATTTTATAGGCAACATTAAAGAACATTGTTTCTGAATTATTGTTCATACAGTAAGCTGATTTTTTTCTATGATAGATCTATGGCAGCTTTGTTCATCTTAATAGACTTTTCATTATCTTCTTGATCTCTCAGTTATGTCACTAGAGAGACCTTCCCTAGTGTTTGACTTATCTTTCATGACATAGTTCATCTACAAAGTCTAAATTATTCCACAAAGGTCAAATTCCTTTTAAAAAGAGTCCCATAGATTGGGTTTTTTACTTTCTCCTTTCTGTTGCAAAATCCGGTCACTACAAAAAAATATTAAGCTCTAATGAATTTAGCCTCAGTATCTGTGCCAGAAACATGAACATTTTGTAAGTCACAGCTTGTGTTGTAATGAGAGGACTGAGCCAATGTACTGGACTCTCCTTTGAGTTTTTTGCAGGAGGAATTCCCTCCTGTTGCTTCAGAAGATAGGAAATACCACCAGACCAACTAACTCTTCCACAATAAAAGAAGCACTTTTAAATATAGGTGCAATTTCTTGACCATTTTGGGCATCACTGGCCTAGAATACAGCAGGAAAGATGACTCACCCTTCAGAGGAAAGTAAAAATAAATTTGAACTTTGTACAATTTGCCATTGTACAGGGATGCATTTGCATCAAAGCAATAAAAAATGTGCTTTTTGAAGCAGCTTGGCATAACTAGTGTGGAGGAGGCATAACTCTCTCCCCACTAAGACTATGAGATATTTATAAGAGCAGACATACCTCATCAATTGAGTAATTCCCCCCAGTAACAAAGCAAAGTAGTGTGAACTCATTGTGCTGTGCGTACCAAATACTGTGTGGAATTCAAGGATTTTACCAGACGGAAGTGGAACTGACAGATCTCATCTGATACATGATTAGCAAGCAGACGGTAGGAAAGCTTAAGACATAAGTAATAGCATTTATAGGTAATAGGATTAAAATTACATAGTATAGTACTGTTGCTGAAGTGTGGACATATGTGTATATGCACAGGACTGTACACAATGGTTCTCATTTAGTGAGAACCATAAGCCTGATCTCTTTCAGACAATTTGTTCCATAATAAGAATAAAGTTCTGATGGATTGAGGCAAGGAGGCAAGTATACAAAATATAGATTTGTACAGATCTAACATCCTTCTGTCAATACCTGCTCAGGAAGTAAATGCTTCAGCAACATGCAGCAAATGCATTGCTTAAATCTCCTGTGTATGAATCTTGTCATCACAGGGAGAGGTGAGAGCAGAAGAGTGGCTGCTGGATGCCCTGCCAGGGTTCAGTTCAGGCTCCAGTTAGCAGCAGAAAAACAAAATCTCCAGAGTTTTAATACTCTCATGAGCTTCTCAATAGTCTTGCATGCTGATTATGAGCACACACAGACACACACACGCACACAAAAACAGCATGAAAATAGCCTCAAGTATTTCTGAGACTGTGACTCTTGCCAGCTTGACCACACTCTCTGGGTAGTCCAGGAATAGAGACAACATCAATCAAAGGACCCAGCTGTACTGGAATATATTCAGCCACCACTCCCACTCTGAGTTAGAGTTTATTTTAGCTACTGTTTTCTACTCTGGGGTTTCATTGTCATTAGTCAGTGGAAATTGCTTGGTTATTTACAGAGTAGAAAATGAGAGTACATGTAATTATAATTGTAATTGTATATACATGTTTATGCAAACACACACAAACACAAACACAGATAGACATCCTGACTGATGGACTGAGTTTTCAGCCCTGCACAGGGAGTGGAAGCTTATAGCTCTGTTAATGTAGGAGTTGCATGTCTCATTCTGCTCAAGCATAATGACCCTATCCTTAGAACCAAGTACTCAAAAAGGGACAACTGTTGCTCCATATTACTCTGGGTGAAGTTCAATAATATAATTGTCAGACCTCTGCAATACTGAAGTCAGCTCAAGGCTGCCTGGGGCAGTCCTAACTGCTGCTGGTAAAAATTGGCACTGATCCACTGACTGCAATAGATGTTGTGCCAGTTTACAGCAGCAATAAACTCTACTCAGTCGCTTCATCTATTTCCGTAACAAAGAAAAAAGTTTTTTGAAGTGTGTTCTTAAGATATTGAATGTGATACTTTTTAATAGCACTAACCTGATTCTCCAGTGGTCCCTAGCAGTGGAAACTGAAAAACTAAACTTACTATCAAGAAAGTTTCCCCACATATGCAGCTCTGCTGTGGCATTTAATGGTACAGTTCCATAAAATCTCTAAGAAAAATCTGATGACTCTCCCTTTATTGACTGAGTCTTTGTAAATCAGAGGAAACCTCATTCCCATGACCCACTATTTATCTGTATAGACTCGTGTAAATAAAGAGCTGAAGAATTTAAAATAAACGTTTGTTTTCCCAAAAGCCATAACAATTCTCCCTCCATTTCAATTTTTTTCAGATGAAGAGCTTTTTTCAGGAATGTATATTGATTTCATGGGGACGGATGCAGCCATTTTTCGCAGTCTGACCAGGAGGAATGCAGTGAGGACTGACCAGCACAACTCCAAGTGGCTGAGTGGTGAGACACCTTTGATTTACCAGTGCTTTTAATGGGTGTCATAGAGATTCATCTTTCCTTTGCTTAAAACAAAGACCTTATCTTTTAAAGAGCTCGTCTCTGAATCTAATTTATGAAGTTGAACCATGAAGAAATGTGTGTAAATACAAACTGTAGACAATGCACAGATGTAGAGGGATCCCTGCATGAACCAAGCTCTTCGGCCACCCCACATGAGGGCCTTTTCTGCATTAAGGCTGAACCAAACTGTTTGAGGGCAAGTGTATGAAAACCTTTCCAGTGGCAAGTGGTAAGACAGTCTGACTTCTGGGAAAGTGCCTTCACCTCTCACGAATCAGTTATTGCCTTAAATCTGTGTTTGGTTCTAAGATACCAGCTTCAGTTGATTCAAGATGATCCATCTCTGCACAGAAGACTCACCACCACTTGCATTCAAAAGATGTGTAGAAGAGTGTCTCACTATCAGAGAAGTCAATGAGGATCATTGCCTCTTATTTCAGTGGTGAGGAATCGGTTATCCAAACACAGTAGAAAAACTCATCTCTGAGTGGCAGCACTTAACTCTTTGCTTCACTGACATCACTGTGAAAATTCTCCCTGTCTTTACTGGTAAGAAGACTCCTTCCAGTGAAACTAATTTGAATTAAAATGGTGGTCAGCATTCTGAGCAGAGGTAGATGTGAAAGGCTATAGAGCAACTAACACAGCAGTTACGATTCTAAAAAAACTTCAGGTATATTGAAGTTACTGTGGTTTTGTCTTGACATTTTTTATGGTGACTTATTATTCCTGTCTGGCTGTGACTACAATGAAATCACAGGATTTCAGTCACAATAAATTCATTTCACTGTGAAAGACAAACTTTGTCTGCTTCCTAAATATTTCTTCTGCTCTACATTCTTACACTTATCTGCACACCATAACATATGCATCCTAAAGTGAATAAGAGAAAAAGAAAATTAAAAATGCTTAATTTCTGGGAAATCTACTCGTTACTTATGTTCAAAACAGGTACTTGAAACTACAATTTATTTCCATGTCTTTTTGGAGCCAGAGACATGACACTTGTTATATTAATTGAGAATAGAATTATGCAAATGGAAAAATGCTGCAGTCTAAAAAGAGTTTTCTGTCAGACATTCAACCTTTTTGTCAGATTGTTTCAAAATTGGCACTGCCCTTCAACCAAACAAGCAATCTTGTATGATCATTGAAAAGACAAAGTCTTCATGCAGGGAGAGGATCCCCTTCTTCCTTCAGTCAAAGGAGGTATTCTGAGGGCTGTTGCACTGTCCATTATATGCTTGATGTTAAGGTTACAAATTATTTTGCTCTCTCCCTAATTCTTCTCTGCAGTGTTTTACTTGTACATTTGATTGTGTTTATCAGCCTCTGATATGAAGTCAAATGCTGCTCAAGCATTTGCATGCCCTGCTTTCCTTTTCTGGGTTACACAGACTGTTTTCCTCTCTCATTTATGAACTTTATTTGTACATATTTCTGAGGTGTTCCAGCTTACTTTTATGTTTTGTCTCAATGAGACTTTCCATAAGTACCCCTGATAACACACTGATTCTTCTCTCTTCTTCCTCCAAGTCTCTGAGTCTCTGCAGTAATCTCATACCACTGCTTCTGGATTGCTTCTCTAAGAATTTGCTGTGAAATAAAATGTGAGGATGCAAAAACATATGGCTGCCAGTAAGGAGCCATTGACTTGTTGATGTTTGGTATATACAGCACTTCCTTGAAGCAGTCAGTAAATGTCAAATCGTTTGTTGCTTATACTGATACATCTTTTGGTTTCATCCATTTGGTAAACTTTTTCATTTCAGAGCCTATTTTTGTGGATGCTCATGTTATCCCAGATGGCACAGACCCCAATGATGCCAAAATCTACTTCTTCTTCAAAGAAAGACTCACAGACAACAGCGGCAGCACAAAGCAAATTCATTCAATGATTGCAAGAGTATGCCCAGTAAGAACCATTTTGTTTGCCAGGTTGCTGGGATAAGCTGCTAGTGTGACAAGATAATCTAAAGGACTAAATGTTTGAAAAGCTTTTGACTTATATTTGACAAAATTTCCTGTTTCTGTGTCACCATTCATAATTAAAAAGAGCTGTTACTGAACTCACAGCTGGGGTCTGAACCTGTTATATATATCTAAATATACATGTAAGGATATGGAAATGTGGAGGTTAAGGGATTTGTGTATTTCTCTGACTGAGTCAGAATACTTACCAGTGTTGAATTTTCAAACTTGCTGTCGTTGGCACAAATAAGGCACATTAGTTTCTTAATAAAAATGAACTTAAGACAAGTGAAGGCTTTCACACACACACACTCAAAATATTTGAAGCATATTAGAAATATAAAGCTTTTAAATTGTTTGATTTAACATTCAAATACTGTTTTCATTTTTATGATATCTGTTGTTCCTGAGTTCTTATATTGATGCATGTGTGAGCCTAATTTTAAAAATGTGCACAGGAAATTTTGATTCAGGAGTTATGGCTATTCCTGGGCAATAATTAATTTTTTTTCACAGCGCTCCTCATTGTCTCTATTTTGGTTTTTTTGTATCTCTACTCAACTATAGATGAAAAATGATTGAAGCAGCTATTAACATCTCTGGTGAAATCAATTTTTTTTAATGAGAAAAAAATTATAATTTCACAATTACTGCTAGCCTATTCATTCCTTCTTTTGGAAACCTTCAGGAAGTTCATTGTGAGTGTTTATGTATTCCCTGTCTTTAATTAGGGTCTTCTTTAGAATTTGATGCTTTATGATGTTGTTGTGCCTGGGTGTGAGGGCATTTGTCATATTCTGGCAATATGATGAGGCATGTGATCTCTTTTATAATCTCCATTTTCTTTCAAAAGGCCTTTTTGGGTATTTTGCAAGGAGCTCTTTTACACAATTACAGCTGTATTTGGGTTTTTTACTGTTATAATGAAGCCCAGATTATTTTTGAAAGGCCTAAGCCTGTTTAGACTTAGACTGAAGCCAGTGGCAGAATCCCAAGGCCAATGAAAATAAATCTGAGCCAGTCATATTTGTATACTTGTATACATACCATCATATTCATGTATCAACACCTTTGAGTCTCGCCAAATATATTACCCCCTGAAAAGACTCCTTATAAGTCACCCAAAAAGTTGGATTACCAACTCCAACAGCACCAGTGAAACATGCAGAGCACTTCATTGAAATCACATTTCAATAGCTTCTACATTTTGGGTTTTCTCTTTCCTTGGGTGACATCATGCTATGCAGTTTGGAAGACACTGCTCTTACCTGAGGCATTCACCAGCACAGTTAGTCAGGATCTGGCACCTCAGTGCTGCATCATCTGGTTTGGCAGTTACAGTTCCCACCTCGCACCATAGAAAATTGGAAAGATCCTTGAGCGAGCTGTGATCAAATCATCTCTGGACAAAGTTACCAGGACTTGCAACAGTGCAAAACTAGCTTGAACCACACTAGCCTTCATTTCTGAATATTGTTTGGCATATCCACCTCATGTGGCAGCATGGCTTACTGGGTCAGGTGCAGCTCTGCTGCTGTCAGGACTAGAAGAAACATCCCTCTAGAGAACCATGTGACCTCTTAGAGATAGCATGGACTTTGTCCTGGGTGTCAATGAGTGATACAGGACTCCACAGTCACTTCCAATCCTAATAGCATACACTGCTGATGCACA
Source organism: Corvus kubaryi (assembly GCF_017639235.1). Lineage (NCBI taxonomy): Eukaryota > Metazoa > Chordata > Aves > Passeriformes > Corvidae > Corvus > Corvus kubaryi. Next base: position 32,999,961 of record NW_024580671.1, on the reverse strand, counting down.
AAATCTAATGCCCAGCCCTCCAAGCCTGCTAGCCCAGCAGAGAAGGTCCACTCAGAAAACTAGATTTTGTTTTTTTCTGCATATGGAATGTTTAGATGAGGGGATTTGGTTTAGGACTATTTATTTTTAATATTAAATTCACCAGATAATTATATAGATAATTAATTAACCTGAAAAAAAATGTGGGAAAGCCCAGTAAAATGTTAGCTGTGTTTTATTTCTTCTTTTCTGAAAATAATATTCCTTTCCAGAATGACACAGGTGGTCAGCGCAGTCTTGTGAACAAGTGGACAACATTCTTGAAAGCAAGACTTGTGTGCTCAGTAATGGATGAAGATGGAACAGAAACGTACTTTGATGAATTAGGTATGACAAAAAACATTCCTTAAAATTTTCATCTAAATGCTTTACTTCGTGGATATTTAATGACTGATTTTCATACAGTTCCTTGGTGAAGTTGCTAACAGTGAAATCATAGCACCAGAAGTCCATGACAAAATCCCTCTTGCAGTGTTATGACGGGAAATGAAAAAATTCTTCATAGGTCTCTCAGTGTAATTATCATTACCTTTGAAATAAAGGTAATTAATCTTGACTATGTAAAACAATGATATATGTAGAGAATTAATATTTGGAAGGGAACATTTAAGTGACTCTCGTACGATTTTACTACTAGCTTGGATAACAATAGAGGATTTTTAACATCTCTTTGAAACTGTTTTTTATACCGCTGCGTAACAGACAACTTTTCCACAATACATTTTTTCTAGTTTTTGATCACGGGGTAGAGTCCTCAATTTGGTAGTTCAAGGTAACACTAATAAATCCTGTTACTGGCACCAGCAATAGCACTATGAATAAATATAATTTGTCAGGAATCATTCAGTCACACAAATTTTCAACATATGAAACACTGTAAATATTCAATCCGTAATCTATACAGCAATCACAAGAGGTTTCCTTTAATGATGGAATTAATAGATGCATGTCTTGATACCTACATGCCAAACAACATTACCAGAAAGTTTCAAATTCTATATTTTCCACAGCTGAGATGTGCAAAATCAGGTGTGGAAGGATTTGGTATGTGCTTTACTATAAAAATAAATAATATAAACAGCTAATGTGCCCTGCACTGGGTCTGCATCTGGTTCTGATCTTCTCTCCATTGTATCCTCTCTCTTTTCTCAATTGTTATTCCTGATTTTCACCAGAGTATATGGGGTTTGGAGTCTTTTTGAGTTTCTGTATTTGCAACTATTTGGTGTAGTTACTTTGGTTCAAGGTTTCAGTGGAACCCGATTGGGACTAGGAGCAGATTCTAACTTGCTCTAGCTCGGAATGTGTAAGGTGTTTGGAGGACAGATTTTCTGAAGTTCACAGTGCCTCAGCACTGCCTCAGCGGCTCATCTTTCAGAACTGTGATTTACCAACCCCCTCCTCTTCAACAAAGCAGTAGGATAACTGCTTTTAGTTTCTTGTATAACAAAATGTAGGACCATAGTGAATAGGAGACAATGCTCTCAGCGTGGGTTCCCAGCACAATTCCATAGCAAAGAGGAAGAATACAATCACAGCTGGAAATTCAGAGCACTGGGAGAGAGCAAACACATGCTTCTGTGTTCATGTATAATGCAGGAGAGTATAACACTTCCAGTTCTGCATGGTGAAGTCTTTTGCTTTTGACATATTGAAAAGAATATTTAAAAAATTCAGCGGGTTAAATGAAAGAGCCACATAAATTAATGGAAAGCTAAAGAACATGTTCTGTGATAAAAAGCTCAAACAGTTCAGTCTTTTTTGTGTTGTAAATTAAGTTTAAGAGGTAGCATGATTATAGTTATTAAAAACATTTGCAAGGAGAAACTGTCAGAGATTAAAGTAGTTTTCACTGAAGTGTAAAAAAAAAAATCAACAGATCAGAGGTAATAGTGGGTAAATTCATTTCAGTGAGTAGGTACAGTTTTGCACAGTGCAGTCAATTAATCCCTACACAACAGGAGGAGAGAGGTTTACATCTTTCAGTGTCTTTACTGCAAAGCTTCATGACGTTCATATCATGTTGAAAGTGCAGTAGTGAGGGCACTGCAGTGCATTGTGGACAGTAAAACACCTAATTTCCCTCTTTTCGATTACATCCATCTATGGGAACTCTTTCTCTTTAACCTATTGCAACTTTAATGTTTTCCTACTGCTAAACAACCTGCTGAAATGAGATACAGCTGAGAGAAATGTGTGACGTGGATCCTGAATGTGTTTGAAAATCTTTGCCTTCTGTCTCCATAAGGCTAGAGGGCATGGAGTTAATTTCCAAATTTGCTTCTGAATGTTAAATTGCTAGATGTATGCATATATGGTCTGTTCATGTGGTAAGTCTCCTTTTTCCTGTTCAAGTCTGAGATAAAACTACTGTTGGCTTCAGGAGGAATAAAGTCATCAATTAAACTGGAAAATAAAGTTTTTCTTATTATTCAAAACATTTTTCTTTCTCTTTCTTACAGAGGATGTGTTTCTCCTAGAGACAGATAACCCCAGAACAACACTTGTGTATGGAATTTTCACAACATCAAGGTAAGCATGCAGATTTGAAAAATATTCCCTGAACTGCCTGATCTTCTGTATGGAAACTGAAACTGATGTTTTGTGGATGAGACTGTGCTGTGCAATTTTGTGTGTCTGCTGCGGCTGTGGTTTGCATGAAGGAGCCTCAGTATCATTGCTCTTGGTATCCATGTCAGAGCTATGCTCCTTGGAACAAACTGCTTCCTGACATACTGTCAGCTGGCACTGGGAAAACATTTCTGTGGAGGGCCACTTGTCACTGTTCAGCAGTGGAAAGCCAAATGACTTCAATGCAGTGAACTCATGTGGCATCTGAGAGCACTTAACACCTCCTGAAGAACATCCAGCACCCTGAAGGATCAAACCAGGAATTCTTACATGAATTCATACAAATCATTTCCAGTCTCTCAGCTGGCTGATGATCACAGAGATGGCAAATAACCCATTTTGGCTTCAGTTGGCTACAAAGGGACAAGCTTACGTGGCATTTGGTCACCTCCTTGCAGCTCCCCGTTACCAGTCAGTTGTATTCACTTACTGTCAGGTTTAGAAAGCATTTACTGAGCTCCCAAGGGTGATGGAAGCAGTAGATATGGCTTACGATGCTGAAACTGTCCACAAAGTTAGAACTGACAGGTGGACCAATAGATTCTTCCACCTCTACTTTTATTTTTCTCATTTTTTCCTCTTGCCTTCACCATATCGTGTTAGTACAGAAAAAAAATAGTTACTACTCACTGATTTGTGATACGGTGCCCTTTACTATTTAGCTGTTACTTCTTACCTTCTAAGAGGTCTTCCACTTTTTTTTTAAATTTAGTTTATTTGATCAAATTAGAAAATTATATAACTTATTAATTAATTCCTTTAATGGAAATTTTTAGTTAAAAAATCCTTTCAGGTTTTTTTTTCCCCAATAGACTTCTTTCACAGAGATATAGGGATCTGCTTACTCAAATAGGTAAATAAGACAGGAGAATATGATTCTCTGATATTTAATTGGGAAAGAAAAGCATCACATGACTTGTAAACTTAGGTGCTGTCTATAATTCCTACTTCACAAAAAGAGAAAAGGATGAGCTTATGTTTAGCAGTAAAACAACACTTATCATTAGGCTGGGGGTGCAACATGGCTGAGCTGGTAACACTTCCACCTAATTCTGGTATTTCTCCAGTGGAAATGAGGTTTGAATCCCAGGACCACATAAGGTGACAAAAAAGAGGAAACTTCACTTTTTCCTGTCTCTCAAGATGTTTTCTCTCTCTGTTGAAGGTTTTACACACATACATTTCTGTTTTTGTGAACTACATGGTCTATGCTTACTTTATTTTGGTTCAACTATAGGTTGAATGTGTTACCTAGTTAAATACAGCAACCCTAAGGAACTCCTTAATAGTTCCTGTATCTTCACCTCTGTAGACTTCCAACTCATAAAAGAAGCAAGAGAGAAACATCACAGGAAGTAATAACTACTAGTATTTTTATCTAAATCATACAGAAGAAAACCGAGTAATACTGAACTAAATTATTTTAGTGTCATAATATGCTGTAAATGTAACATAAAACATCTGGAAAGACTAAATGCATTTCTCAAAATCTATTAATACCCAGTAAAATTTCCACAAATACCATAATCAATCTAAAAGGTTCATTCTACTCATCCATATATAGCTGAGAGCAATGTGGATTTCACTTTTGTTGTTTAGACACTATGTGTAATGTTTTCAGGCTTTTTTATGGAGTGTTTTTTCTTCTTCAATTGAAAACAGTAACTTGGATTATCTCCATCCTACACTTAACACCAGGCAGATTTTAGACTGTCTGGAGTTTCCACTTTTTAAATATAAATATCACAAACCTTACACGCAGTGAGAGGAAAAATGAGGGAGTTAATTCACTGTAGTCAGCATTACCATCAATCGGGAATTTTTTCCCCTAGTGCTCTTCATCATCATGGGGCGATGGAGACCATTCAGGGCTTGTGCTAACTGGACCCGTGGCTGAATCCAGAACAGTGGGAAGAACATGCCCTGTTCTTAGGTGATTGCCTGTGTTCTCCTCAGGAAGCTTCAAACATGGGTCTTCATAAGATCAGTTTTATGGGTGTATTTCAGGACTGTATAGGAATAATTCCTTTACAGCCACAAGTCCCCATTTTTCGTAAAAAGGCTGGAAACTGATTATAATAATCCAACCAACTGTAATTGCTCTGGATGTTTTTGTTAATGTTTTAGCCATGTATTTCAGGAGGCTCATGGAGGTCTTGTGGTTAATATACTGGTAGGGAGTTCTGGAAACCTGTGCTGAGCTTGGCAGTACAAAGTTTACAAAACTCTTGTCTCACTGTAGTCAGCAATATTTTTGCCATTGATTTAACTGGAGCCAGATTATATTTCCTTTATATTTAGCATTAGGAAGTCTTCTTATTGCACCAGTAGGTTAGTGCCTTCCTCTCTCTTTTTGCAGTTCACTGTTCAGAAAGGTGCTAAGTCTTAAGAGGTAGTGGTGCAGATTGGGCAGCTAGATCAGTCGATTTTAAATGTTTTAAATCCATATTAAATTGTATAAAACATATTATTTTAGAGGTATCTTTCATCATTGGACCAGGCCAAATTATGGAAAAGCTATAAAAAAGTTGGTAGATTGCAATGCTTTTTCTTCTGTCTTCCAGCTCCATATTTAAAGGCTCAGCCGTGTGTGTGTATCATCTGTCTGACATCCAGACTGTGTTCAATGGACCATTTGCACACAAGGAGGGCCCAAACCACCAGCTGATTCCATATCAGGGCAGAATTCCGTACCCGCGGCCTGGCACCGTAAGTACAAGGATGTTTATTCAGTCTTGCCAATTGCTTGTCTTTGTTTAATGCACAAATAAATATTATTTATTCCAGGAGAGAAGTCTGTATGTGACTGTGACAGTTACAGTTCAGAACTATTTTATTTGCTTTTCAATTGCCTACAAATCCAACTGCAAATCACATAGTGTCTGGAAATCTTCTAGAAAGAATTAAAAGTCATGTAAAATGTTAATCACTCTTTCTGCTGCAAAGGTGATAAGAATAATTTCATTATGTGACAGTCTTCTTGTTTGCATGTGCATTTTCATTTTGTGGGTACATTTGAGGAAAATGTAGCTAAATAAATAAGCATGCAAAGACAGCATTGTTAGTGTGTTTTACAGCCTGGATCCAACTGTCTGTAACTCTGTCTTCTGTCTGTATGAAATTTCTTTAGTTCTCCAGAGTCTTGCACCTCTACTCAGATGTTTAGGAGATGTAGTAGGAGACTTAGAGAACAAGGTTTCTGGGACTGGTCACTTAGCTAATACCCTGTCAGGTTCTGAATCTTAGAAGAGAGACTTAGAAATAGATGGGTTTTTATGCCATTCAGTTCACAATAGTCTTCCTTCTTAAGAAAGCTTTTTGTATGCCTTGAAAATTTTTCAGGACTTTCTTTCAGTGTATCAGGGTTAGTAATAATCTTCCAATAAATTCTGTACGCAAGTAGAGCTAGCTCTGTTTCCAAGTTGTGCAGATATAGCTCATGAAGTATTTTAAACAGAACTATTACTTCTTCTTACTTTTCAGCTTCATGGTGTATAAAAATTGCTGTTAATGCACTTTTCTCTTTATCTATTTACTTACTTATTTTCACTATTCTTAATTTAGATTTAGCAGAAATGCGACACATGATATTTCAGTCTTTAATAAAAAATGTATAAGCTTTCCTAGAATCATCTCTAAATCCATATTTGATAAATGAAGTATAGTACTGTGGGTGTGTGTTGACTCCTATGAGGTCTTACAATTTCTTAAGTATCAGAATGAAATAGGTATGCAGAGAATCATAAATTATCTGTCAATGATACAGTTATTTTTTTAGATTAATACTTTGTTGCTTTTCCATTTATCACAGGAAATTAAATTTTATTTTAATTTTGCCAGTCTCTGTGAGAACTTTTAACCATATCACTATTTTGTTCTGATTTGTCTTTGTGCTGCAAGATCTTGTACTTTTTCTCTCTTTCTCTATTGAACATGGAATAGCTCAGACACATGGAACAGTTCTCCCTGTTCACACAATCCTTCATGACATTTTTGTGCAGTTATTGCTGTCTATAAGAGTTAGGACTTTACATTCACAGATCTCTAGAATTAACTAATCAATACCTGACATTCCACTAAGGTCTATTGCTAGCATTAATCTTTCTTTGCAATTAATTCATACAGCTCTAATCTTGTGAGTTCACTGAGGCTTTAAAAAAAAGACCCACTTAAACAGGAAGTTTCACACTCTTGTGATTAGTAACATTTCAAAGTTTCTTGCTGTTTCAGAGTATTTTGTTTGCATGTGTTTCCTCAACCACTGCCATGTTTTTCTTGGTTCACCTCATAGAAGCTTCTGAGGTATTCCAGATGGGCTTAAAGAAATTGGGCAGCACAGTGGAAAGGGGGAAAAAAAATCAGATTTGGATTTAACATGGTGACAGAAATTATCTACATTTTTCAGATGTGCCGATGAGCTCTGAATTTGAAGATAAATTCTTAGATCATAGCTCATAGAGATTCCTTAGTTGACCATTGCTGGTTTTCAGATTACTGGCTTTTCTGTGCTTCTTCATGATTCAGGCAAAACACAGTACCTTAGTCATATTTTCTAAGATGGAATTTCTTTGGCTTTGCTTTTATTTCACTGCCAAAAAATTCCACTTTTAAATGTCTGCCACAAACTCTATTTTTCACTTATGTCAAAGTGAAAATCGGGACACGGGGATTTTTTGCTGCTCAGAATTAGTGCTCAAAGAGTTAACTTTGATCAGCCATGCTTGCAGACTATGGGACTTGACCCTCTTTTTTCTGAAATGTATTTTTTTGTAACTTCTGGGATGCTGGACTAGACAGGGATGTCTTTTTATATGACATGGAAAATCCTACTTTACAGTTGCCCAAAGAGATATTCATACTAAACCTCTGGACAGAAACGAAAGTTCATCATGTCGCAATACTGGATAAACAATGGAAAGGCTTCAGTGTAGCTTCAGTAGGATTAAATGAAGCAATGCATTCTTTTGGCCATGATCAACTCAGCAGTGTCTGGCTGGACTTCACTAAATACCAATGGTTTCTTATTTCTCCACAAGCAAAACTTACGTATGGAAAAAAAAATACATAACTGGCAGCTTGCTACTAAACTCAATGATGTTTGAGAGTAGTTTCCATTTTTCAGAGTTTACAGAAATAGTTTTTGTACCTACAGCATACTGTAAATTAAAGAATTCTGGTTTTCTCTGCAATCTTACTGCATGGTAATCAACTGTGAACGTAAGATTGTGTAGCCAAGTCCTTGAATGAGGCGTGAAGGATACACGTTCAATCCCTCCAGGAAAGGGAGAGCTTAGGTTTCTTCAGTATCATCTTTTGCTTGTCATTGGTTTAGCAAAAGAATTAATTGATTAAAGATGTTTGTTAAGGCTTTGCTCAGGACAGTGATATAATGTAAGTTTTTAGGGTCATGCTGGTGTGAATCATAGCACAGACATTTTTGCAAGAAGTCACAGACAAAAGTCACATGACTCCAAGTCAAGAATGGAAGGGTTGAAAGTATCAGAGAAAGACTTTTAATAGAGCAATGTGAGACAGGAAAGTTTAAATTGAACTATCTGTGAAACTGAATCCCTCTTGAAAGGAACTGGGGTCTGGCAGAGCACTACCAAGTGGAATTATCTTGCTAATGATGAATGCAGTTCTTTTTTCAGAATTTGTTGCTAATCTTAACAGATAGTTCCATACATTTTCTGGAATGTGGACGAATATGCTAGATGGGGTAGAGCAAGCAAGATAATAAGAATTGAACTTTCTGAACAATCTTAGAGCATTAACATGTACTATCATTTCTAATGAGAGCCAAAACAAAACCCTTAGGATAAATATGAGCCCAGAAAAATAAATTGTCGAGGATGTCAGATGAGAGAAACGACCCATATCTGAGCTGAGTTCTGCTTCTTCTTCCTGGAGGTAACTGATGCCAGAGCAACTTCTTTAAAGAATTCTACTTTGTATAAATAATTTACTCCTGATTGAGCCAGAAGATGACTCCAAAGCCTGTGATTAGGCTGAAGTCCCTCTCTACTTGTTTCCTGGTATGCCCAATGAATAGGTGCACAATATGGAACAGCTTTTAGCAGTGAGGGTAGAACAGGCACTCCCACCTGTGGTTACAGGGATGCCCTGGGAGCTGAAGACCCAAATTCCAACATTGCATCTCATCAGGTAGGATGGACACATGAGTCATATATCCCCAGACAGTTTCCAAGTCTCTCAGAATATGATTCATTTTATGTAATTTTAGCCATCCAAAAGCAGGGTGTTTAGTCTGAATTACTGACTACAGAGAAAACTTAAGAATAAATGCCTCACTTTAAGAGAGTAGAAGTCAGGTGAGGTAAATCTCTCCCTAAGCTACTGGTTATTTTTTGTCCATGGTTTTGACCAGAAATTCCATCCTAGATGTAAGAATGGCCCTTGTCAAAATAAACAAATTTCCATCAAGTGGTTTTTATTGAACAAATCATTTTCCAATTGGAAAAATATTGCTTTGAAACACTTCTGAATATCTCCAATACTCTGAGGAGAGTTTCACATCTCAGAAATATGATAAGGGGAAAAAATTAAAGCTCAGGAGCAGCAATAAGAAGTGAGGTAGTGGTAGCAAAAAATAAAAATCATCTAAATTAACACAGGTACATCCAGAACACTGTACCAATTACTGGCACAGCTCTGATTTCTTCACAGTTTCCTTTTAGTTTCAATCTCAGTAAACAGCTGAGTTTTCTAAGATGGTTTTTATTTTCTTATGAGGTCCAGAATGCCTCAGGGATGATTATTTGGATAGTTCTTCATTATATTTAAAGAAGCATCCAAAGTATTCATGGACCTGTTACTTCTCAGGCATAGGGGAAAGTATACACAATCTTATAAATATATATATATATATATATAAAATATATATATATACATATATAAACAACTTATATAAATAAGTTGTTATGGGACTCCCTCATCAACTCTATATTATTGCTTTTTCAAATGAAGACAAGTCACAGGCCTTTTCATCATCTTATAATCAACATAATGTCAAGAGGGATATTGGCCAAATTACAATTAAGTATCAGATTTTGTTTCCTACCTTTGTACTAATTCTGTAACAAACCAGATGCAAAAGTTTGGTATCTTCCCATACCAATCTCTTAGATTTTTTTAATGTTTTTTTTTTCAACAGGCAGTTTGGAAGCATGAAATATGTAGAAATAGGTTCAGAAGTACACATCTTTCCCATCAAGCTGGGTTTCAAAAATGCAAAAATACATTTTGGTTCTTTTTATAAGAACTGATGGGAGTTCAAAGTGTAGCTATTCAGCACTTCATTCCCCTTACTGGAGCCCAGTAAGTTTTGGCCCAAGTCTGAAGTGTTTTTTAGGGAATTTCCTTTGTCAACTATCTGTCAATATTTGTAAATGATGTGGAGATGAAAACTCTCTGACAGGTGATAAGTGTTGTTCAGCATCACTGTGCTGTTTCTTACAGTGTCCGGGAGGAGCCTTCACACCCAATATGCGGACAACCAAAGAGTTTCCAGACGACGTTGTGACCTTCATTAGGAACCACCCTTTGATGTTTAATCCCATTTACCCAATACACAAGAGGCCATTAATCATCCGGATAGGAGCTGACTACAAGTATACAAAGATTGCTGTGGATCGAGTGAATGCTGCTGATGGAAGATACCACGTCTTGTTTCTTGGAACAGGTAAGACAAATTTGGCAGCATTCATTTTCCTCTGTTGCAATATAATATGCAATAAACTCTGATTATTACAATTTAAAGCTTTCAGAAGTTTTTTTTTTTTTAATGTTTGCAATCTACAGAAATGTTATAGAAATCCATGAATACGTTCTTTTTACTTTCTGTGCATTTTTCTATTTACTATAGATATCAATTATGTGCACGAGATACAATGTATTGGTCCTAATTGTGAGACAAAAACCAACACCAGTGTGTATTTTATTGGATCTAGATTATAATACTTCTCTTGAATATGGTGTGTCTCCAGCATGATTCCACACTAGAATTTGATGATCTCAAGCATGAGAAAAAAAATCTAAGTCTAGCTTTATAATTTTGTATACTCTCATCATCATTATTTAATATCTACTGTGTAAGCTACTTCTGAAGAAAAACATGATCTGATCAAGACGTTGCAAAGGCAGAAACAACAACTCCTTCAGAAAACAGTAGTAATATGGAAGTACTTAGAAGAGAAAAAGAAACAAATGGTTAGAGTCCTAGCAGTAGTGGACACAGAGAACTTGATCCAAGCATTCTAAAATAATTTCTGCCTAATATAACCTATATTTTGTTTTTACTTACATCAAATTTGAATCTGGTGTTATGCATCTGAAGTCTGCAAGGAACAGGTCAAGTGATCCTTGGACTGATCAATTTTGATTTTTTTTAAATATTCAGGTATGAATCACATCTTTCAGATTGAAGCAGACAAGTAGAGTGGTGCTGTGACTAGACCCTAGGAGTCACATCTGAAACTCCCACTGGTTTAACAGGGCATTAGAGGCTGACAGGCACAAAGGCTAATCTTTTTTACTGCAGATGGTTTCAAGTAGAACAAAGGAAAAGAACTCCAGGAGAACAAATATATCTCTGAACATCAGAAAGTGATTACAGAGATGGGTTGCATTGCTTTTATGGTTCACATATTATTGGGGTCCTGATTGTTTTCTGTTTGTAGAATAACCATGTCTGCCAACAAACTCGCATGGGGCTGGGAGTAACCATCTCGTTATAATAGATTTAGGAAGCGGGTCCTAAAAATCTCTCAAGAATGTCAGGCTTCTATAGGGAAATGATGAAAAATAACTCTCTTCACTGTTCTTAGAAAAACCTCTCCAACTATCAAAATCAGCAGGGTGCCTATGTGCCAAAGGAGACCAACTGCACACTCTGCTGTGTGTGCAGAAGTGTATCCAGAAAACAGGTTGATGGAAAGGACTTTTTACCTGTATTTGGCTCCTGTCAGGAGTACTGTGTCCAGCTGTGGGCTCCCCAGTACAAGGAAAACATTGACCTAACGGAGCAAGATCAGCTGAAAGACTGTAGCATGTGATGTATGAGAAAAGACTGAGAAAATGAGTTTATTCAGAGAAAGCTAAGGGGAGACCTTAATGCTGTTGACAACTATCAAATGGGTGGGTACAACCACCTAATGGGGAAAAAGCAGATGGGGACTCTTCTCAAGGTGCACAGTGCCAAGATGAGGGACTGCACACATGTTGCAATGTGGGACATTGCTATTATATATATATATATATAATATATATATATATATATATGTATATATATAAAGGAAAAAGTTATCACCATCAATGTGATCAAACAGTGGAAAAAGGACCCAGAGAGGTTATGAATTCTCCATCTTCAGAGACTCAAAAGATTCAAAACCCAACTGGCACAGCATTGAGCAGCCTGCTCTAATAGGACTTGCTTTGAGCATGGGACTTCACCAGATGTCTTCTACAGACTACAGGTGTCTGCAGTTAAGTGAAAGGAAAACAAAACTACTTCATTCATGTGAGTTTATGGATGAAGAAAATGAGAAGGGCTAAAGCCCAGCAAGAACTCAAGCTGGCTACTTCTGTAAAAGACAATAAAAAATGTTTCTATAAATACATTAGCAGAAAAAAGAGAGCTAAGGAGAATTTCCATCCTTTACTGGATTCAGGAGGGAAACAGTGAAAAGGCTGAAGTACTTAATACCTTCTTTGCCTCAGACTTTAGTAGCAAGACCAGTTCTGTAGGTTCCCAGCCCCCTAAGCTGGAAGACAGGAATAAGGCAGAATGAAGCCTCCATAATCCAAGGAGAAACGGTCAGTGACCTGCTACACCCCTCAGACACATACGAGTCCATGGGCTGGACAGAATCTACCCAAGGGTACTGAGGGAGCTGGCAGAGTGCTCACCAAGCCACTTTCCATCATTTAGCAGCAGTCCTAGCTAACTGGGGAGGACCCAGCTTACTGGAAGTTATCAAATGTGATCCCCATCCATAAGCAGGGCCACAAGGAGGATGTGGGGAATTTACAGACTTGTCAGCCAAACCTCAGGGCTGGAGAAGGTCACGGAGCAGATTATCTTGAGTGTTGTCACATGGCATGTGCAGGACAACCAGGGGATCAGACCCAGCCAGCATGGGTTTGTGAAAGGCAGGTCGTCTTGTCCAGCCTGATCTCCTTCTATGACCAAGTGACCCACACAGTGGATGAGGGAAAGGCTCTGCATGTTGTCTACCTGGACTTTAGTAAAGCCTTTGACGCCATTTCCCACAGCATTCTCCAAGAAACTGGCTGATCATGGCGTGGACATCTTCACTGGGTATAAAACTGGCTGGATGGCTGGACCCAAAGAGTGGTGGTGAATGGAGTTACATCCAGCTGGCCCCTGGTCCCAAGTGATATTCCCACAGGTCTTTTCCAACCTAAATGATTCTATGACTCCATGTTTTTCCACCAAATGTTTACCAAATCTCCATCTGCTGTAGAGTGAATGCTTAGTATACCATAGTCAGGGTAATGAATTATATAAGGAATTTTGTCAGTTTTGCGTATTTTTGTTTCCTTGGTTGGAAGTTGATAAATGAGTTTTAAGGTATTTTTGGGTATCTCCTATTTGCAGAGCTATTGGAAACTACTAAATTAACCTAATTAAGACAGGGCTTTCTTCAAGGTGGGTACCTAAAACCACATTTTCTGTTCAGTTTAATTAATGCAGATAAAATTCTTGACTTTGTGACCTGTTAGGATCATTCTTCTCCTTTCCTGTATAAGTAAAGTCTTTTTCTACTATGGAAGTATCAAAAGTGTCAACAGATAGTGTCCCTACTCTTGCTATACAACTTCACAAGAAAACTTGGTAAAAGAGAAGTTTTACATTCCTGTTAGTTTTCTTCCTTGACAAATTACTGTGTTTAGTCAAAGTAATAGATTGGTAGGCTAGTACAGATCTTTCAAATGAACATTTTAATTTTTTTTTCAATATATAGTGGTGTCATTGTTTTAAAATACTCTATATGCATCTAATATTGTTTGGAGGAAAATTCTACCTAAGCTTAGTGGAAAAGATCGAGACATAAGTTCCCAAACCATATAGGATTGTTAATATAGCAGTGATAGTTACAGCTGGAAAAGTGTTGAAAAACTGAAATGTGCTTGAAATCAAAGTTTGCTAGTAAACATTTTAATAATTCTGCAAGAGATAAATATAGGTAATTTCATTTTATCCTTTGATGACCATCTGACTCTTTCTAGGTGATCAATGTGGCCTCATACACACACATGAGCTGCTAAAAACATAATCATACGTCAATCTTCTTCTGTGTATCAGGACAGGACCCATTATGGATCAGATACAAAAAGTGCACCTCTTGATACTTTACATTCATTGCTTTATCTTCTTCATTACACTGGAGACGAGGATCATTTTCTGCTTTCTAGTGACATGGAGGGCAGGCACTATTCTTCCTGAGCAGGGCACAGGACATTAATAGCTTCCAAGGTCTTCCTCAAAAGAAATCGGTGCAATGTAAGTTACTGCATTTCTCAGCCCTTTCAAATAAAAGTGATCAAGTTTCAGCCACTGAGAGGAGAAACTTGTTTTCTTTATTCTCTAATTTCTGTGAGACTCAGGAGGATTTGATAGAGATATTAAGTGTCAAAAGGAATGCAGAGGGGATTTGCTTTGGTGTCAGTTCGTCCCAGCAAATGCAAAAACCACATTGTATGGGAGAATTTCTTGTGATAATTTCCTTGGGAGTCTGGAGCCCCACAGCCGGAGACAATGGGACTTGACGCCTGGTGACAATTACACTCAGCTCAAATGATGAGTTACTGCTGCTGAACTGAGATGTTGCCAGCCATGTCTGTCACTGTCAGTGACCTGTCTCATGCTTGAAATCGAAGTGTTTTATGGCTTGCCAGATGCAAAGCACACAAAATGTTTAGCTTTTCCTCTCTTCCTCCTCTATAGCCTTAGTAATAAATCAGTTCCTGAATGCAAGTTAAGAATAACAGAAGTACAGAGCTCTGACAACCCCAGTGGTGTTCACCATGTAGCCGTGGCACAGGAGGGTATAGGCAGCTCTGTAATTTTTTCACCTTAGTGTGAACTAAATGTGGTGTTTCCTTTGCACCCCCAGACAGAAGTGCTGAGCTCACGGGGGCTGGTCCATACCCAGAGTTAATATACTGCTTTCCTCCCTTTCTTACCTACATAGCAGACAAAATAAATCCCAGGGACAGACATTGTTCTTGTGGCATTCCATGCTTTTCAAATGATTACAATCTCCTATTTTTCCTATGCTTTTCAACATGAAGGCTTCCAAAGCACTTAAGAAAACTTGCTAGTTTGGTTACATCTGCCCAAAGGGATCTCTTCACCCCTGTCTGACGTGAGCTGATTTGGAGTAAGGAGCAAGTCTGGACTGGTAGGGAGTAGTGCTACAAGAGAAGGGTGCTGTCTGCCTACCTTTGGGAAGCCAAACAGAAACACGAGAGATAATTTACTTGGAAAGAATGTAATCATTCATTTGCATGTTTGACTAGGGTAATGCTGATGGTATTTTTTCTCTACGCAATGAGTAATAACATATTCAGTTCAAGAATTTGGGATTAGAGTTTTGTTTCAATTATTCAGTTTCTGTGATGTGCCAGGACTCAGTCCTGAGTTTTTTGGATTCACCCTAGAGTTGTACTGTAATTTGTTTACTCATTTCAGTTATATCTAAAGAATCTGAGCTTTCAACATTTTGTGTTCATCCTTTAGTAGACTGTTTTCCATCTGAGATTTAAGACAGCAGTAAAACACCATGAGAACATATTCATGAGATTAATATTCATTTATTAAGCATGCCACCTACTGCTTGCAGTACGAAAGCCTTTGGTCAAAGTACACACAGATTGCACAACCAAAAGGTTATTCCTGGGGGTCTTTATTGCTCTTGGTGTTATGAAAATAGTTAAATGTCTGGGCCAAACTTGGGTACATTAAACAGCCATGGGCACCAATGGATCTTTTTCAGGTCCTTGCTATCAAGATATGATCCATTTTTCTAGAAAGAGATCTAAGTTACTGTTGTAAAAAGGCACTTCAGACTTCATGTGGCTTATTGAGATGATTAATGGATTAATGTCAGCCACATCCATCTGAAGTGGCGCGAGGTTGATCGATGTTTCTTATTATCTTTGCTTCTCTGATGAAACATTTGTTTTCAAAGTCTAGATGCATTAAGTGCCTCCAGAGCATAAGTTTGTAATACTCATTTTCGCGGTGTCATATGACGGCTGTCTTTTTGGAAAACTAACCCTTGCTGACAACAGTAGCCTCCAGTAATGCAATAGCCAAATGATCTACAGATTCTAACAGAGAGAGATAATCTGGTCAAAAGAGCAAGCTTGTCTCCCATAGTTTTCCTGGCTGCAGCTTCGTGACTGTAAGCATGGGAAGATGATGTTGCACAACAGTGGCACAACAGGCGTCAGACACAATTTCCTTCTTCCTCTTGGTCATAGTGTCTGAGTCATTCATAACCTTTCGTTAACCTATTCATCCAAAGCTTTTTCACAAACTTTTATGATTATATGTAAGTTAAGAGGGCGTACTTCCACCTGCTTCATTTCCCCTGCTCAGTTTTTATGCACGCAAGCTCACACTGTGTCCCAAAAGATTGACTGAGCTGGGGCTATACGAAAACTCTGCCCTCAAGTGTAAGCATTTGTATCTGTCTTTTTGTTCTTTGATGCAGCTTGAATTTTATGAAGTTTCACAGAGATATTATGAGCTGGAAAAAAATTACCGCCATTTGACAGATGAGTGAACTAAGCACAGAGAGGTTAGTGGCCGTGGTGGGAGCTCTGAGGTACAGCAGACACAGAGTGTGGGAACGTGGCTGTCAGCCCTGACTGCTAACCTGCCACCATCTCAGGTGCTCTGCTGAGCCTCAACAATTTCTCAAACAGACAGATTTCAAACATTCTATAAACTTTTTGCTTTCTTTTTTCTTTGTAAGGTTATTTGTATACATCAGGTTCAACTCAGATAAGAGACCAGAAATAATTAGCTGCCATTAGGCTGACAGGTAAAACATGGAGAAAAAGGTTTTAGAGGGTCTCCAGCAGTGTCAGGCACATCAGGGGTGGGGATTACTGAGGGAATCCTCTTGAAACTCATGTCAGAGTAGAAGTTGGTGCCTATTGCAGTCATTTTTTTATGATGTGGAAAATTCGGGGGTTTTATTTGTAGTTCAATTTGTGCATGTGATGTGGCTCAGGGGTAGATGGGTCATGGCTCTCTTTGAGGCTCACATTACTGACAGCTGCAGTGTTCACTTAGGACTGGAAACAAAAACTAATCAAAATTCAGAGAATGAGTTTTAAAACTCAGACCTTCTGATTCAGCCAAAAAACTGTAGTTTCCATGTCTATTCATTAAGCTTTACCTCTTCAATTGCCCATGGTCAGGCAGACCAGGAATTAATGTAATCAGGTGCAATCTAACTGGTATTGATGAAACTTAGCTGATTAATATCAGTCCAGAATCATGCCTCACATTTCAAGGAATATTATTATAATTATGATGATTATTATATGCCTCTTCTGCTTCCATTCCATTTATTGGAATGCCTTCCTTCTTCATTTATTTCCCACTCTGAATACATTCTACACCTTTATTTTTTTGCCTGCAATTTCCTCCCTTGCTGTTCCCAGTTTCTCAGAGGGAACGTGATCTCAGTATCATTGTCTTTCACGTCAGGCTGGGACACCTGCATTTGTTAAGCAGGTTTGAAATGGAAAAACACTTGGAGTCACTCCTGTTCTCTTGCTGTCAGCTTGAGAGAGATTCCCTTTTGTTTGTCCATCTCGACTTGACTCACAGACTGCTGAGCTGATGCAAGGCTGCAAATGGCTCCCAGTGGAGAATTAGGAAAGTGGTGAGGAAAAATCTGCCTCTTCATTTCTAGTGGTGGATTGATATTCTGGAAACATAGTAGCTTTTTCATGACTATGTGAAATCATAGCAGTGGAGAACTGTTTTCAAGTGGATTTCTGGAAGGAACAAGTAAATGGCAAAGGAAACCATGCTGTTCATTTTTATGAATTTTAGAGGATTACCTTATAATTTCATACATTGACCTTAACTTGAAAAAATTTCACTTGCACTTGTTTGATGACTTCTTATGCCTGATTTACAACATAAAATATCAATTGTGAAATACACTTGGAAACAGCTCAGGCACTGCTACTTTGCATTAATGTTCTGCAGTGCACAGTGCTTCATCCTTTCCTATGACCCAGGGAATTTAATTCACTGCTTTACCATTAGCAGAAATAATCAAACAAGATTTTCAACAAAACTCAAGTATACCATAAGCTTTCTATGTGAACACATGTAAGTGACTTGATTTGTCAGATACAAATTTGTGTTTATAGCGGAGTCAGCAGTGCTACTGAGAAAGAAATAAAAAGTGGGATTTGGGGACAAATATTTCCTTTTCACTTATTAAGGAAGAGGCTGAGCAACAGTAGCAAGTCTGTTTTTAGAAGCAATGGGAGAACTATGGCCTATAAGCTATCTGTTATTGGGAGTGTTTATATATAGATATATAGAGAGAGATGTGTAGGTACAGACTATTAGAATCCCTTGCTTTAAGCAATTTTATTTAATCAATAGCTTTCTATTCCCTACTTGAATATTTATTTTAAATGTTGTATTAAGTCTTCTTTGAAACAATGGAACATTCCTTTATGTGAGGATCTGTCCATCATGGTTCAATACTGAGTCAAAGCAAATGGTAAAATATTGAGTCAAAGGGAATGAGTATGAAGGGAATGAGTCCTTCCCTCTGTGTACTTTTCTGGGGTGTGACAAAAAGGTAGATAGGAACCTACTTTACAAATAGGAAAGGTTATTAGGACACAAGGACCTGGCGTCAGGCATTATCAGTATTTTCTGTGCCAATACCCAGGATAAAATCTCCCCTCAGGTTCTGATTTCAGTTGGGGGCTATGTTCGAGGACTCAAGACAATTTAGGAATTTTAAATGTGTGGCATGTGCTAATGGATCATTGACATAAACCGGTTCTTCAGAGGCTCAGCAGCCTTACATTCCTTTGCAGGTAAGGTCACTGTCAACACGCTTAGTGCCCTGTATGTCAGGGTTACAGGTACTTGACACATTGCAGGCAAAAAAAAACACAAAAGGCTTCAATTCCTTTCTGCACTTCTGATTGAGAATTTTGTAAGGTAAGAGTCTAATGTTAGAGAGAGGGAATTGATAAAAGGATGCAAAGAAGCAGAGGCAGACTGGAATGAAGTTGTGTATGTGTGTGAGTGTGTTATTCCCTTAAGTAGGAGAAGAAATGCACACACACCCTTCTCCTTTCCTCTGAGAAACGATCTGCAGCAGTTTAACACTTCGGTGGGTCCTGGCAGTCAGTAAATCTCTCTCAGAGTTTCATAGCTTTGCTAATACTGGCACCCAGGCTAGACCACAGCTGTGCTATCACAAGATTTAGTTCCAGTAAATTTTCTTCAGAAGGAACTGTTTTATCATGCCATTGTATAATGAGAATAAATGTCTCTGTAGAAAATTCTCATGAAAAATTCATGCCTAACATGCCCTGAGCATGTACCATTGATAGTTACACATTTTTAAGTCTTGTCAGCTTTCAGTTTCTCTTTTCCTTCTTTTTTTTAAAGACAAAATACTGCAATCTGCTCTGTGTGTGGTCAGGTCCTTAAATATCAATATTCTGTCTTTAAACCCTTTTTTTGAAAATAATAATGATAATAATAAATAGTAGTAGTATCTGGCTTCCCCAAGTGAAATAAGGAAATGTAAATTACTTACAGTAATCATCTTACCCTGCAGCTCAAGCTACAGAATTTAGTCACTGAGCTTAAAGCAAAACCAAAATTGAACTTTTTCAGCTTACATTGTCTTCATTATGAATTGCCAAACAGGAAGCTGAAATTTCCTTTCCTTGGTATCAAACTAATAAAAATACATGTAGATACTTGTCTATATTGTGCTCTACTAATGTTCTACCAACTACACAACTCTACATTGCTCTTAAAACTTTTGAAGGCTGAAAAAAATCTGTACCACGTGTTCTCATTCTTCAGAATCAGTATTGAGCAAACAGATTCATTTACTCAGTCTAATTTCTAGGTCCTTCCGGTAAGAAGAATTCTATGTACTGTGCTTTTTCCAAGTTAAAATGCTTATTCTTGTCATTATCCCACACTCTGACTTTTTGTTGCCTTTCCCTGGTCTTTTGATTATGAACCAAACATGGTTTAAGGGAAAAGGGGTTTTTACCTTGGTATTTATTTAAGGATCCTTAAAGGTGCACCACTTTGTCCAGGTGGAATGCACCGAAGTGCACACCAAAATGCACACACCGACGATAGATCACGTATACAATTTATAGACCTTGCAAATTAGCAGATCTATCAAAGATTCCCCAACGAGAGGCTTGAATGAACCCCTCCATCCCGAGGAATCCCAACCTGGATGGGCCTGTCTTAGTTTACAGGATGTTCTAGGGAAGACCTTGGTTTCTCAGGATAGCATAGGGCTTTCTGGCCTCCAAATGTGAGGCCCCCAGGATGTTTGGTCTCCTGGCTTAAGGGAATAGTGGGTCTAAGCTAAGTTATCAGACTTAAGGAATTACAAGTATGCATGCTAAAAGCACTGGGGATACATAAAAGCTATATGAAAGGGTATAGAAAAGGTATATATAAAAAAAGGCAAAAAATCATCATGGCATCATTTTCTGCCACATCAGAAATACTTCAGTGGCTGTCTCAGCCTTTAAGCGCCTTCGCAGATGGACTCCTGCATCTCACATATTCTTTCCACATAAGAAATTTGGAAAATGAATCACAAATTTCCCTTCGGTCTCACTCATCACATCTACTCTGCAAAGACACTGTCATTGCCACATATTCCTGCTTCTTAGTCCTTTGTTCTGAGTGGATTTCTGAGGCTTGGAACTGTATTTTGAGAGGGCAGCCATGATAAAATATCTTCACCTTCCTTTTTCTTTTTACCTTACAGAGCAAAATATTAACTCCTACCAATAGGACTTGATTATTTCTTGAATTTCATAAAAAAAAGCTTTCTTCTTACTGTGTTTACATGTAGATAGAGTTATTCTTTGGAAGGTTTACCTTTCATGTCATCAGTTATCATAGCATTTTATTATTGGATATGAATGTATGTTACATCCTGCAGTAGTGCCCTTTTACCTGTTTATATTGTGTTTTACCTTAAGATCATTAGGATAGATTCTTCCTCTGTGTCTGAATAGCAGCTACTACAGAATATACTGATTTTGGTTGATCTTTTGTATAGAATGGCAACAGTAATGGTAATAACTCCAATCTTACCATGACTTATGTTAATATATGAGAATAATACTACATTAGTATTCCTGTATGAGGATTCATTTCATCATTCTTACTGACCCCAAACTCTAGAAATTGCTGAACATTTCTTACCTTTCTCTGTCTCACAGTGCTTGCTTTGATGGCTTCCTTTTATAATTAATGAAGGTTAATCTGATTTTTTATTTATCTCTCTCTCTTTGTTACTTGTTCTCACCTATTCCAGATCAAGGCACTGTACAAAAAGTTGTTGTCCTACCCACCAACTTCTCTGCAAGTGGAGAACTCATTTTAGAAGAGCTGGAGGTTTTTCAGGTTTGGCTTTCCCCTTTTGTTTTTCCAGTGTGTATGTTCACACAAGCACTTTGTTCTAACAGACTTTGGCAAGGGCAACTGTGACTTGATAAAAGATCAAGTAAATGTGCATGCTGTCAGTTTGATAACCACACAAAGAGGATTACAAAGTGTTAACTGTTATGAAGGCTACAGATAGCTGAAGTCCTTTTCTTCTCCTATATTTCAGTTGCCTATTTTTTTATGTTGATATATTGGCTAGAAGGATTTTGATAATCACTTTTTTAGGAGGTCATGTTATAATGGCTTCCAGAAGGAGACTTTTATCATTGGCATCACTTATAGAGACTATTGCTATGTATGGTTGGAATCTAAGATTTCTTTACTTTGATTATCAGATAATCTTCCTGGTTCTCAGTTGCAAAATGAAATCAAATTAGTGTTGTTTTTGCTTAACTCCTGTTCTTCAAACTCACATGCCTCTGGAGTCAAGAGAGCTACAAGTTTAACACAACATAAGCTGAAAAGAAACACAAAACGTACAGAGAGATAAGGGAATAGCCTCTGTCAATCATTCTGGCATGTAACAGCTTGTAATAACCTAAAGAAAATGTTCACCCTCATGTTGAAAAACCCCTTTCAAATATTTGAATGGGCTATTCATTAGACATTAGACAGTATGCATCGATAAATTTAGTCAAGGATTTTATCGTGGCCTTTTCTCTGTTTCATTGAGAGAATGCGGAAAGGAAATTTTAAGCTTCTTTATAGAGGCAGCATTACAAGTTTCTTTAAGAAAAAGAATACACTCAGTGTTAATGCTCATAAAGGCATAGTTAGTCTTTCTAGGCTTTTGTTGAAGATTTCCCTTTAAAAAGGATATATGTGAGTGATATTACTTAAAACACACTCTTCACCAATGTATTGCTAATTCCATTTACTGAAACATAAATGATTACAGCATGAAGATAGGTGGGCTGAGAGGTAGCCTCACCCTAAACCTAGTTTCTGGGCCTCTATGCACAGACCCTTTTATCTTGAACCCTAAAAATCACGGTATTGTAAGCTCTGCTGTTACAATCTGTGTGGCGTCATGGTGTTTATATGAGTCTCTCCAAGAGAACAGGGATGAGGTCATGGGCTCTGTGCTAGTTAATATCAAGGGTAACAAAGCAGAGATCCTCTTCCAGAGCATAAACAAAGAAAGGAGAATGTGGCATCAGGTCCAATGTTGCATTTGACCTTGAGTCTCCAGACAGTTCATAAAGCAGCACTAAACTTCTCCAAACCTTGGCCAATTCACATGATTCGCAGCCAGATTTTCTGGTCCTGACCTCCCTGCTGTGTTGTGGTCCACTGCAATTAATCCTAGCCCACTGTTATGGCTTTCCTTTGTGACTGAGCAAATGCTGAATCTTAAAAAAATGCTGAACATTTTTATTACCATCGATTTTATCACTTGTTTGGATGAACATAATGACTTAAGGCAAGGAATGTAACAATTCTTCTTCCAGCTTTTTAATATTTGATTTGGACACAGACATTAATAGAGTGCTATGAAGACACACAGTAGTATAGAATACTGTCTCTGGGAAAGAAATTTTCAGGAACATTCATGCCATTTTAAATATTTTTGCCATTGATAATCTGAATTTACATGTTGCATGGTAACCAAACTGTATGCACTGATAATTTGTAGGAGAAGTATGCCATATTTTTATCTGGATCATATAATAAACATTCATGAGCTATTTTATGATTTTTCCTTATCATCATCATCAAAGAAAAAACATTGTTTCTTATTCCAAAGTTAAAGTAATGGCTCCCATATTGCTGAGATAGCACAGATACAGGTTAATTACAAGTGTACTAAAACCTTTTAGAAACACACGGGTAATAATAATGTGGTTGAGTTTCAACAATATATTTTGTGAGACAATTATTCTTGATATGTCATTTATTTAGTTTTGAAACTAGCAATACTTAGTAGGAGGGAGTGGTTCCTTTCCAGGATATAAAAATATATTTTTTTTCTTAGATATTACTTAGGTTTTAGTGCTTTTTGAAGGTTAATGTTGGGACAGAGTTCTTGACAATGGTTTGTCACTTTGTCTTTCAGAGTAATTCTCCTATAACAACAATGAAGATTTCATCTAAAAAGGTAAGGAAAAGTGGAATGCCTGCTTAATGCTTACTAACTGAGAAGCAAATTGACTCAGATATTAGAATATCGATTCTTGTGGAGCACACTAAATACGGGCAAATTTTCCATAATGAATATGGAAAACTTGACTGAAGTTTGCAGGAGCTGTTTACATGCCCTTCGGCCACTAAGATAAAACAATTTCTATTCATTATGTATCATTTTGAATTCACTGAAAGTGTCAATTTTTTTGTTGTTTTGTTTGACAATTAAGGAATCAAAAAAATACTAAAAGAGGAAATTCATCCTCCCTGGTTTTTTTTCTCTGAGTCCTAAATAGAAATTTTTCCTTGGAAGTCTGTCTGATCAATGTAAAAAGGCCGTGTTGGGGCTGTTGGGTCCATGGTGCAATTGTGCAGGTTTGTTTATTAGTAATAAACAATTACAATAAGAATGATGAAAGCAGCTGAAAGGATTTCCACTGAAATGTTTAACACACAAGCTAAAAATGTGTATTTTCTGATTTTGCAAGCAAGACATTGCTCAATATTTTACAAAGCTACTACTAAGTAAATATTTTTCCCTAACTTGAATTCAATATGCTTTGTCATTTTTATGACAAGAAGATCAAAGGAATTTCAAGGGATTTTGTGCAATATTACTTTATATTTTAAGAATGATTGTTTTTGAGTAAAACAGTAATTTTGGCCAAGACTTTGGTAATGATCTACTCGCTTTGAACTTCTCTTGCAAAAGCTCTGATGTGTTGTGAAAGTTCTCTTGGCTTATTTTTCCAGGTATATAAGGCTATCAGAATCTGGCCCTAAGCCTCAACATAATCTCTAGGTTTTACATCTTGGAAATGTATGCACTGGAGGATCCAACTAGGAACTCTCCATAATATTTATTAAACTGACTATGTGCAGAGAAAATACTTAGTTCAAAGGCTTGAGCCAATAATCCTTACTGAATAAGAACCAAGTTCTCAAATCTGAGCAATATTAACTCAGCCTGTCTGCCCTAGAACAGAACACTGACACTCAATGTCCAAAAAGCCATTAACCTTCCCCAGTGTTTCTAGGTGTTTTCTAGCAGGAAGGTGAAAACAATAGAGGCCTGTTCACCTGGGAGATTTCTGTTGATCTTGACTTTATATTTGTGGCTCCACTCTTGGTCTTGGGTTAATTCCAAAATTAATTGAAATGTTTTTTGGGTGTGTTAGCCAGGTCTGGGGTGAAACTCCTCCACATCTGAAATAAATCTTTTCCATTCCTCCTGCAGCAACAGTTGTACGTGAGCTCAGATGAAGGGGTCACCCAGGTTTCCTTGCATCGCTGCCACATCTACGGCACTGCCTGTGCTGACTGCTGCCTAGCCCGAGATCCATACTGCGCCTGGGATGGCAACTCCTGCTCCAGGTTTTATCCTACAGGAAAAAGGTGAGCAGTATTAAGCAGTCTGGTGAAGCTTGCAAGGGAAGATCGCTTTTTTTCTTCTGTGTAGCCTGGAGTGTTGTGATGGAGAAGTGGGATGTCATTCCTTTTGTGAGCATGTACAAACAATACCTCCACAGCTATTGTGCTTGGAATTATTCATCACTTAGGACTGAATGCTGCAAGAGTGTATGGTAAAGAGCATGGCTTTTCATATTTAAAGTAATGGATGGGAGAAAAAAGAAAAGGAAAAAAATGGTTCTTAATCATAAATATTAATCCTTCTGTCTCATGCACACAAAATCAGTGAGACATTTGTTCCCTTCATTTAAATTCAATTACTTACTATGGATGTAATTATGATAGCCCTAAATAGAGCAAAAGATCTCTCAGGCTGTCTGAGGAATAAACCCATTCATACTTTTTTGTTCCTCATTTGCTCCTAAGTGAGAAGAATTATTTTCAGGAGAATTTTAGGCAAATGTGATTTCCATGTAATGCCTGTGGATTTGGGTTTTTTGACACAAGGTTTATTAAAGCAGACAGGGAAAGCAATTTGTTTAATTTACAAGAGAACTAATAGTCCATCTCTTAATCTTATGTAAAACAGGAGTCTCTTTCCTCCCAAGGGAAATATTTAATAGCAGAAGGCTGTAGTGAGCTTTTGTCTTAATAAGATTTCACTTCATATACGAACAAAGCTGCAGAATACACAATGAAGCGTTACTGCAGAGGAGACAAACCTTTCAGCTGTATGCTCTCTACAACTACCTGGAAGGAGGTTGTAGCCAGCTGGGGGTTGGACTCTTCTCCCTGGTGACAAGCAAGAGGACAAGAGGAAACAGCCTCAAATTGTGCCAGAAGAGGTTTAGACTAGAGTCATAGAATCAAAAAATGTGCTGAGTCAAAAAGGACCCACCAGGATCATTGAGTCCAACTCCTGGCCCTGCACAGGACACCCCAAGAATCACACCATGTTCCTGAGAGAACTGTCCAAACACTTCTTGAAGGTTTGGTGCTGTGATCACTTCCCTGGGGAGCCTGTTCCAGTGTCCAACCACCCTCTGGGTGAAGAATATTTTCTTGATATCCTGCCTAAACCTGTGGCTGTGCTTAGTGCCTGTACCTGAGCTGCAGGTGCAGAAGGCCATATATAGTCACTGAGTTTTACTCCTGTACCCTCATAGAGGGAGACAGTTGATAGAAACAGGCAAAGCTTGGATCTGCTGGTAATAATGTCATCCCCTGGGATTAAAGACAATTGTTTTTGTTATTGCAAAGTTTTCTTGACTCATTCCTTACTTGAGATTACAAGTTAAAGCCCAAACTGGGCACGTAGCAATTGGTAAAGTACATGGGGTTGTTAACTGCTTTCATTCAGAGTATTCAGCCACCAGTCTGGAAACTCACTGTTTTCTTCCATGGAACAAAGATCAGAAGACAGGGGGAGGAAAGAAAAAAAAAATCTCCAAGTCTCAGGCCACCTAACTCCTACACTAACATAGCTGCCAAAAGGAGCAGTCAGGTACACCCAGCCTGTGCAGTTTCCAGTTTGCCATCCCCATTATATACACCTACCCAGGGTTATTTCCACTGGGGCTTACTTTCATGCTGATATTTTGTTTGCAATTTGCTCTTTATGTCAAACCAAAATAAACACCTCAAGCTGTGTGGAAAAAAGTCTGCTTTTCATATGTGAAGGAAATGAGTTGTCCGTTTATCTAACAAGACAGATTATGAAGAAGAAAACATTGGTAATTAGAACCAAAGCCCATTGTCTAGACAACAGTTTCTGCTGTATGCATTTGCTTGTTTGCTTCTTTTGACACTTCTGTCTCCTGTGAATTACTGTAGCTCCTCATGCAACATCGATTTACTCCAAAACACCTTATAGTATTTTTATTTTCTAACCACCACTTTTTTTTTTTTTTTAAATAAATATCTAACTGCTAAGTTTACATTCTCAGAACTGCTTAATGCAAGCAACATGCCATTTCTGACAGTGTGGAACAGGTCTTGGTAGCACAAGAACTCTGACATTCACTCAGAAATTCTTCATTGTCTCCTTTGACTCATGTAAATGGTTCACAAGGGTTAAGACCCCAAGGCATAAAATGAAATATTTCTGATGGTTAACATAAAAACTATACTTGGAATTTCAAGAATTACTCCTTTGAATCATCACCTTTCAAATATTTCCTTTTCAAACGATGCAGTGAAGGATTGGGTGACAGGGGATTATGAGCACTATTACTGGGTGTTTGTGCACTACCTAGTACAATGTGGCCATAGATGTCCCTTCACTCAGTAGTACTGGAGCTCCAGGGGCTTTTTATGGTTTCTGATCCTCAAGTCCTTAGTGCATGGTTCAGAATACAGCTCCTAAATATCCCAACAGTGTCCATTTGCAACAATATATCATCAAAATATTTTTTCTTGAACTTGATAAATACTGAACAACCTTACACAATATTTAGCAAAGAAAATAATATATCTCAATAATAAAAACATTTGTGTACCAGCTTTTCATGCACGGAATTCTGTGAGCTATGACCTCCTAGCTGAGGAGGACTGAAATGCCAGTATTCCCAGTCCCAGTAATTTCCCCAGAAAATTGCTTTAGAATCATGATTTTCCACCTGTCATCCAGATAGTATAACAAAGTCCCCATTTAGAAGTATCCTGATACTTGGTGAGTTTTATTATATTTTGCAAATAGTCACATCCCTTCAAATAGAGGACAGAATAGAATCATAGCTCTCCACCATTCTGGGTGAATACATCAGTCACTCTGCTGCCAAGGTGGCTGCAGGCACCAAAAAAAAGGCGCTCGCTAAAATGGAGGAGGGAACGTGCCCTTTATCAAAATTTTTTGCTGGTGCATTAGATATGAGCACTATGAATCTTATGCATCTCATTCTTAGCTGCTTGCCTTTATGAAGAGTTCCAGCTGGGGTTTCTGGCTTTGAATGCCAGGTATTATGAGAATGAGCAGTCGTCTCCTTCATGTATCACCTCTGATCCTTCCATCCCTATACCTCCACTGCACAACTGCTTTACCTACAAAAACTGCAACCATTTTATAAGCTTCAACAAACTGATTCTTCATCTAAACAATATCTTCACTCCAGCAAGCCTGCCAAGAGTAAAGCACACACACAGTAGGTCATGAACTATCCTTAACATTTGATCTAGAAAAAATAGAAAGACACAAATCCACAAATAAAAAAGTGGTTCTTTTCAGTGTAGCTGTTTTAGAATAACATTTTGTTTTTACAAAATATTGCAGGAGGAGCCGTAGACAAGACGTGAGACATGGAAACCCTCTGACTCAGTGCCGAGGTTTCAACCTGAAAGGTACTATAATTTAGAGATCCTCATGCTATATAAAGATCACTTGGCTTTCCTTTACATGATTCATTGTAACTGATGTTATCTGTATGGTTTACTGGTAAAGCATGGTTATTTTCCAAGTCTGAGTTTTGTTTTGATTTGGTTTCAGCATCTTTCTTTGCAATTACATGAAACTTGCACATATATGATAAAATGATGAGCTCTGAAATGCATAGTTCAGCATACTTGAATTGGGAAGCTGACACTGTTGACTAGAAAAAGGTACAGTTAATTTGAGGACTTCTCTACTTCTATTTCTCTTCAGTCTTTATTAATGCCTTTTCGTTCATTTAAGCTTTGGGCCTCAGAAGTTCCCATACTGAGTTTTGGAGCACACCTTTCAGCAAACAGCAGGATCTAGGACTGTCTTTTGAGTTATGATTATTCCCTTCTTCCTTTATGTAGGAAAAAAAAACGTATTCCAAATTTCTTTATGAAGTCTCTTATTTCCAGCTGTGCAACAGTTTAGTCAGCCTGGCATGGAACGGGTGGCCAGGGGAGCCAAGACTCTGCCCTCCCAGCTACCATTTTCTCCAGAGTGATGGACACCAGTCAAATATGCCCAAAGTCATAGTAAGACTAAACAGATATATGAAGGCACCTCAATCCTCTTCAATTCTATACATGTCTGAGCTAGGCAGTGGCACTCTGTGCCATCAGACCAAGGACACACATCAGAGTATTATGCTCCTTTCACCTCTATTTACGAGCCTGAATTCTAAAGTTAATTTTCATCTGTACCACCTGGAGGCCAAATAGTAGAGCTGATCGTGAATTTTTATATTGTTTTTTTCCTAATCAAAGAATAATACTTTAAGAGTTACATTTAAAAGGTTTTGTTAATAATAATTCTACTGAAACAATCTCCACTGGTTGTTGGAAGAATCTCCTGGATCAAAAAAGATCACAGCACGCTGGGTGTAGATCCCTCTGCTTAAATGAGCCTTTCCCCATGAGTCAGTATTAGCTAATTTCTATGAAGCTGAAGAGCTTGAACAGGTAATTCCAAGAGATGACCCCAGTGTTAGAGAATACACCTGAGCTCTGAGAAATCCATGTTGAAGCAACTTGAGCTGCATGTCTTCCCCTGCAGGCATGTGCTGAGACCTTCCACCCATTGTCTGTCCCAAGGGTGGGTGTCTCCTCCTTCCATGTGGAAAATGTGAGAATGTCAGCTGTCTGCATTCTGGCCTGAGGGGAAACAATTGTTTCAACCTTGACTGGCTTGTGAAACAGGTTTCTTGTTTTTCAACCACTTTTTTAATGTGGATGTATTTATAGGTTTATGTGTTTTAGCATCTTTGTAAAGGAAGTTTTGGTGCCAGCAGGGGGATATAGCATAAGTAGGGCAGTTGTTTCCCCAATGGAAAAAAAAGATAAAGAGCAATTTAGACCCTTGCAAAATATAATTAGAGCCATTTATAGCAAAATTACTATGTTTGGGGAAAAAATGAAATCTACCTAAAGGACAAAAGACCAGATAGTCAAGCAAAGCCAAGGAATCTTCCAAGCTCATAGAGAAACGAAATGCTGAATTGAAGTCTTTAAACATTGTAGACCTCTTAGCATGTAAAAACTCAAGATTTTTGGCACATTGTTATTTTTAAGTAAATCATCAAGAATCTTGTATGACTGCTTTTCATGTCTGTTTAATACCATTATATTTGTGTTAGCCCTTATAGCCATTACAGAAATGCATTTTGAATGCAAAGTATTTCCACATTATTCTCCTAAAAGTTAGAATTTGTTTTGGTACAACTTCCTAAATGTGCTGAAGGACTAGAACCAGGCAAAGTCTCCTTCCTTCAGAAGAATGGATTTCAATTTCACATATCAGTTGATGAAAGAAGCTGAAAAGAATGGGAGTTAAAGTAGAGTCTGAGGAAAACCAGTCTTAGGACTGTGCAAAAACAGTCAGATTTTAGACATGTAGACCTCTAGGTATTTGCAATTCTCATATTATTTGGTATCCATTATTCCTTTCTCAAAAAACCAAAAAAATTATATTTCATATATGAGGCAAGTTCTTAAATCTGGAGGCGCTTTTTTTTCAGAACAAATACTATGATTTGGGCCAAGCAATAAGCATCCAGAAGTTCCTACTGGTGACTGCCAATTATTCATCTGTCGAGACTATAAAGGGACACAACAAGTCTAAGTGATGACATATGCTTAGCACTTGCCCAGGTGTTGCTGGAGTGCTATAAATCTGTCTTTCTCTCTGTTGCTGGCCTGTCTACATGTTCATCACATTTCAGGTTGAGAGCCAAGTCCCTTCCTTGTGTTGGAAGAGAAGCAGAGGAGCAGGAGCCCAGCCTGCCCTCTCTCCTCCCTGGGATGCTGCAAGCAGCTGGAGTAGCTGGAGCCCTCTTTAGGGCATGATGCTTTATTTTGGTCATACAACCACGTTGCTCCAACTCATAAATGGTGAAGTGTGAAGAAATATATTAAATCCTTCATTCTCTTTTGGAGTAGTAAAGAATGAGACAATTTCACAGAAAAATATCCCTGAGCTCAGTTACCCCATCAGCAAAGTTTACCAGCCTATAGGTGTCCTAATTTCTCAGAACAGACCATGTCACTCTGAAAATTGGTATTTCAAACTGAATGGACTTCCTCACATATTATTTAATTTCTTTGAATTTTTTTCCCAAAAATTAATTATTTTTGGCAAATATCAGAATCAGGCATACTTCATTTAATCTATATTTCAAACAGCTTTGTGTTTTCTTAATCAAATCACCATTCAAAATATCCTGAACGGTTTTTTTTTTCTTTCTTTCTAGCATACAGAAATGCTGCAGAAATAGTTCAGTATGGAGTAAAAAACAACACCACCTTTCTGGAATGCACACCTAAATCTCCTCAGGCTTCTATTAAATGGCTGCTACAGAAAGACAATGACAGGAGGAAAGAGGTGAGTCATGTGAGCAGGAGCTCTGGAGGATTCTCAGTCAGGAGAATCACATGCCCTCCCCAGACAGAGGCGAGGGACAGTTTGTGTTTTTATCAGGGTGTCTGGCTACAGTGAAGCTGGAGAATTTGTGTGGATGCAGGACAGTGACCAGTATTTACTCATATGAGTAAGTGCAGACTTTCAGTACAGCTGGGACTTTACCCTCAGCCCCAGTGATTTCTGTCAGACCAGAACAGCTATCAGAAAATTAAAGAATCTTTGCTTCACACCTTACTAATTGCAAACTGAATGTTTGCAGCACTCAGAACTTCTTATTGATCTAAAGGAAATAGGCACACATACAATAACTTGTATAAAGTTCAGGAAGAAGTCAGCATGCAGTAGATCCTCTGTGCTACTGAAGGGATAAAGGCAAAAGTGGGAGAAATGTGAAAGGTTTCTTTAGCAAAAAACTAGTCCAGGCTAACACGTATTGACAAAAGCATTTCCTCACCATGGTGCAATCACATTTTCCATTACTGCACTCTCTAAGGCTCTCAAGTTTCAGCACTGTAACATACAGTATGATTGTTTATGGGGAATGTGCCTTCCTTAAGTAATGTAAAAGGGAAAAAAAATCCATTTCAAATCCAAGGCACTTACTATATGAATAAAAAGAAACATCTTTCAAAAGGAACTTTTAAGTAATGTGGTGTCTGTTGATAGGTTATAAATACTGAAAAAGCATTATTCTCCTATCAGGCCATTTTCCAAAAATAGAGGGGACTCACAAATGTCTCACTGAGTTTTCTCACTATTCGAAGACTCAAGCCATGTCTTGGCAATAGGTGCAGTTCTTTAATCCATTGCTTCAGCAGAACATCTCCCTTTTTTGTTCTTATGTTCAGTATCTGTATTAGAATCAATGCAGTTTCAAAGTACAATGGGCAGACTAAAGCAATCAAAGCGTTAGTTTTCAAGCTCTCAGATTTCTGGAAATCTTCCACAATTTCTACAAAAGTTTACAATAGCAGAATACTGTAATAAGTAAATTAGTGCCCAAGAGAACCAAGTATAATGCAAAGTCCAGTAGCAAAATAGAAAAACCATTCAGAAAAATACCAGCAGTGGTTTCGTTTCAGGATGGATTGAACTAGCAATTTTTAATTCACACTGATAGGCAAAGGGACATCTGCATATTCATTTATAATTGGATGATAACAAGCTGTGGTAACTTGCTTCCTTCAGATGATGTGGTCATCTCCTGGGATAGTACAGAGTCCAAAGCCAGAAAGGAAATAGGAGAATACCAGTGCTCCTGGTTAACAGAAAGCCAAGTCCCACTTGAGACCACTGTGATGATAATATTTATACAAGGCTATAGACTCTGCAGAGCAGATAGAGTTCTTCAGCAGGAACCTGCTCAAAGTCAAAATATTTAACCAGAAGCCACCTTGAGTCCAATGCCAAATTAGCCTCCCTGGTCTTGCACCTTTCCCCCACTGAGTCTCAGCAGCAATTTCTGATGCTAAGAGAGATACTCTCAGGCATGCAACAGGGCAAATAAAAGTTCTTTTCTTCAACTCTATTATTTGAACATTACAAAACCTCTTATTTCATGTGGTTTCCAGATTTTCATCTTTGTCTTCATCCTGATCAAATTTATTCTAACATAAGAAATAAAAATAGTTAAGTCATTTTCTTTAGCAACATTTGCCTTCCTTGAGGCAAGCTCTTTCCTAACAGTAGCAATATTGGTGGTCTCTTGAAGATAAATATATAAAAATATAATAACTTTAAGAAAGTCATGTTTGAAGTGAGACTCAGCAAAAGGTCCAATACTCTCTTGTTCCATAGCCCTCCCTAAAAAGTTCCCCTGCCTTTTTGGTCTCTAGGTCAAGCTGAACGAGAGGATCATAGCAACTGCACATGGGCTCCTCATCCGCTCTGTGCAGGACAGCGACCGGGGACTTTACCACTGCATCGCAACAGAGAACAGCTTCAAGCAGACCCTGGCAAAGATCAATTTCAAAGTGCTGGATTCAGAGATGGTGGCTGTCATGACTGATAAGTGGTCCCCTTGGACCTGGGCCAGCTCGGTACGAGCGCTGCAGTTCCACCCCAAGGACTTTGTGGGGGCTTTCAGCCACTCTGAAATGCAGATGATTAACCAGTACTGCAAAGACAGCAGGCAGGCAGGTCACCAGAGGGAAGAATCCCAGAAGATGAGAGGGGACTACAGCAAACTAAAGGCCCTCATCAATAGCAGAAAAAGTAGAAATAGAAGGAATCAATTACCTGGATCTTAATCTTATTTTATAGTAATAGATATTTTTGTCCTCAGTGTAGGGGGCTTATATTTGTCTATTGAGAACAAATTTGTGCAAATCTGATAAAAAATTAAATGAAAATCCAGAAAGCCTCATAAAAGGTCTGTTTCCCAATTAAATGCAGTGTAACCTAACTAAAGAAAATAACTCAGAGCATTTTCTTTACTAGATGCTTAATGACTCTAGGCTGGGCTCTGTCCTAGAAGCAGCGCTGGTTATTCATCTTAAACCAGATTCACATTTAACACCTCAGTATTTAATTCCAGATGAATAGACATTTTTACAAAATCAGTGCATTGCCTTGCAACTCTGGAACTGTACCAACTAGACTGGTAGTGAAAGAATCCGGGTTAAGATGCATGCTCAAAGTAGGATGGTACTAAGATTTCCTTGCACTGCATTTAAGAACATGAGTTTCTTCTTGTTTACTGCTCAATATTGGGTTTACAGCTTTCACTCATCGATCAAATCATGTGAATGCATGCAGATAGGAAGCAAGTAAAGTGTAGTAGAAATGGTTCATTCTCAGAGGTCAAATGAAGGAACAAACAGAAGAAAAACAAAGAATTTATCAGAGTAAGCACTGATTATTGTGCATAGTATGAGTTGTAATAAATTAATGAGTTTTGGAATGTAACTTAAAATATCTCTTCTCATACTGATTTTTATTAAAATAGAGTGTCCTATAACACTACATAGCTTTATAAGCGGCACAAAGGTAACATGAGAATGTTCATTATACATACAATTTTGAAAAACACCTAAGTGACTTAGGTATTTTAGCTACTTTTCAAAGGATTGCACTCCAATTTCTTTTCAAAGGACAGAATGTAGATACACTGTATAATACTTATTCAGAAATAAAAAATATAGATTATCTTTATTCTGTTCCATGATTAAATTGGAGCTGGTCTATAATGTGGAAACAAGTCATAAGTGTCATTGAAAATTTTAAAACATTATTTTTTCAACTGTTTTCTCAAAGTTGCAGGTATTTTAACTAGAATTTTCTAATAAAACCATTCCCATTTTCCAGTCTTTCTACCCTTTTTCTTTTCGATGTTATTTTCCCAATTTGCTCCAATTTTCAGTTCTCTGCTGAAAAGCAGATCAGGAAAAGAAAAGAAAAAAAAAAGAATGAGGGAAAAATAAAACTGAAAAATGGGTTTGGGTCAAAAACCAAAAAGTATCACTTGAGAGGCATGTTCAAACAGAAATCTTTTGTTTAAGAAGCAGCTGTCAGGTCTAATGAAGCAAGTTTTGCTGAAAATTGGGGGAGTATGCACCAAGCCATCCTCTGAAAAGCAATCACTTTTTTTTTTTTTGAGCAGCACTAATGCCAAAAAGAGGGACAGATCATCAATCCTTTTACTGTGTAAGAGTGTTCTGGAAGCCAATGAGTCTGTTCGAAACAGTAACAGGGATTAAAAACTTATGAGCACCTTAGAAAAATCACAATTATTTATGACATTAATCAAAAATATAAACTGATGTTCAGCTCAAAAAAAGCTATGTTAAGTTAAAATTCAGCTTCTATTAGAATACTCTGGGAGTAACTCTACAGGGCATGGGGGAACACTTCTGGGTTTGTGCCTGTGTGAATTAAATCTAGAGCAATGGACGTAAGTGAATTCAATCTAGTGCAGTGGAGGTAACGCTGATATTTACCTGCCATTAGTTGGATTGTCACTTTATCACCACCTCATGAAGGATAGCTGGGAAATGAGCCCTGATCACACCATTTAAGCAGTTTCTAAATCCCTTTGATGCTGGTGGGAGCTCTTTGAATTTAATTTGTGTGCTTACTGCTTGCATGGCAGGGCCAGCCTGCTCATATATTGCCATCTAGTTAAGTGTTCTCCTTACTCAAGGCCTAAATGCATATTTCTGCAATAGTTAGCTGTTGATAACTAAGGTCCTTCTTATGGAAACCATCAGGAAACTTTCTCTGACTTCCATGAGATTGAATTTGGCCCCAAGCGTTGGCAAAGCAAATTCTGGAGGAATCTGGCTGCTTTTTTTTTTTTTTTTTTTTTTTTTGTTGTTTTTTTTTTTTTTTTTTTTTCTTTTCTCCCTGAGTATGACTGACTTCTGAAGTGTGTAAGTGACAAACCAAAAATTGGGTGCCATGAAATAGAACTACCTCCTGGAATGACACTAGTGGATATTCTCTGTATGCTGCCATGCTCTTCCTATCTCCCCAGCAGATTCACTGCAGTTAGTGTGATACTAACGTCTATTGTGAGGATCATAATTGCTTCCAGATGGAATACAGCGATTAATAGGTATTTCAGGGTACAATTTGCCCTTTAAGTGGTTAGGTACAGTGATATTTTAATAGGGCCCCATTAGGCCTCAGAAATTACAGTTACACTGTTTTCTAATAGAATATTGGCAATAAGGGATTCCATTAAAAAAATCTGCATAGCTCAGAGTTTCATATGATTATAAAATAATATTTTTAAAGCTGCTTCATATACCATTATTATGGTATGACTGTTTAAGGGATTATACTTAAACTAACATTTTTCCTGCTGCATGAGAACTCCAGTATATAAATATAATAAGCTTCTGTCAGTGTGTAACCGGTCCAAGCTTCCATGCTTTAGGAGCCTTCCCGCATGTATAGAGAAGTCAGGAGCCAGATGCTCAGCTGGTATAAACTAATGTAACTTCCTTGCTGTCCATGTAGCTACTGGGGTTGATACCAGCTGAGTGTTTGGCCTTAAATGTACAGAATAGACAAACTGCAATTTTTGTTTAAAGTAGCTCCTCTACTGTAGGTAACACCAAAACTTAAGACTGTAATATTATTTGTGCTATTTAATACTTCCTATTTTGAGGATTACTAAATAATGTATATAATTTTATTCCTTAAAATAATGCAAAAGTAAAATGATTTCTAGGCATAATTTCACCAAATGTAAAGATATGTTCTCTGCCAAGAACTTCACTGTGTACTGCTATTTTTATTTTTGCTTTTTATTTTGTGTAGTTTGTAAAGTTTGCTGAAATCTTGACCTAACATTGTGTTCTTTGCAATTGTTGTTACTGTAGATATGCGTGTTTCATTAAGAAAATCTTGGTTTTAAAAGTGTAGGTATGTGTATAAGTTCCTAGCATGATGAAACTGTCATGACAGTGAATATGCATCATATAGTGTGTAAGAAAGAACAAAATGTAGTTTAATATAGTGCTATTTAATTGAATATCTAAAATGCCCGACAAAATAAAGTGTGTTGCAACATCTTAAAAATTTGTTGGTTTTCCCCTTATGGATGTGCACAAAAAAAAGGATCTTTTTTTGTTTGTTTATTTTTAAAAAGAACCTGGAAAGCAGTTCTATAGATTTTCTAAATAAGTTCAAGAAAATATTTGGAGCATCAGCTATTGTAGCTGGTCAGTTCCAAGCCCTGCTCTGGACTGAACCCCCAGTCACAGAGATATCAAGGAACTCATGAGGAGTCAGAGATTAATTCTTTCAGAAATCATCCCATATAAGCATCTTGTGAAAAAGCAGGTTAACTTTTATTCATCATAAAAAAGGAGAAGAAAAAAATTTGTTTTCTCCTAGGAGCATAAAGTAAATCAGAAATGTCTGACTGAAAAAGGGGAATGAAGCGTAAATGCTTTTTGCTTTTATTACACTGAGGCCAAAAAAAAAACCAAAACAAAGAAAAAAAAACACCAAAAAGAAAAGACAAAAGCACATTCTGTGAAATCCTGATTCTCTCAGCTGAGACTCCTGGCCTTCTTCAGACATGTCTGCAGGGAGGACAGGCTGCTGGGGCTGCACCACAGGGAGTCACAGATCTCTCCCAGTTTCCTGGGTTGTGCTTGGAGTGAAATAACCTGCGTGACACCTACAGTATGCTCCTGTTTCCTGCAGCTATCATTCAAGCAGTGTTACTGCTGCTCTTCTTACTGGCTGTTTTTCCAGATGGGTTTTAACAAGAAAGCATAGGTCCTCCTCGGTTCTTTGGGATAATAATTGAAAATTAAATGTCACAAATACTGACCTTCACAACAAGGTTCTGAATCGTTAAACACGGATTTTGATTTCCCAGATAGATATGTTGCTGTAAGGCTTTATGAGGTGTGAGTGGATAAGATGACCTCACTCCAGGATTTCTGTGCTGGCTGGTTCCTAGATGTGCTGATGTTGGATAGCTACCTGCTCAGCACTCAGACCAATCTGGGTCAGAAGCTGAGTTTTCAAGCATTCCCACATGCTGTAGGAAATGTTTGGATAAGGTTCCAAAACAGATGGACATTTACAGAGTTTTATACTCTGAGAAAGCTTTCCCATGTCTGATCCTCTGTCCGTCCTGCTCAATTGTCTGTTGCTGATCTTCTTCCCTGACTTTTTCTGCCCTCTCCTGCAGGGTTCAGCACTTAGGGTTTTGATTCCTTGGCTCTGAGCAGTGGCAAAAGACATGGGACTTCTCTGGACATCAGATGTGAGAACTCTGAGGGTCTGACACTTCTCCCTTGTCTTTCAAATGTCTGTTAGATCACTTCTTTTTTCCTCCATTGGGAGCTACTGCTTTTTGTAAGGTCTCCCTTCTGATGGCAAGACATTTCTAAGGCTTCTCTTTGAGTAAATGCAGGATGCAGAACTCAGGCACTTCTTCACAGGACTGAGCAGTGTGAAGCTCAGGTTCCTCCAGGCAGCCACAGAAGTGCAGGGGCAACCAGTGAAAAATGTTGCCTGCACGGGAGGGACTGCCAACACTGGTGTGACTCCCAATGCTACCAGATTATTGTTGCCTCTGGAATTAATTGTTGCCTCCAGAATTAAGTCAGCAGATGTAATTCTGTGGTGCAGGCTGTAAAAAAACAAGTTGTGGTATTGTGACTTTTGCCTAAAGCAATGGGCTGGGTCTCAGGAGACCAGAGCTTCTTTACCCTTTGCACTGCAAGTGGTTTGCTAAGCCCTTCTCATGGCACCCCAAGGTGCTCTGGGGAGAAGTGACTTTGTGTGCTATGAGGCCAAGTAAAACTACACACAGATACTCAGCAGCAGGTCCTAGACATATGTGCATACATACAGCTACCTGCATACAGAGGAGCTTTTCTTTCCATGCAGTACTTACCTTTCTTTAACATTAGTGTATGTCCTTTTCTTTTTCCACGTGGGCAGAAACAGTCCTCACAGTCCCAAGACATCAACAGCTTGTAGGTATTGCAGTTACCATCTCTAAGAGCATTTTAAAGACATAATCAGTAAACAAAAGCTCTTCTATTCACTCTCTAACTTACCTTGTTCTGTACTATCTCAACAAGAATTTCCTTTTAGCATCAGGAGGACTAGCACAGTGTAAGTAATAAAAATGTGCCATCATTTAGCATGTCTAATCTAAACTAAAGACTGAGATTTAAAGATGCTTTGGCTTTCTGAACACTCCAAGAAGCAAATTCAACACAGCTGGCTCAGCAGTCAACAAATAATTACTCTACAGTGATAGACTGTCCTGTATCCTAGGACTCATTATTGGATTCCATATACGGCTTTACAAAGCAAACAGCATTTGTGTATTCTTAGCACTCTATCAGCTTCATTATTCCTGATTTGAATGCCTTATAAACGAACAGCCTCATGCGCTGGCCTTATAAATGAACCTCAATGTTTGCTGAGCTCCACGTTCAAGACAGTTTAGGCCAACGGATTTCAACATATCCAGCATTTTATAGAGACATATATTTTTTTCCAAAGGATTTTAGGGGAAAAAAAAAGTCAAATTAAAAAATGGCCCTTATTGTTGTCTATGGTAAATGAGAGCTGATAAAAAAGATTGTTTTCTAGCTTGTACAGCAACATGCATTATGGGGAAAGAATAAAAAAAAATACATTTGCTTAACCTTAGGTTCACAACCCTTTGGATAGCTGCTGTTCCTTGGCTCTTTGCAGTAGTCTTTTTTCCAGTATCTGTCCTCCCTGCCTGCATTTCAAAGGCCCCTAAGAGCAAAGCAGTTTATATTTTTTCAAGCTGACAACTTAGGATATGATGTCCAGGGCATGCTTTCAGGCTTTTTGTATAATAAGACCTCAGTAAAAGCTGTATTACATACAGTTTTGCCTATGATATCTTCCCAAGAAATTTCATTAGCTGATTCAATATTTGGAAAAAAAACTTGTCATATCTGTAAGTCTTTGCTCAAAATGGCTGAGAGAGAAGAACAAGACCCCAGAAATAAACAGCAATGGAACATGCCATGGTCCATACATGAACACTGTGAACATTTCCTCACTACTGCATGTTGTTATATGATAGAAAAATACTGTTCTTAAATTAGCCTTGAAAGCCCAATTTTCCCATGGGTCAAAGCTCACCAAGCCTAAGATCCCTTCACTGCTCACAATGAGATTCCAGTTGAGCCCTTTCAATAGCCCCCCCTCTATTTTGGTTAAAAATTAAGCCATTTCCGCCTTCAAAAGCTCTTCTTCTTCTACGGTTCTACTCCTCCTCCGCTGTATGGACTCCTCTTTATTCCTTTTCCTTTCCTCAGCTGAATTCACGCTAATAATCCCATTTTAATTTAACTGTTTTCATTACAACCACTTTTCACACCAATACTCTGAAATACATTGCCTATTATAATCTTCAAAAGATGCTGCACTTTATTTGCTTCATCAAGTTTCTTTGCTTTGTAGTGTCAGTTAGGAAACAAAATACAAGAAGTATAAAACACCTCCAAGGTGTTTGTAGCTTTTAAGCTTAAGAACTAGGCCTGTAACTAGACTACTAGCTACATGTATATGCTCACACTGAAGAAACATTAAAATAATATTTTATTCTGTTTTTTTCAGCACTAAATTCATGTTGCAGAGTGTTCTTTATTCCACACCTGACACTGAAAGTACCCTAGCTAAAGGACTTTGTTTTGGAGAACTTGACATAAAGCAAAGGACATAGATAAAAAATATCAATAGATTATGTTATACAGATCTATTTTTCAGATTGCCAGTCTTAAACACCTTCAGTTAAATTACCTGTAGGAGAAATTATTTTGTAACTCAGTTACAGTAATAAAAATAATATTCCATGCTACCCAAAACAGTGAGAACAAAAATTGTTCCTAAGGCTGCTTTCTTTGGAAGGAAAGATTAAAAGGCTTTGCCACAAAAGAGGAAGATGACTTTTATTATTACAGCAACAAATCTAGGTGCCTCCTTCACAGATATGGGGCAAAAAGGAGCTTTTTTCCCTTTGCTAGTTTTCTAAGGATTAGAAAGATTAGTGATATTTACCTATATATGGGTTTTCCTATGCGTGGATCTGTCCTGTGCTGTGCCTTCCACCTAGCGATGTCTGAGCTAACAGGAAATGGTTACAGCAGAGAATACCATGCCTGGTGAGCTATCCAAGGCTCCAGAAGTAAGGAATGATGTTTGGTGTCATTTGGTAACCACCTGACCCTCTGGAGAATGCTAGTCATCTCCCTGCAGAGGGGCTTTTGTAGAGCAGCACACACTGGCCAAGGAGCCCTAAATGGACTTAGAGACGGTTCATTTTCCAGTGTTGCTGGAGACCAGCTAGAGATTAACAAAGAAAGAATTGCCTTGCCAGTTTATTCGTTCCTGTCAAGAAGGCAAGCTGTTATTTTGAAAGGAGCTAATGACACGATGGCGAAAACCATATAAGCTGAACAGAAACTTCCCCTGTATCCTCCAGCCAACTGTAAATTCAGCCAGCAGAAATCTTGGAAATGGTACAAGCCTTCCTGCATTGAGAGCACTCAGGTTGGGGTGCCAAGAATAAATCTCACTCTGAGGGAAACCTCTGAAGTAACTGCTGTTGACTGAGCTGTTCCTGGCTGTGAAGGCAGAGCTGTGTGGCAGACAGTGTCGTGCCATGCCAGATGCTGCATCGCCCCGGCCCTGTTTACATCAGATTTTGCCCTGTCAGTGCGGGAAGAGAAGGAAACGGTGCAGTCCCCATTCCTCTGCCTCAGACTGGCAACTCTGGGCCTCCTTTGGTTTACTCAGACTACTCTGTGCTGTCCCAGAAAGCTGAGACTGTCACAAACACCATTTAACCGGTTGATTAAGTCAGTTCACAGCTGCTTTTCATCACCAGAATTTTGCAAAGCAATTATTGGGTCTAGGCCATTATTTCAAGTCCCTCTATGAGGACAGAGCACTAAGTTGCACAGAGTTGGGTCATACCAGCATCCTGAAGAAGGGCACAGCACTTGGAAGGTTGATGCATCAACCAGGAGCTCTGATTTGCAAATAATGCTTGGCAGTGCTCATTTTCAGCTCTAAAATGGGAGAATAGTTTCTTGAATGTTTACAGCATGCTGCACACCTTTATTTCACTAAACAAGGTGTAATATACTTTCAACTTGAAATTTAGATACTGGAAAAAAGCAGAAAATAAATAATTCATGAAAGAACCAGAATCAAAGTCAAGGCAGTTTATGCCAAAATACCCTGAGTTTCATGCAATGTCATAAACTCCTTAGCTAATGCACTCATAATCTAGCAATTCCTATCCACACATCCTAGGAAAGGTCTAAAAATCATTTCCTTGAAAACTTTGTTAAATTGCAGCCCAGTCCAGTGTAGTCCCTTTCTCAGTTCCTTAAGCCAGATTCCTAGTGAAAACTCCTACTGACGTTGCTCAGCTTGGATGAGTGAGGGCTGAATAGGACCTGTGGGATTTAGCTTTCTGAGAATCATGCTCAGTCTCCTTTTCCTGTGTCCAGGGTGTTCTGAATTGGAAATCTTTCTCACCACCTAGTCAAGGGAGACCTATAAACTCTCTTCATAAACTCATTCCAAATCACTGAGAAGAAAATTTATTTTCTGTGTTATTTATTTTAGGTTACTATGGCCATAGTTGCCATATACAAACTTAGATTATTACAAACACATAGCAATGAGAAAATATTCAGAATATATATTAAAAAAAAAAAAAGGAGAAAAATGGTCTCAGTAATATTAAGAAAAAATCAAAACCCAAAATTAGAATTCAATTATCTCCTACACATTCTGACATTATGCAGAAATTAAAATGCACTCGGACGTTGATTTTATTTGATAAATCTCCATCATAACTGTGATAATTTTATTCCTCTCCATCATCTCCATACCCCAGAGCCCTGGATTATTTCCTCTACTCTGGGTGATTAGTAAGGTTGCTAAACAGTTTCTT
Source organism: Corvus kubaryi (assembly GCF_017639235.1). NCBI lineage: Eukaryota > Metazoa > Chordata > Aves > Passeriformes > Corvidae > Corvus > Corvus kubaryi. The sequence continues at coordinate 32,957,232 of NW_024580671.1, read as the reverse complement.
CACTAGATGTTCCCCCTTGTAGGAAGAACCACATTTTTTTCAGGAATGGGTGCAGTCCTAAACGAAACGAGGAGACATGGATGAATTCGTAACCCTGGCTGTCCTGTGACCATGCTGTTTAATCCATCAGCTACAGCAACACCATTATTGCCCCTCTGATGAATTGCAGCAGTTGGGACCTGTTTGCTGTCCTGAAGTTGCCTTTAAAGTCAGCTAGATGGTGCTAGAACATGCAGCATTACATTAACGAGCATATGGCTCACATTCTTCTTACTGTTGATCAGAGACTACTTAAAATTTGGGTTTACAGTGTGCCTCCACACTTAAAAATTGTAAAATGAGATAGTTCTACAGTTCAGTCCTGAACTAGAAACTATTAACAGTGCACTGCTAACTAAATAGTGAGTTATTTCAAGGATATTTTTTTTTTAATGTAAATTTTAAAAATCCCTTCCATTGCCATAGGTTACAGCTACTTGACATGTACTAGGGCTTTGTACCTCTGAAGGTTGTTTTTTCTTCCTTAATAAAGGAATTTCTACTACTTGTGCAGTTTAATTTTTCTTGCTGCCGCAAATCTTGACCCTGGATCTCTCTAACTGTCTTTGCAGGGTGGTTCTGTGTTTTTCTTTGCTTGTTTGTCTGTAACTCACTTGGGTCCACTGACTCAAAGAAACATGTAATTTAATTAACATGGCAGAGCTGCAGACATAGTTGAGCACAGCCTGAATTTATATTTTCATTTGGCTGGTCAGAAAATTGGTTGCAATTCAAAATGAATATGTCATTCCAGATCTCACACTCTGGTCTGTGGACAGCTACACATGCATAGCAACAGCTGAAATGAAAATGCAAGTCTCAAAGGACATTTAACCTCAAATATGCTCAGCTTCTCTTATCACCACTGACCCCACATTTCATACTGGCCTTCCCACAAAGATAAAAAAAGGGTTCAAGCTGCTGAAAAATGAGTTATAGCAAATAAACACAACATATATCTATACAGTCCTCATATTCTGCTTTTAAACAAACAATAGTTTATAACTAGGCTTGGGAAGATGATTTGGACTTTGCTGTTGTGTGCTAGCTGACTGCTGTAAAGCCTGCAGGTGCATCCTACCACTGCACGGTGATTTCCGGTGAGATGAGCAAGCTGACCACACTTCAGCCATAGCCATGGATGTAGCTGCATGTTTGTAAAATAGCAGCAGGTTCCCTTTTGCCTCCAGTTTTAAATCTGAATGTACAAACAGATTTTTTTTTGCAGCCCATGTGTTGGAAAAAAACACAGAAAAAAAAAAGAAGAGAACTGATACAGAGAAAACACTTCTCTGTTAAGGTAATATTGATACAGGTGTTTATTGCCCAACACACTGAGGAACATAATACCTCAGTGAGGTCAAAGGGCTTTCAAATAAACATTAACACACTTTCTGCAGGAGTAAGTTTCAAATTATTGCAGAAGGAGGTGTCACATTAATGCAGATCTCATTGCTTCATTCATTCAGGATTTGGTGCTATCAATCCTCCCTCTTGAGCAAGAGGTGTTGAGCAACAACAGCGTGTCTCAGGCCACAACACTGGTCTGCTCTGTGTAGTATGAACTAGAAGGAAGCTCTGGGCTGGATTTTCAGTGCAATCAGTACAAGAGGGAGGTTTAAATGTTCAAAGAGAGTTGGTTTGTCTGTCAGGTGACAATCCTGAACACTGTGCAACTGAGTCTTTTGAGGTTTCTTTTTTCCTTTCTTTTTTCCTTTCTTTTTTTTCCCATGCAAAGCCAAAAAAACGTCAGCACAAGGTATTTAGATACCCCTGCTCAAGATGCAACAAGAGAGCTAATCTCAATCTGGTTGAAAGGAGCCAATAAAATCTCTTCTGGTTGGGGAGCAATTGGCATTTGAGTTAGGCCATGACCTGTGGCTGAAAAGGGAGGAAGAGAGGATTCTTCCTCTGGATGTGTTTAACTGGGCTTGCACATAATCTGAGAACAACTACATATTCATACTTTTTTAATCAAAATAATACCTGCTGTGGAAATCCTCAAAACTCCTAAGACCTTAGGTGACTGCTATGCTCACCTGTGGGCAGATGACACTTAGCTGATTGTGGCCAGGAAGTAGGTCAAGTGGGAGTTTTGATTTAGGCATCCAGAGGGAAATGCAACACATTGAAGAGACAGTTCTCCTGAAGGTAGATCCCATGATACACATAGCAACATGAAAGATTAATTCCAAGATAAAACCCAAAACTCTCTCTCTAGTGCTGGGCAGCCCTAAACACAGCAAGTATTGTGAGTGGAGCTGCTTCTCATATTGCACTGTGACAGCACTTAGAGGTCCCAGGCCAGTCCTCTGCTCTTGGCCCTGGTCAGATATACAAATGATGGCCTCCTTCTAGGTCAGCAAGGCAGGGAAGAGGCAAATGAAAGGACAGAGCAGGACAGATGAAAGGCTGCAGTGATAATGAAGTTGCTTGACTCTGGCAGATACACCTGAATGATCATTGACCTTGTTATGTTCCTGGGGATCTGCTCCCAGGAACTGCTTTCTCCACCTTTTCTGGCTTCCAGATGACTGCAACAGAGGAGATACACAAACAAAGTTCTTTCTGACAAGTAACTCAGACTACCCGGCACACCTCTATGACCACAGCACCTGATCAAAGTTGATTTTAAATTACCTAATTTAATTGGAGGAAATGGCCTTTGGCCTTATGCCACTGCTTTTAAAAAAATTGCTTCAGCTCCAGTCATTATATTTATGCATGAACCACCCACTTTGATATGGAAATTGTTGCAGCCCAAGGGGATTTCATTTAGTAATTAGGGAGGAGAGCATATAATGTCACTTGCTGTAACTGGATCTAGAGAGTCAATCAATAAGTGACCATATGTGCATGAGCCTGGAGCATTTAAATACCCTTAGCATCCTTGTGAAAAAGAAAAACAATGCAAGAGGGACGTCCTTTATCTGTGACACAATCTTGCAGTCTAGGGTGTATTTTCACTGCTTAAAAGAATTGCACGAGCCGCGCTGTCATTTCAAACTGCACAAAGCAGGCAGATTTGTCTGCCTGGAAAAGCTCTGCAAGCAAAGAGCTTTGTGGTTCCAAGTCCAAGGTTTGACAAGCACTGTAAGAATAAAACCTGCTTTCTATCAGAGCTTTCAGAATCAGGCTGTGTTTTGCATTTATATTCCAAGTTTGCTACTCTTAAAGGTCAGTTTTGTTCTTGAGTCTGAAAGAAATTCATGTTATTAAGTGCTAATGCAGCTGTAAATACAGCTTTCCAGTTTGTTTTTTTTTCTCCTGTTCTGTTGGCTAAAACCCTAGACAGCTGGTGTTTGCTAGATTGCATTCTTAGGGTGAAGAGTTTGTCCTACACACACAGAATGTGTTCATTCCTCAGGAATCAAGTGACCACACCAGAGCTAAACAATACATAAAGCATACAATTTATTTTGGACTATGATTTCTCCAGATGCTTAAAGCTGGTACATTTATTAACTTTTGACTACAAACCACTGATTTTCAGTAGAAAAATGCATAAAAGAAAGAACAAAATCTTTTACTGGGAGGCATTATTTATAGCTTTGCTAAATTGTTGCTGGTTTCATACCTTATCATTTGCAGCACAATCTCTGAACACAAAAAACAAGACAGAGCAGATGAATTTTCATTTGCAAGAAACCTATCACTAAGGCCAAATGTCTTGAACTGGCACTGACTGCAGTAATGGAAAAATTTCCATTGGATTTGTGGGAGCTGGGGTGGGCCATCTACTAGAAGGCAGAGCAGGTCACCATGTGTATTCCACATGTGGTTTGCCATCCAGACCTGTGCTGTTTAAATGGCATCCATTGTAGGTAGGTTTGGGTTATACTCCTCAGCTGCTCTTTGGATTAGGTGGGTGTCTGTAGGCATTAGGATCCACGGCCCTGGGCTCACATTTTCACAGCTCATTACACCCAAAGCAACCTGAGCCTTGGGCCCGAGGTCCAGGGGTAGCTGACTAACTGTTGTCTAAGATCAACTGAAATTATTAGGAGTCACAGATGTAAGCAGTGCTGCAGCAGTTGGATCTCTGTGAACACTGGGGTGTGAATGCCCTGCCCATGGAGGTTTAAGCTGCAGAAGGCAGTACTGCTGCCTGAGGGAAGTCCCTCTCTGAGTCCCACCTGCGACCACCAAGAGCAGGAACCATGGCCTGGAAAAGGTGTAAAGAGTTTTTATCTTTTGGTAGCATAGTTATAAAATGCCTTGATCCTGCCAAGAAACCTGTGACTCTTTTCCAGTCCTTTCCCTAATCCTGTAATGTTCAGAAATTTATGACACCAGGAAATGCCTGTGCCTTTTGCAGTCCGACTGCCAGGACATGAGGCTGCCCATCTCAGGCTCTACAGCTCTCTCCACCGAAGTGTCACCCTATGTTCTGACTAAACTGATGGCACACACTGAATAAATACCTAATATTCCATGTGGAAAAGCCCCAGACACACATATTTTCGCTGAAACCAAGGTTTCTTCAAGCAGAGGGGCTGGTGGGAACTTAAAGGTCTTATCAGTCTTATCAGTATGGGGCTGAATTATGAAGGGAAAACATAGACCACGTTCCAAAAATACGTTCGTGCATATTTTCCCCTATTGCCTTCACTTCTATTTTGTTTATTTATGATGGTAAAGTTGCTCAAGAGTGTGGGGCCACACCCAACTGATGGGCCATAATACATTTTATCTTCCCAAATGCGTTTCTCTTGCCTCACTGCTATCTGACTTTAAACCCCCACCATTGATTATTTGGGGATTCCAGGAAAGGTTGTGCAGGGAGCTGGAATCATTATCAAAGCAATGGGTGGTTATCAAGGCAGAAGTAATGGGTGAGGAGAGTGTGATGTAGCACAGGATGTCATGGGTGTGTTTGCAGATGGTGTAATGGAGAGTTCCAGCCTTGTACAAGGTGAAGCAATTTTAATTTTGTTCCTGTTTATGTGGGTATGCAGTAATGATGTTGTGTGCAGTGACTTCTGCTTCACAATATGTCTTTTTTTGCTGGTTGTCACTGCCTTGCTGGAGGATCCCATGGCAGCCACTGCTGAGGGCTGGAGGAAGCAGAGTAACGGGACAGAAGCAGCGAAAGACAGTATTTTGTATGTCAGCAGCTGTGTGTGCTCCCTGGGGAGTCAGCAGCTGGAGATGAATTCACACGATGGCAGCTGCCTATGAAATCTCCTTTGGCAAAGCAAATAATGGAGAAAGTTTAATGCACATTGTAAATCTGTCATTTTAAAATGCCTCCGCCACTTACTCAGACCTGGAAATGCTCTCCTTGCCCTCCAGACACTCAGCATGAAGGCTCAGTCTTCATAAGGGAGATAAACTACCATGTGCTGAGCTTCAAACAGGGAAGACTTGCTGCAAAGTTCATTTCTGGAGCTAATTTGGGTAATGTTTCTAAAGCACAACACAACAGAAAAGCCTTCACTATGGGTGGTACCAGGTCCCACAGGTTTATGACTGTGCCAAGTTCAGTTTGTAAGCATAAAGCTATTCAAAACTCAATTTCGTCAGTGAAAGGCAGGTGTGCCAACAACTAATTTCAGTTAGTAGTCAAAGGTAGAGGTTTCTTGTTCAAAATTTATGAAAAGACCAATAGGGTAATTATATATATGGAAAGGCCACAAGAGTAATTTTATACTAGATTACAATAAAATTAGTATTGCATTCTCATTCTAAAATTGTCACCAGAAACTTCCATAATATAGAGTGTTAAACACTTACATTCAGTATGCTCCTCATACCAGTTGTAGGCCAGCCAAGTGAAACCATAAATTTAGGACATCCACATATGCATGTTGCAAATACAAACAGAGAGGGAAACCTGAAGAAGCCCAGCATTTGGCACCTTGTCTTTTTAGCAGCACAGAGAACTTCTCATGTAACATCTTGGTCCTTATTTCTCTGTGAAATGACTTAGACTCTAGTTCTGATTCTCTGTCCATATAATTCAAGCTGTTAGATTTTGAAAAGCAAGCTAATATCCCATCATTTCAAAGGGTCTTTTGAGTGTTACAAGTGGTTTCACCTATGTACTAGGACATCGTGTCACTGGTATAAGACATCCTAGCCCATGACTTCTCCGGCAGAAACTCCAACATTTCTCTTTGTGTCAGTAATTATGTGTAAAATCACAAACAGATATACATATCATCCTTCCACTCATCCACAAATAATCAGTCCTAGAAATCAAGGTGGTAAAACTCAAAAAAACCTTATTTTTCCTTCTTTGATGATATCTTCAATTCTAATGTGATTGAATTTCAGGGAGGACTCAAAATGTCTCATATTTGCCCTGCATTACATCAATACAAAAAACCATATTTGAAATAAAAATATTAAAAATTGTTATCTTGAGGGAAGCAAATTTTTGAGAAATCCTTTCAATTTTCTTGTCAAAAACTTCTTATATTTTGAATAATTTTTTTACCAAAAGAAATAAAAATTTTTAATAAGTTTGATTTTCCAAATAAAGGAGATTGATATCCTGTCTTCATAACTCCGTGAAGTACATATATGTTAGGTTTCAAAAATACACAAAGAGAAATAGATAAATACATATTTCCATAAACAATGGACATGGGTTAATAGTAGGCTAACCATAATTTCAACTAGACCTGTCCAGCTTGCTGAGGTGCTGCTTCTAACCAGGGCTTTACCAGTTGGTTTGACAATAAGGGTCAGAAATGGCTCATATCCTGCTTACTGTGAAAACCCTACAGAACATTCTGTAGACACATTTTGAAGGCAGGCTAAAAGTGAAGTTTTCAATTTACATGTTGGTTTTTCTTTTATTCCAGTCATTCATGACTGCTATCATGGGCATCTTATTAACTGGATACTGTTATCATATGTTTCCCAACGTATAAACATCTAGCCATTTTTTTTGTAAATGTTTGCTCTTCCCATATACAAAAAATAGAAACATAACCTCCTTCCTCTGCAACCAAACATGTCCTGCAATATACCATTTAATGGTTAGAGGCTTGATTTACAACAGACTATCTGAGAGGAATATTGTATTCATATTTAAGCACATATCTTAAATACAAAATTACATAAATACATACAGAGCCATTTCCTGAAATGACAGCATTTCTAGTAAAACTGAGATGAAATGCTTGTGGTCACGGTCAGGTGTCCTTAGAGCCACAGGAAGCAGGGAGAATCACAGCAGGTAAGTTTTCTGGACTAAGAAAAGGAGGGAAAGTGAGAGCTGGTGCTCTGATGGTGTGGTAAGGGCTCTATAACAATTGTTTCTTGTGGAAATGTTGCAACCATCCATGCTGTGTGAGGCAGTGATGTGAGGCGTATTTTGTTATGCTCTGGATTAATGAGCTGAAGGCTCAGCATGTCCAAGTGTATCCACCCAAAACCTGGCGCAGGGCGAGCTGTTCTGGACAGGATATTTCAGGATATTCGGAGAATTTGGGGCTGTCTAGATATTGTATTGCCATCTAGTGAGCATCACTGAGACTGCATGATGAAACTGGGAAGTTGAGATTCCCAGCATTTAACAAATAGGAATGGAAGCAGAGGGTTCAGAAATGTTTGGTTGGACGATTATTGTGCAATGGAAGAAAGTCTTATTAGAACTCCGCAGTCCCTTTCCTTCTTTTTCTAAAGGAACAGGAATCAATGTTGTGAGGGCACAGTAGGAGAAATTTGAAAATCTCCGTTCTTTCATTTTCCTTTCCTGGATATAGGAGAACTCAGGGAAGAGTCCTCAGTACTCCCTCCCTGTAAATACAGAAAGAACAAGATGCAGGTGTCCCTTGCACAGTGTTTCCTCTTTCAGCTCAGTATTTGCTTGAAAATAAAATGCAAATATGGAACTCTCATTTCTCATTCAAAGTTTTTCACTGTTTGCCTTTGGGAGTGCTCCACAGCTTGCACATTACTCCTACACTGCAAACAGTGACTCAGAGAGTTAAAAAGCATTGATCTCTGCCGCTTCTGCCAGGTATGTGGCATTCCCAAGCTTTGCTGCATGGAAGCATGTGGACTATTGTGGCTGGACATCAGGTGCCTACCAAAGCCAGTCTACCCCTTCCCTCCCCAGCTGGGCAGGGGAGAGGAAATACAATGAAAGCCTCAAGGGTCGAGGTAAGGACAGGGAGAGATCAGTCACCAGTTACCATCCTGGGCAAAATAAACCTGACTTGGAGAAACAATTTTGATATATTACCAATTAAATCAGAGTAGGATCATGAAAAATAAACCCAAATCTTAGAAATCTGTCCCCCACCCCTCCCTTCTTACTGGCCATAATTTTATTTCCAACTCTCTGCCTCCATCCTGCAAGTGGCACAGGGGGCAGGGAGTGGAGGTTGTGGTCTGTTCATCACATGTTGCCTGTGCTGCCTCTTCCTCCCTGGGGGAAGGACTCCTCACAGTCTTCTCCTGCTCCAGGTCAGGCTCGATCCCATGGGAGACAGTCCTCCACATGGATTCCTTCCCACAGGCTGCAGTTCTTCATGAACCGCTCCAGCGTGCATCCCTTCCATGAGCTGAGGTCCTTCAGGAACACAATGCTACAGTGAGGCACAGGGTTGCAAGTCCTGCCAGCAAACCTGCTCCACCATGGGCTTCCCACAATGCCACAGTCTCCTTCGGGCATCCATGTGCTCTGTTATGGGGTCTTCCACACTGCAGGTGGATCTCTGCTCTCCTGTGGACCTCCCTGAGCTGCACGGGCACAGCTGCCTCACCATGGACTGCACGGGAATCTGCTCCGGCACCTGGAGAACTTCTTTCCTCTCCTTCTCCACTGACCTGGAGGTCAGTGCAGGGCTATTTCTCTCACATATTCTCACTACTGTCTCCAGCTGCAATTTTTCCTGCACAGCAACTTTTTTCCCTTCTTTACTATGTTATCCCAGAGGCACTACCACTGTCACTGATGGTCAGCTCGGCCTTGGCCAGCAGTGGGTCCATTGGCTCTGTCAGACATGAAGACAACCAGGGCAAGCTTGTCAAGACTGCAGAACAAAATGTAGCTCCTGACACAACACAGTGCATGTTTGTGGAGGGGGTGCTTTAATTGTAGCGATAACTTCTGATTTTACAAAACAGACCTGGTGTTTGATCAGTGTAAAGATAGGTACACCTGTGGAGTGAATCCATGGAAAAGTATATGCTTCCACATTTGTGGTAAGCACACAGGAAATGTCTGCACTCAAGAGAACCTGCATCTCCAGCAGGCTTTTACTTTCTGCTGCTGGTTTCAGCTTCAATCATGAAGGAGTTAAATCAATCAAGAAATTTAACTTCAGGAGCATTCACATGGGGGCTTTCCGGTTGGAAAAATTATGAGGGCAAAGTAAGGGTGACTTTCCCAGTCCTACACATAAATATTTTAGTAGAATTTAAATTGCAAATGTGTTTAAGGAACCTCCAAAATCTAAGTCACATGAAAGAGCACACACAAATCTCTGTGAAATTCCTGATTTGCCCACACATCCTTGGTGTTACACAAGGGATGCTGGGCAAGAAATAGAGTCCCAGAAACTTTGGGTGGGCTTAGTTATATCAACCAGGTATTTTATAAAAGCACCGATTCATAGAACTTAAAGGAAACCCTGGTCTTAGCAAAACACTCCAGAATATTAATGGCCACAAAAATTTGTCTTAAGAGCTGCATTCTGACAACCTGTTATCTAGCAGACACTTATGATGGACTTTTTGTTGTACTGCTTTACAGATGTTGTAATTGTATCTCGTGATGTTAACTGGCAAAGGTAGCAAAACTTAATCATAATCAGCCTAATTTTTGACTGCTCATTCTTAAGTGAAGCAGGAGAACTTGTGAAAGCCTGGATGCCCTTTGGGTGGCGCCTGTTGCAAAGCATTTGGGTTTTTTTATCACAAAATAGAACTGAGAAAGGGCCCAGCCTGGTGTTGCCTGTAAATCCCTGCTTCCCTTGGTTATTGCTGGGAGAGGGTGAAACCAGCAGAGCATCACAGGGCCAACTGATAGGCAAAGAGGGAACAGAGAATAGAAAAATAATGGCATTTATTTATAAATGCAGATTGCATTTGGTATGTGCAAGTCATTTATCTTTCTGGTTTCATATGGCTACTGAGAAAAAAAAAGCTGTAAGAATATTTTATTAAATTTATTTTCTTTTAATATGCTGATGTGCACACCTGTCAATAAAACAAGCCCTTGCCTACTGTCACAGTTAAAAGAACACAGAAGGCATTAATTTTCTTTCTTTTTCAGGGTAGCGTAACACGTTTATATTACCTTAACAGACAGTGGTAAGCTAGCTGGGAAGAACAGGTTTTAAGACAGGCTTTGAATGCATAATTAAAATTAGAGATCAAGAGCTGGCATAGCTGCTCTGGGGTGTAAGTGTGTGGGCTGTTAGATCTTGGGTCAGATCTGACTTTCACACATAGGACCTGGGGTGGGTGGGGAACATGAGGCAGGAGCATAGCCCTTCTTGCCTCCTACCTGACCTGCTGGGCCAGCCGAGCCAGGGAAGGTTGTTGTAATGTGCAGCTGGATGTGCTAACACCATCCTGCCAACACATCCAGCTCAGAGATTTGAAAACAGGCCTCTCTCTGAGCTTGGCTTCCTGGGTCTGTTTTACAATTGCTTCAGTTTAGATGTGCTGGTGCTCACCTTTTTCCAAAAAGTCTTCTCCTTTTTGTGATCCAGAACATAAATCCCAGAATCAGAATATTCTGAGGTGGAAGGGACCCACAAGGATCATCGAATCGTACTCTTGTGAATTGCCCACACGAGGATCGAATGCACAGTGTTGGTGTTATTAGCACTGTGTTCCGACCAACAGACAAAATAAATGCTGTATGTCACTGGTATTTCTAAGGTTTCATGTAGCAACATGCTCTTCTAGGAAGCTGCTGTGTGCCAGAGTTCAATGATTTAACAAGGTTAGCTGTAAGCTCAGTTATTTATCAATTTAAAAAATCAGTTTCTAGAAAAAGAACGCATACCCCAAAATACCAAAAAAAGAGACACAAGGACTACATTATTCAACACAGAAGGCTTTATTTACAATTAAACATAAGGATATCAGAAAGAAGGTTTGAGCTTTATTTTATTTGTATTTTCATTTACATTTCTAATGAAAGTTTACCCTGCACTGTTTGAACAAATATAAGTACTTAACATTAGCCTTAGTATCATGAAATAACAATAACTGTAACTGATGTTTTGGATAAAATAACAACAAATAATAATTCAAGTGCAGTCTAGATGCTGGACATAGTTTAAAAGCCCAAACCTGCATTGAGATCAATGAGATTACACATATGGACAAACATATAGTTCTGTCCATATAAAATTTGGCCCTGAGACATTTAAAATCATGGCCTGACTTGCTCGATCACTGCTGCTGGAGCACCACACAGCACTAAACAACACTAGTAAAGCAAACACTAACTTACTGACAAGGTACTTGAAGTCAAATAAAATTAAGCTGAAATGTTAGCATATCAAAAACCACAGGAACACTGCTGTTTTTCCTTTCATGTTAGATGCTGGCACAAAAGACATTTTATAATAAAAAGTTGGTGTCAGATCTTGAACCATGGCAGAGCTGTGTTTATCTCAGAGGAGATGTGGCTTAATGACTTTAGCTGCCCTCATACTATTTTGACCAGTCCATAGGACTCTAGGGATGCCTTCAGTTGTGTCAAGTTGCCCCCAGACTAATACGGGAACAGAGCATCATACATGACACCAGCAATAACGTGGATATGAGAGAAAGGTATTGTTTTCCATTGACTAGCCAGCACCATGAGTAATCAAATACACGGGCTGACAGCAGCCCTTCCCTCCAGTGTCACACCAGCTGCCCTGGTAGCTGGCATTTCCAGCTCGCAGCAGGAAAGAGTGCAGCCATGTACCTCACAGACCTCACCTTCAAGAAGAACGTCTTGGGATTTCTGTGACTCATCAGCTCTGCTGATAGCTACAAAACTTTGTCCACAAGGAACAATGGAATAAAACAATAAAACACCAGCATTATAATCAGTTGGATTTTCCCTTTATTTCCAAAGGTAAGAACATCTTACTAAAGATACCCAGCCAAAGACATTGCCCTTTATTAGCTTTGTGGTTTATAGTCCATTGTAGCATTGTTTCCAAACAGCAGGACATGAGAGGAAGACTATGTTTTATTTCCCTTTTCTTTGCAGTTCTTAAATAAGGGGACAAAAAAATCCAAAAAGAAATCATAGAAAATGCTTAACTTAGGCTCTTATTCTGAATTTAATGAGTCCATGGAAAAAGAAGAGACCCCACAACACTCCGTATTTGCCCCATTGACTCTCAGAATAAAATACAGCATTCAGATCAAATGAAAAACTCAACTATTTATGCAGACAGCAGTGCTTGGTACCTGTCTACAGGCTGATACACCGCATTAAATAAATGCACAAGTTTCCTAACAGCAGGTGGTTTATCAATAAGTGATTGGGGCTACCTGTTTTCATTTATGTGCTTCTACAGCAAGCGGAACCCTCTGACATTTATCAAAATCATTATCTCAGTCCTTCCTCTCTCTGAAGCAATTTGGAATATTTTCTCTTGGTCTGTCAGGTGACATATCAGATCATTCTCCAATGGACGCTTTGGGAAAAGTGGCCTTAGAGCAGTGCAGAGGCTGGTGTTCAAACAAGAGCCAGAAATAAGAGCTCACAAGAGGCAACGGGAAGAGCAGTGGAGTAGGTTGGGAGTTAGGGAGTGATTCAGATTAATAAACAGCTGTGGAGTCAAATGTTGATGATCTCCATCAACATATGGAGAACTGTGGTGTATCTATGAGCCATCTCCATAAAAACTGTATAAAACACGTATTTTAGTCTTTTATAAACTTCATGTATTACAGTTAGTAACTTTACATTATAAACTTCACATTCAATGCAATTCACATCCCTGAATAGAGGACAGAGAGCAGTTCTATTGCAGCAGCTTCCATTCCTTAAAGGAACAGAGAGAAATATTGCAATGAGAGCATGTAGAGCACAGCATGAGCTCCAAATTGTTGTCATTCCCAGCCTGTGCTCAGAGACGGAACATCAGCAAGCGGCTTTCATTTTTCTTGCAAATCCAGAAGAAAATGAGTAGCAAGTTGCATAAATGGCAGAAGGTGGACTAAAATCCAACTGCACCTCAATTTCAGTCTGCTTGAATGCAATTTAAAATGTATAACAAGTTTCAAATAAAGTTTTTTGAAAGTGTATTTTCCACAGTGGCCTCTTTAGTGATGTCAGATATGTTGACCTTCAAAAACATCAGCTTATTTGGGTTAGTAAGCTGGTCTTCTCAAAATGGAAAAGTATGTTGAATTCCATAGCATGTGGATTGACTGTGCTTTGAATCATACCTTTTGTCTCTGAATTTTAACGAGCTGCTTGGCTGAAATTTCAATTAAACATTGACCACCTCTGAAGTCTTTTGTTACCTGTAGTGAAATAAAATCAGAATTCAGCATATGGTGAGGTAAGTCTTCAGCTTAAGAATATCTCTTTAGTATAGCATACTTCTTACCACAACATTCATGTCTCTGCACTTCTTTTAAAAAATTCCAAAAATGTGTTTTGTTTCCCCAGATACTAGCACATTCATCCACTACTTGGTTAGTCTGCCCCTGATGGGAGTATATTTTGCCTTTTTGAACCGGGAATGTTCAGGAAGTGTTCAGACCAACATAACATTGACGCACCACTGAGAGGAAGTGAGAAACCATCACTCAATAGAAAGTGTAATTTACAGCAGGTTCTCTGAACCTCGGACAGGGGGATGTCCTGGCAGAGCACAGGAATCTGCAGCTGTGTGGCCTCTGTCTCAGAGAGGTGCTAGAGGACACTTCTGAACAGTTTAACAGTCTTGGACAAAATGTTGATTTTAAAGAAATCACAACAAACGAATGAAAATCTTCTTCTTCTGATGTAGTTCCCGATCCCCCCCCCCCCCCCCACCGAGTTAAGAGCATCCTGAAAGATACAGGATGGGAAGAGAACTTGAAAACTGGATGATTTCTTGAAGAACAACTACTGAATTTTCTAGCACATTAAAAAAAAAAAAAGAACAGTGAAATAGGTAATGACTCTGAACTCTTGAAACCCAGAGGAGAAGTCACTGCTGAGGACTGAGCTGTTAGTGCTTACCTACTTATTTTAATTTCTTCGACCTGAAAATGAAATAGGACCCCAAGAACGCCAGGAACGCCACAGAGCCTCCGATTATTAACACCATCTGCAACGTGCTCAGCAGCTGGAGCCGACTGGAGATTTTAGCTCTGAACATTTCTGCTTTCTCATCCCCAATAACAGCAGACTGAAAATGTGCAAGAAAATCGTCAGTGAAAGGTAGATATGCAAGACCTCAGTTGCCGAATATGTTCTTGGTGTGGTGCAAATCACAGCACGATTTTAATTACCCAGTTTCAGGGCACCAAGACTGAAAAAGCTAGGTAGATTTTTGGTTGTTTGTTTTAAAACAGAGAATATTAATAGACATAAAATATACTAACCTCATTTAGCCAAAGAAGAGGGAACACATAGGGTTTTTTAACTTTTTTTAAAGGACTGAAATGAGAAAATAAGTACAGCATGTTACTTTTAGTTTGCTACATAAGCCCAGTCTCCACTTAAAAGTTTTTCTTCTCTAACTGTATTTCTGACTTCAAGGTGTACCTTTTAAATATACTTTTGGAGTGAAAAAAACACAAACCAAACCAAAACTACAATTAATAACTGTCATTTTACATATTGGGCAAACACCATTTTCTGCCTAATCTTCTGTATTTGGGCAGTCAGACACAGAGAGGGTTGAAGATCTGTGTGGTGTTCATATGTACAGGATGCCAAAGGTGTGTCTATCCATGTACATTTGAGCCAATGAAGAGGAAAAAAAACAGCTAGAGACCCATTGACCCTTGTGATAATAACATTTAGTGAGAGGGAATACATAAATTCTCTTTCTCATTGTCTCATTTGTCTTTTGTGTTCATCCTCATGGCTCCCATTTGGGTTTTATAAGAATGCTACTTTTAAGAACATGTTGCCTTGTAAGCTTCTGTAGAGAAATCAAATGTGTGTTAAAATGCTTGGGCAGTGTCCCGCTCTGGAAGATTTGCTCTGAACAAGCTTCAGGAAAGTATTTTTATTCCTTCTTCTCCAAGACATTTCTACTGATGTTCTCATAGACCAATCAGCCCTCTTAAAAATTCATTAAAAATAAAATAATGAAGTAGCACTTACTCAATTCTTGTTGAAGGCTGCACAAGGAGGTTTACTTGCAGCCTTTTTGCAAATCGTAGTGTAAAACCAGTCACCTAAAACCAGTGAAAAAAAACCAACAAAACATTAATTTATATTTTTTAATTAGATGCAAAAGCCTATAATATGGACTGTGTCCGAAAGCACTTTGGGATTATTTTATCCTTATGTTTGGAAGGATTAGTTTTTTATGAAATGGTCATGTTTCTAAGGGTTTCTCATTTCTCACAGAAGTTCTAATTTTGTGGCTTTACCATAGTTACTTCTGTAATTTACATTTAAATCTGAAGGCAAAGGCTAAAACTACTAAATCAGTCATTTTTATATTTCATATAAAAATATATTTCAGGGGTTTTTTGCACCAAAAAGCAGCTAGATTTTCTTTTTCAAAATGGAGGACATTTAACTTGCATAGGGCAGAAAACAAACTTTTCATATCAGTGACAATATCTATCTACATCATATATATAATATCATATCTATACAAAGGTCAAATCTTTTCTTCATATCTTTTTTCCTGTCTCTGTCTTTCACAAAAAAAAAAAAAAAATAGGCTGTAATCCTTGAAAATTTTGTGTAATATTTAGGAAAATCTTGATTTTTCTACTCCAAATAAGGTGAAACAAAGATTTAACTTCATATCTCCTCATTGAAGTTACATAGCTTAACTGCCAAATTTTAGTGAGAAATTCTCAATTTTGCCTTTTCATTCAAAATAGAGCAAAATAGAATTTTGGAACCTTAGAATTCATCATACAATTTAGAAAACTTTGGTAAATACACTTGAAGTTAACTGAATCACTGAAACAGAAATAGAGGTAAATTTTAAGAAATCAAAATAAATTCATTCTGTTTGGGAGATCTGTTGGACAATCCAAGTCACAAAGACTTGAATTGCGTCTATTTAGATCAGCCTGTTTAGAGTTCTACCAATTGGAAATAAACTCATGTATGTTTATTTAGTTTCAATTGAGAGAGTAATTATCCAAAAATGGCTAGTTATAGAAAAATTTTAAAAATTAAGTGTAGAGGAAACAGAAGTTTCATAGAATATGAATTTTCTATAACTTTTAAGTATAGAGAAGTTATAGAAAAGCTACAGCATACTTCACAGTTTGAAGAATCTATTCAATCCCACGTTCCCAGTAAGTCAAAATCAAAACCAATTTTCAAAACTTTGAAGGTCAGAATGAGATCAAGTTCTGTTCTAAATTTCCCCTGCTGAAACTATCCCACTTTGAGAGCAGACCTTAGAAAAGCAAGCATGAAAATAATGCATCTTTTGCTTGTCCCTCTGGCAAAAGGCCAATTCTACTACTATTAAATTTAAACACTGCAAGTTTCCCAAGGTACAAGTATTAAGTACTTGGACTTACAGGCTCAATGTCCAGATACGTCTCATGCTCCTTTTCGTCTGGGCTCAGGCCTTCCACATTATGCAATACAGATTCACTTGCATGAAGAAAATGGGGAAGAGAGATATATACCGGTCTTTCTATTGAAAAAAAACAAACTCTCTTGAATCATTAAGCCTTGCTTTGGCACTCATTTTCACAGGTCATTTTCCAAACATAGTTTTGCTATATAGATGTACAATCCTGATAAAAATGTTAATAGTCTAACCCCACCACCCAAAAAGCCCCAACCCAACCAAAAAAACAAAATTCAAGCATTTCAGTGACATTTTCAGTCATGAGAAAAATCTGCATGGTGAAATAAACTGCAGCTACAAACCCTGCTTGTCTGTGCCTACACTGTGGAGCTGGCAGTGCTCCCAGTTTCATGCTGAGGTGAGGAGATTGTCAATGTTTCCCCCCACGTTCATGATCTCGTCTTAGCCTGAAGGGACCCCTCGCAGTTCACTCTGCAACAAGTGCAGACTCAGTATATATTTATTTTACCAACACCAAACTAAGCCAGTATTGTCTCTCAGTCTCTGAATGTGTATGTAATTGTGTACATACCCACCCCCGCCGTGTGTGTGAATTCCCACAAACACAAGGACTGTGACTATCTCTGGCTTTTACACAGAGCCCCTCCTTTCCTTCCTCTACACACATTCCTGCAGTTTCAGTACACAATCTATGGTATCCCAATTTTGCATAGCACTATGCAAAATACAGAAATATTATCGTCCTCATTTTGGGCAATGAGGCTGAAGAAATGTGAGGGGGTCTCACAAGCAATCTGTGGAAAAATTCACAAACAAACACAAACATCCTGGACCTCAGAGTAACACCTCAGCTACAGGACAAGTGCCTTGTCCCCAGTTAAATGGCTTGTGTAGCAGTACTGTGTCACCACCATACTTGCTTTGCAGGCACTGATGTCCAGGACTCCGGCTAATGTGCAGTTCTCTGATATGACTGGATCCGTACAGAAGCAATAATTTTCTCTGACTTCAGCTGGTGATGCAAATGCTTCACGAGGAACTATGAAACGATAGAGTGTGATTCCCTTCACAACCTGCTTGCTGTGGAAAACTCCGTAGATCGATCTGAACACAAAAGAGGAGAAATGTGTTTCACCCATTTGGATTAAAAGTCTGATTTGGTGCCAATGCTCCTGAAGGGTCCCCCAGCTGCCTCTCTCTTAAAAGAAACTCCCCCTCCCAGGGAGCCAATGTCCAGGTTCCTGCCACACTGTTCAGAGAATTGTAGGATTGTTCCTCTGTACTAAAGAATATTCCACATATTCACAAAAGGATGTACAAGCTCAGAGATGAGCATGACAATACACAAAAAGACAGACAAAAGTTCAAATACTAATAACAAAAACTAGCAAAATAATTGAGATGTCTTTTCCCTACACATTTCTATACCCACTGTCATTATGAGGTTTTTGAAAGTTTCTGGACTACAGTAGAGATGCTTATCCATATAAATCATCTCTGATATAGTTTTTTGCTGACCTCGTGACAGTCTAAGCTTTATGATGCAGGCAACATCCTGCATATAACCTTTTCCCATTGCAAGTGAATCAGAATACTACTTCAGCTTCTTTTTGCTAATTCATTATCAGATGGTACAGAGACATGGTTGCTACACAGTAATGTAACCAGGACACCAACACTTTGCATTGCAGCCAACAAAAGGGTTTTGCAACATGGACAGGACAATTTTTCCTGACCCTGCTTCTGCAGGACCTTTGGGCAATTGTTACTGTCCTTTAGTGTTCATGAATTGTGAGAATTAAATGGCTGGAGGGATCTCTCAAACTGTGTGCAATCAATCCAAAGAATTGTATCATTTCTCCCCTGCATAGAATTCCCTTTTCCACGACTTGGGAAATGTTTTCCAGTTTGGCAAAAAAATGCTTCACCAAAAAACTCCTTTAACTCCTCATAAGAACACTGATCTTTGGAAACAAACACTCTGCAAAGCAAATGGACCACTTTAAACCTAGTAAAAAGGAAGCATCTGTTTCCAGGCAGCAAAAGAAATAAAGGGTTTCAACCTCCCAAGTTAATACACTGTGATGCACTTTAAATCTTTAACATTTCTTTCAGAGATCCCACTGGAAAACTCGGGGACACTGGATAGCCCAGCAGAAGCAGCAGGTTTAAAAGTCATCAGCACTGGATGCATTAAGCAGGCTTGTTTGTTTGTAAACACATAAAAATAAAATACATAAAAATATCCTGTGAGAAAACAATTTTGAGTATCTATTGAGTGACAGTGAACGCTGTTCTGCATAGATGATTTTCTCCAGAAATGCCAAAGATGGACCTAACTGGACTCTGCTGTACCTGTTACCTTCTCAGACCAAACAAGGCTAGGTCCTGATCTTAGAAGAAGCTCAGGATTTGAATCCTGCGGCCCTCAATTCCTTTCACAGATCGCTAATAGCTCACAGTGTCACATTTTCCTGAATACACATCTGTAAGTGGCTGAAATAAAGCACATTGTAAATAACTTGCTACTTGACATATATAAAAGTGGAAGAATCAGGCTCTGAATCATGACCACAACTCATAACTTTACTTGTGTTTTAGATGAAAAGTTTACATTGCACTGCCTGGCTGACCTGAGCCCAAGCACAGCCACTGCAGCCACCTTCCGAAAACAAAGAGCGTGCAGTGCGACACGAACATGTGAACACACTCCAGGAAAGGACCAGCCTACCTGCAAATATCGGAGGAGAAGAAGCGTAGTACCTGATTCTTCTTAACAAATGGTGGGAAGGATGCTCCATCTGTGAACAAAATAAGAAGAGCTTGAAAGCAATTCTACTTAATAGACCTTATTTAATTGCTAGCTCAATACTCAGCTGCTACTGTCCTATAAAGCTGTGATAAACGTAAACAATATGAGTCATATGTGGGGAAAATGTTTATGTAAGTTATTGCACATTAACAGGCACTTCAAAGATAAGATGTAATTGTTCTTGAAAGTGGCCAAGATACAGTAGCTTCCCCCCTCCCCCCAGACGTGAAGCTATATGATCAAGCCCATGTAAAACTGAGGATTTAAAAAAAAAATTCTGCTTGATATGAAACCAAATACCTATTGCCATTGCTTCAAGGTTCATGCAGTCTATAGACCTAAATCTTCCTAGAGAAGCTTGGGTCACCTGCAGTTATGACACTCAGCACTTACAAGGAACACAGCTGCAGCCGTCAACACTGTCTACTTAATCATCAGTGCTAAACCTTTTTCACCAAAGATTGCTCAAGTGGGCCTCTAAGTTGAGGCCCTTCTAGAACTAATGGAGAGGAGGAAGCCACTTCTAGAGCACAGTCCACCTCAAACCATGGTAGGTAGGCAGAATAAGTCAGAGGATAGCACTTTGGTTCTGTCTTTCTCTCAACTTGTTACAAAAAAGAGTGCAGACACTCAGATTTGTATTTCTGCACTGCAAGCACTCAGTTACGTAAAATGAGCGTCTGCCATTTTCCCCATTAAGGTGTTGTAACCAGTACATTTGTTAGTTTTTGCAACAATTTCTGTTTAGTTTCTTAGGCACCAGCCATAACCAAACAATTGCAAACATCTGTGATATCTTTGAATCTAGTTGGCAAGAGCAAGAAAGCTAAATTACATATTGCCACTTGCCCACTGCTGACAGAAGCACTTTTTTTCAAAGATTCAAGATCATCCTAAACACACACTCTGTTTCTAAATCTTGGCATTCTTGTAAGGTTGGCAAACATGGATTCATGTCAAGCCCCGTACAATTATACTGTTTTATATTTTTATATATATGTATTTTCTTATACTATACATGTTGAGCTTTCATGTGAAAGCTTACAAGATAAAGAATTCTCACATTTACAAGACTTTTTAAACCTGTTGCATCTCCAAACACAGCAATGTCACACTGAATGCCCTTGCAAACTGTGCAGCAATCTTTGTTAACAAGTAAAAGCTCATTTTCACTGTACTGGAGCACTTAATTACTTGGTGGCATATGTTTATTCCATCAGCTATGGAAGAAGAATCAACAAAAAGATGACCCTGGCTAAAAAAAAAAGATGCCAGGCCCCATAAGAAAGAAGGCAAGTCCTAGAATGTAAGAAAATACTGTTTCTTATAAAATTATTTACACAATTTAAAAAGGAACTATTCCTTCATGGCTCCCAGACTTTTGGAAAATCGGATTCTTGTGATGTATTTTAAATACTTCAAATACTTGTTGCATGATCTGGGTTATAAGGAACATTATCTATGCCAGGTAAAGCAGAATGGAAAATGGAGGGAAAAACCCAAACAGAACAACCCAACAGAAAAGCCTGCCTGTTTTGATATTCATCTACTGTAGGTCTGGAGCTCTCTCCAAAAGCCTCCACCAGACACCTACCAGCCTCAGCTCCACAGATTGTGGTGTCCTCACAGCAATGCTTTCAACTTACCAAAAAGAAAAATATCACCTTCAACAAATGTATCTTGAACAACTCAGCTGTTTACATATGAATTCCAAAAGCAAATTCAAAAATATTCCTCTACAGTCTACTCATCCCAGTCTAAACTACTTTTCTTCTTCATTGCTGTTCACTTTCTAGTGGTCTACAAGCCATTCATCTGACAGCCTCCTTTGTTGCCTCAATTTCTTTTCATATATCAGGATGTCCATTCTGGTGCATTTAATTAAATTCTCTACAGGGTAAATGAATGTGCATTATTAAAATGCAAAGATAATTTTCAACTGTTATAGCAAAGAAAAAGAATCTTAATTATATTGTACAATGAAAATAATTAGTAGAAACAGGAGAACTGGATAATTTTGTTTCTCTTCCACATCTACCCTAAATGTAGAGGCTGTGTGCTTGTGTATGGAAAATAATGTACAGTAATAAATAATTCATATATTTTAATAGACACACACATATGCATATATCATAGTAGTAGTATGTATGCATATATATAGATACTTAATATATAGAATACCGAACTGGCAAAGCCCCGGGGAGTTAATTTAAATATTGTATCTCTTTATTCCCTTGCAATATCAAGAAAAGTGTTGAAGTTCTAAAATGTTTAATAGGCTCACCTGTGCCATTAACCATATCGCAGTGATCCGGCCAGTACGAAAGAGTCCTGTAGGGTAAAATAAAAGTCATGCTGCATATAATAAATTATACCAGGTAAGCAATTTAATTACCTGTATTGCCAAATATAACTGTTCCAGTATAAGCCTGACCCATTAGCAAAGGCAAAGGATTTATTCAGATAAATTATAGGATCCATTAGAATAGGATAAAAGCAATCTAGCTACTTAAGCATGCAAAACAGAAGTAACTACTTGTCTCAAAAAATCAGTAACTGTTTTAAGTCCAAGCTCCTAACAGAACTATTAACAGCTGAAAGAAAGAGATGGTTTTGCTAAGACCAGGGCTTGATCCTGTTTCCTTTGAATCATTGAAGGATTTTCCATTTATCTACAGCTCCTAGTGAATCAACTCTTAAAAGCCAAACATTGAAAATATGTATTTTTTATCTACAATGTTATGTTACCTTTTATTTTTATAGCTTTCTATTATTGCTGTTTTTGAAATATCTTCTGTCCCAGTATAGACACTGTAAGGTCCATCACTTGTCCCATTATACTGTAACAGATGCAACAAGAAGGAATAACAGTTAGAAATATTGAACAAATTTATAGCTTTGTCAGATCTTTCTTCCTCAGAGCAGCTGTCTTAAGTTTTATTCATTGAACGATAACTGAAGGCATTGCCTCCTCATTGGTTTCACTTACCGGGTAGAAGACTCCCACAACTGGGTTCACACCAGGGAAGGGGACACTGTCTAAGAAGGGATCTGTGTACCCCCACAGTATTTCTTTCACTGTTCTGTTCTGCAGTATGGCTGACTTAGAAGATTTAATCCAAGTGTTTATTATTGATTGCATAAAAGTACTTGGGAACACGGCAGGTACAGCCTACAACAGCAATAAAATCAACGTTTAGCATAAAAGTCCGCATGTGCTTTTAATTAAAAATACAGAGACTGACTCTAAGAAATGTCTGGTAAAGCCAGTTCCCAGATTTGCAGCTCCCTCGAAGTTAAGTTTCTACATAAAATTGACACTTAACAAAACAATTACTTGGTTACACAAGTAATACTTGGTTACACAAGCCATACTGGTTACACAAAAGCAGACAATTTTTCTTGACTGATTACATGAGTTCACTAGATCAGCCCTAATCACAGAATGACAGAACAGCTGAAGCTCACAGGCTCACAGGGAGCCCTGGAGACCCATCTGCTCTGCCTTCCAACATGGGCTCTTCTGTGATTCTGTGACTGCTGGTATGGTTCTATTTTATGTTTACACCAAGCATCTTCACACTCTGCCCCTTGCAGACACCTTCTCACAGAATCCTGAGCACTCACATGAAGACAGCAGAAAGTTGCAATACAACGAGGGCTGAATATAAATATGAAAATTGTAAAGGCAAACACTGTCAGCCTTTGATAAGACAAAAACACCTCGACTAAAAAGGCTCCAGCACTACTATAGGTGAAGATCCCTGTGCTCTTCTTTGAATAACTAATATCTCAGTAGGACAGGAGAGCTCCAGGATTGCACCATGGGGCCCAAGCTCTGTGGTGGTGAGGCCATGCAGACACAGGATGTGGGAATTAATGCAGCCTCCCCTGCTAAGCAGGCCTAATGGTATTATGGAAACAGCATGGCAAATCCGCCCTGTACTGTTCATGCTGTATCTCACACACCAAGGGAACCCATCCGCAAACTCTTGATTTATTTCCATGCTAAAACTGACGAGGAGGACATTTTTTGAGCTTTTAACACACTGTAGTGAAAGGTGTCCCTGCCCAAGACAGGAGGGCTGGAACTAGATGATTTTAAAGGTCCCTTCCAACCCAAACTACTCTGTGATGCTATGAACTTCTCCCCTCTTTCCTCCAGTAACTCAACATTTGTCTCTGGACACTATGGCTTTCTTTCTTTACTTACTACAACAGCGAGGTTGAGGACAGTCACGTTGTCATTTTCTGTCCCAATAGACATATCAGGTTCAAAATTAGCAATGTTGGGCAACATGTAGGATATTGTGCCATTCTCATTTTCCGTGACATTTTCTTTGGGTAAATATCGCACCCTTGAAATACAAAACACAAACAGCGAATATTTTTAATGTCCGACTTTTGAGAAAACACATAACCATGCCTGACTGAAGGTTTTTGAAAAGTTGATGAACATTTTGGTAAAATGAATGTTGAACATTTTATAACCACTAAAAGGTTTATAAACTTTTCATATGAATACATGCAAAAATTCATTTTTTTGCAAAATACTGTTCTTTTGGAAATATTTCCTTATTCCCAAATGGAATAGTTTTCTTGATACTAAAATGAAAACAAACATATCTTTTTTTTTTTTTTGTCATTAATGGATCTTGTACATTTTTATATTTTGTTTTAAATGAATTATGCTTTGTCATGTTTTGTCGTAAGCTGTTTCATGGTTGCATGTAATTAGAAGGGGGTGACACAGTCATAAACACACAGATTTTAATCTGATAGACATGTGTTGCAACAAAACAGGTTAAACCCATAAGGTTACTTTGATCATATTTGATATGCATGTAGAGATTTATAAGCAATTTTTCAGTCCGACTGAGGTTCTGCCAGTCATGCCCTGTCAGCAGATCTCTAAGGTACAAAGCTCTGCTGCAGTTCTAGCTTCAGCTCTTCTCTTCCAGTCCCATCCCCTTGCTGACCCCTCTGTGGGGACAGCAGCCAGCAGGGATCAAATGACAGTCTATGCTATAGTTTATCCCAGCTCCAACTCAGCAGGGATCTTCAGGATACTCCATCAGATCTTCCAGCATGAGTGTAGGGGGGGTACAAAAGGTACAGAGAGCATTTTCGCGTGGTACAGATGTAGTCAGTGCAGGTGGGTCTTATCTGAAGAGCAGCTGGATCTTGGCTTCTCAGAAATGGTTTGCATACCTTTAAACTTAGTTATTAGCCTAATGTGTAGAGCACCTACCTGAAAGTTGAGAAATTTTTCTTTCTAATTAATGTGTTTTCAAGCTGTTCTACACTATAATAAATTACTAAATATTTAAAGGGAGAATGAGAGCGAGAGAGACTCAATGTCACAGCTACTCAGGTAGGCCCAACATCCCAGAAAAGCATGAGTGCAGCAGCGAGAGGAGCCTTCACTTCACAGTCGTCATTTCTTACTTAGTCTTATTTAGGCTTATGGCTCAGATTTGTCCCTGAGAAAACCAGCATCACCATCAGCGCCAGAGTAAAATGTTTCTGTTTGGTGGCAATTCACCTTCTGCAGTATTTCTCAACTGTCTTTTTCCGGATTCCTGTGTAACCCTTTCCTCTGTCTTCCTAGGTACTTTGTGAACTAAGAGTTCTCTCTTTCCATTGAGAAATAAATAAGCTTTTAGGCATCAAGGCACTTCGGCTGTAGATGCTGAAATGGAAAACTATCTTGTGAATACAATATACACCCTCAAAGTTATGGAGAAAGAAATATCCTATCATCACAGGAAAGCAATTTCCTAACAAGGGTGCCAGTGATAGCAAATATTGGGCTTAGTTACTCAGGAAGCACCAACTAGTCCTATGCCAACATCACATTTAACATTAAACACATAATAAAACCTCCCTTAAACGTGGGAAGACTGCTGCATCTACACCCTATCTAGTACACTCAGAAAAAGGAATGATTTCCCAAGGAAAATTTGAAAAAAGAACAGCTATTGATTAAAAATGTCACAAAGGAGAAAAAACAAAAGAAGCCACTTTATTAAAGTAAGTAGTAGTGATGCATGGATGATAAGATAATCTCTTGGTTTTAGGGCATCTGGCATATTTTATCCTACTATAAAGCTGGTGAAAACTGAACAGGAAGGAATGCAACTGCCTCTGTGATATTGTGGCCAATGAATTACTGTTTTCCACAAGAGCAAGCAGCTTCACATCCAATTACCTATTTCTATTTGTGTTTTCCTTATGTTAGACACAATCCAGAAGATGTTTGGGATTGCTGTGTGTAGCTGCAATTTAGGCATTTTGGTCATGTCTAACTAAAGTATAATGCTGGAATTTCAAAAATAAATTCTATCTCAGCAGAACTTTCTCTGACTTTAGCAAAACTTCTGATATGATGTCACATATTGAAGGGTCTTTTCTTACCTGTATGTGTAAGGTCCTCTTTGTTCAAATTTTGGTTGAGCTCCTTCATCTATAACCTCTGAAGGATTTAAGACATGGAAAATCCAAAATTCCCTGTAAACTGTGCTTCCTGGCACAAGCCAATTTTGAAAAGCAGTGGTACCATTGACAATGACAGCTTCCTGAAAGTACAACAATCAAAACTAAAATTAACCACAAAAGAGACAAGTGAAAAGTTGCATTTACTTTTTAGATGATTGTTGAAGATTCCACAGCAAACCGAAAAAAACCACCATTTTAGCATCAGTACAAGATGTACAGTCCAGTTGGCCAACGTCTGGAGGCAGCTTGACATTCCTGTTCAGTGAGAGCAAAAGTGAGTCCCCCTAAAACCAATACAATTACTGATGTAGCTGGCAGCAAAGTTTTCCTATTGCTGTGGTGGGGCATTGCCTTAGTTCTCAAACACTTGCCAAAACCACTGATTATTTATAAAGAGAAAATCTTTGATGACTGTATGATACCCAGCAGGTTATAGAATCCATAAACTACTTTTCATACACTGCAAATAGCCCAAGGGAGGAAATGAGAGTAATGTCTGAAGATTTTTCAAGCTCTAGATAATTTTGCACCCAGAGAAGTCACAAAGTACTCTTGAAGGACTGTTCCTTTGACAGAAAATTTTTGTCACCAAAACTGAGACCTTCTAAGAAATCTCTCTAATTCTGATAACGTTTCATTAGGAAATTTTCCAGATTTAGGGAAGAAGGAACAAAACAGTACATCAGGAACCACTCTAGAGGAATCAACAGCGTTAAGTCTGTGGCACTCAGCCATACGGCAAATGGTAATTCAGTCCTCAGGACTGTACAGTGAGGAGGAGAGTTTTAAAGTATATTCAGGGGAATGCCTGCTTTGCCTGGTCTGTATCAGGCCTCTTCTATAGGATTTTCCCAAAGCCTTGGGAAAATCTAAGTTTTCCCCTTGGTGGCAAAACTTGATAAAAATGTTTTCCAATAAGAAGAAAAATCTAGGCTGCCTGTCTCCAACATAAAAGATGCTTTTCTTTATTAGAGTGATTGAAGACGAATTAGCTCATTTGCACAACTCATAAAGCCCAGAAATTAAAAGGCTCTAATTTCTCTAGATAGCAAGGAAAGATATTTTAAATCAAAAGTTATTAGATTTTTTTCTGGTTTAAGTTTGTGCCTCTGAAGTTCACTCAGCAATCACCACCTAAACAAAATAGATACTGCCAGTTAATGACTATTGCAGTTAGAGACAAATACCATGTCTTAGAGAACTTATAACACAGTCAAGGCTCTGTCTGTGAACAGCCTGTTTGTATGGTGGAGTTGCAAACACCTTGCTGGTGGTGTAAAGCACTGGGCTTGCTGCCTGGATATCTGCTATAATTTATGTGCATTTGTGTGAGAGGGGAAGGAAATCTTGCTGCAGCAAGCATGTTATCATCTTGAGGCTTTGCACTCGAACCTCACACGGTCAAAGACGATCCCAGCTGTGGCCCAGCATGGGGCAGACCAGCTCCTGAATGTAGAGGAAAAAGCTTACATGATTCAGAAATCGCCTTCCCAGTTTTCACAGAGAATTGCTCCAAGAATCTGGGAGAAACAGGATAACATAAAAGGTGCAACTCAGTCTGCCCGGAGTCTGCCTGTGATCTGTACTCAGCAGGGTCCTAAGATAGGGACAGATGCCAGGATTTGACCTCCCACTGCGTAACTGGAGTAGGGAAATGGTTAAATTTCTAGCAGATATATGGTCAAGAAGACAAACTAATCTTTCTAGAAGACAATACTCAGGAACAGAGAATAAAGAAGTTTCCACATTGTGACAACAGATGAATTTAACAGATCTTAAAGTGGTATCACTTACATTTTAAAATTCTTCCCCTCCACCCATTCCCCTTCCCCTTATAGCCCTTTGCCAGAGGTTGGAGCAGTCCAGAATGATATGCCAACTCTGCCACTGCACTCTGCTGGGTTACAAAGTGTGGATTTGCAGCCCACCATTCACTGTGAGCTAATGTCACTGTGGACACACTTGGGGAATGTTTCAAGGGTACAGCTGACCCAATCTGGCAGTGCTGCAGCCAAAGGGGCAACAGGCTCTCACAGTTCACAGCTCTTGATCTATGTGATACCCTATTCCTTTGCACCAGCTCTTATTCCTCAGGGAGCTGTTTCTGCCTGCCAGACAGAAGGAATATAATTTCCTTTTTTTTTTTTTTTTGCTTTCTGTGTCACCTTTCTACCAGTTAGCTATTCGGCTCAGGGGTGTGTGTAGAGGGAACCAGTATTAATACATGGGAAGCAGCAGGACAAAAGAAAGAGGAGGAAGGAAGATAACAATACCATTATTTTCAGTGGCATTTAGCCATTATTGTTAATAACATTTCTCCCACAAAGGAGGCATTTATGGGGCTCTGTCACATACTTTGAGAGTGCAAATGGTGGGTTAAAGTGCAATAAAATCCATAGATCCGTCTTATTCACGTCTTCATTTAATAAACTAATACACTCACACCAGCAAGCCCCTTGTTTTTGTTGTTTGATCACCAGTAGCTACACAAACACAGTTGCTACACAGCTAAATTCATCCCATGACCTAACTGCACAAGATTGAGTGAAACCAGTGGGAACTCTGGCCCTTTCTGTTTCTGACAATTTTCCCCCCACTAGAGGTGGGTCAACTAGCAATAAGTAAATTCAAGAAATGCTGAGCAGTCAGCAGTAGAAGCTTGCTGTACTTCGTTGATTCAAAGCAAACTAAGCCATCGTGATTTCTGATGAAGAAACACAAAATTTAAGACAAAGTTTCTGTCTTGACAAAGAATCCAGCCAGATGGACAAAAGATGCCATTTTCTGGGAACTGAGAAGTGACACAAATACTTTGGGCTGTAACAAAATTGTATGCTGGGCTGCCTAAATAAAGTGGAGGAAACAAACAATACAATTCTGTAAAACTGAAAAAGTAAAGCTAAAGAAAAGCAAATAATGCTCCCATTTTGCAGCTGGAAGAAAGGCTATTATTACTTCTTAAGTGATGATTATTAGCTTATTATTAGCCTTTCTATTCAGGCTTTGTTGGATCACAACTTTTATTCCTTTTCAATCCTTGATAATAAAATTTAAAGAAGTAAATAAAACTTAAAATTGATAATGCAGGAATACATGTGATTAGATCACTCGTGTTCTTCTGAGAGCCAGCAGTTGCTTTAGCTTCATTAGTTTGTATAAAGAAGTGGCATATGAATGTCACAAACACAATTTTAAATTAGAAGCGTTTCCAATGCCTCCAGTAGCTGAGGACATATAATCTGGCCAATCATAGATCACAGATATGTAAAGAGACAGATGAGCAAACATAATAATAGCTACAACTGAAAGCCTTATTTCTAAAAATAACTGAGACTAACCCAGTACAGTGCTGAGGCATTGTGGCAAATCATTCAACATTCTGTATTACCAATTCATCAGGACTTTAATAAATTAAGTATTATTATGTGACTTATGTTAAACTCCTGAGTTCATGCACTCAGATAGAAAGCAGAACTTAGAGAAGTGGTGATAAAGATTGTGCTAGCAAATTAATCCACTACCTATAATTTTGAGTGGTTCAACCTAGCTGGGAAAAAAAACCATAACTAAAGTGATGGGACTTTTGCCTAAAAAGATAATATTGTTTTAAGGAGGGAAAGGCTAAAAGTAGAAATCGAGCCATGTCAAAACACCTTTTTCCAACAACATCTTTCTAATCTGTTGTTTTGGATGCTTCTTTCCTTTTGCTTTTATTTTTTTTTTTAATGTTAGACAAGATTATATCTAGTATTAATGACAACATACATGATAATATTCAACTGAAATGTGTAGAGTCAGTTCAAAAGGTATATTTTGATAATCTCAAGCAAAATATTTTTTTGGAGAGAACTCTGAAACTTCCATATTTCACTCATAACTCTACCATGGTCAGTTTTCTAAACCTTTAAGATCTTCATGGAAACTTCTCTCCTCTTTGGACAGATTTAATGTCTGGAGAAATTAGGACTGGACTTTTGCCCTTTGGTCCTGGAATCAAAGGCACCTTTCTGTGAATAGTATCAGAGCTGAAATAGTTTAGCACTAATCTCCTTCAGTGGATCCCTGCCAAGGTGCTGCTGCTGCTGGTGTCATTTTGAGTGTGCTCTTAAAGTGACAGTTTCTTTAAAGAGCCTTGAAAATGATCAGAACATATATACATATAATATTGAATTCTTTAAAAAGTCCCATCCCCTGTGGGAGGTTGGACTTGTAACAACTTATGCAAAAATGTTCTGAGACACAGGCAAAGCCTTCTGGGGCTAGAAAACATAGCCACGTGTTCTGATTTGAAGCACAGATGTCTGATAATAAATTGGAACACACAAAGATGTGACATCTGGGTGTTTTATGTTACACGGACTTTGTTTGGGTCGTCCACTCATGGACTGCTCTTGGGTAGAGCACAGCACAGCACCCTCCAGGAGATAACACCTGATAGAGTCTCTGTCCAACTCCTAAGGGCACCTGAGATTTTCCATACACTTCCAGAAGCTGTCTCTTTGCTTCAAAAGCAGTTTGCAGCCTTCCAGCAAAATATATCCTGCAGTGTTTACTCCAGCTAATTTCTCAATGATGGCAATAAAGGAGAAATGAGGCTGGTAAAGTGTAAAGATGGGTGCTTAAGGGAAGCTTAAGAGAAGCACATTTAGGCTTCTGCTGCAAGCAGGAAAGGACAAAAAGAACTATTGATAGCATCGATTTTTGAAATTAAAGTTCCGCCTATTCATTGGTAGTTGCTAAGAAGTTTATCTTGACTTGCTTGAGAGTAACAGTAATGCTATTTGACTAGACTTTGATAACAAGTTAATTTAGGACAATTTGTCTTGGTACAGTATGAAATGTCCAAAAATTATTCAACATTTGTTATTCTAAACCAGCAATAACACTTGATAACAACTTTCATTTCTGTCAAAAATACAGTATTGGTCCTACTACCCTGCAAAGAACTGGAATTTATTCTGAGATAGGATAGCCAGAGGAAAAACTAGGGGCCTTTTTTCAAGCTTTGACTGTGAAGAATTTAAGACAAGATTTTGCCTTTACTGGTCGTATCAGAAACAGCTTTTACCTTTCATTAAAAATAATGGAATTTTGAGCTTTGTTTTCACCCAGGGGGTGAGGACCCAAGTTTAGATTTTGCCTCATATAAGTAAAATTGAAATAAGATAGATTTGATAAGTTTGGAAAAGACCTCCAAGATCATCCAGTCCAACCTTTAACTGCAATGCTCACTAAACCATATCTTGAAGTGCCATATTTACTAATTTTTTGAACACTTCCAAGGCTGGTGGCTACACCACTTCCCTAGGCAGGCTGTTCCATATGAATGCCTACAGGTCATATCTGAAAGAACATCGCACTCTGTTTTTTTCCTGTCCTAGGGTCACCGTTCTTGAGAAATTGCAAACCAATTTGTCACTGAAACTGATCTGTTTCTACCAAAGATTTTCTGTAGAAATTACATTTCCAAAAATGAAATATTTCAGAAAAAAAAAGTATTTTGAGCACTTTCTGTTTGGAAGACCTGTTTCCTTTGCAGTCAGCTCTATATTTATCTTAAATATAAATGCAATGAATAGCAAATTTGTTTTTCTTAACAGACCTTTCATCAACACAGTAAAATCAGAATTAGTTAAATACAAGTCCCTCTGGAGCATCTGTTTAACTAATTACATATTTCAGCTGTTGTACGTGGGCACATCTTGTCTGAAAAGGAATTGTCTCAAGAGTCTTGTGGTGTCACTGAAAAGTCAGCATGCTAAATAGAAAGACAATAGTCTGGTATGACTTGTGCTTAGGAAAAAACATACCCATTTAATTAAGTAAATAAAGCCTTTACAAATTTACTCTTTTATGTTTTATGTAATTACTGGTACAATTTTTTTTTTTTTAAATAGACATCAAACGAGCTGCCTTGAAATAGGTACAAGCATCTGAAACATGATCACAATGCAGAAAATTAAAAAGTGGTTGAGGGAAAATTACTCCCTCTAAATGATTTACCACTATAGACTCATGCAGGCATAATTGAATATGTAGACATCTGCAAACCATGCTGTATAACTGGTTCATTATTGTTAGTAAATGGATGAACACATAACACTGCCAGTATTTATAATTTGCTTTCAAAATACTTAATGGTATGACACAACACTTGGGGTTAACTTAAAGTAAGTATTCAATATAAGGAGAGATAAATTTTTAAATTTATGTGCTTTCTAGAAAGCATTTCCTCAACACGGCAAACAATTACAACTGTTTGCAAATACAGAGAGTGTGACTTTTTTGTAAAACATTGCAATGTGGTTGAGACATTATCTAGTGAGATGTTTTTTTATTCTCTATAAACCTTAAAAATTCTTGAAAAATACAATTACAATTGGAAAATTCCTCTACAGCTTGGTTTTCATTGGGTTACCTGAAAATATTATATAGAAGCCATTTTTTTCATTTTTTTTTAAAAAGTGATACTATAATCTAGGCAGGGCCTCAACATACAGTTCAGCATTTCCTGACAGTTCATGTAGCCACCTCCTCAACTGACTTCAACAGCTATTGAGCTAAGGCTACTCTTCCAGAGGAGCCTTTGGATAATGTGTCTCCAAGATGTCCACAGTCTCCAGCACCACAGCAGATCAACAGCAGGACTAAGCAATAGTTAAGATTTTCAGATTTGTAACTGTCAGAGAACCAACCTTGGCTGCAGTGACCCCAAGGAGGCTTCATGTCACCATAGTGGACACGCCAGGGCTTTGTACACCCTTTCCACCAAAGATATAACAAAGTACTTTTTTTCTGTTTTCTTTACAGAAAAATCTGGATTTTAGGGACAGAAAATAATCTAAAATGCAGAAAAAAACCCCATGTCTGCCAGGTCTAAAACGTTCTACTTCAATTAATCTTCACACTCAAAATGAGGAGATGTGTTTTTAGATCCTCCAATCATGTGGAGAACATTGACCCGGATCATACAATCACAGAATGTGAACTGAATACATGAGTGTAGGATTACATTCTGCAGCAGAAGATTGTTTAGATTATTTGCAGTACATAAATGTAAGTGCATGGAGTGAGTACCAAAGTATGGAAAAAAAATCAAAACAAAATAAAAGGCAAATATAAAGGAATCAGAAACAATCAGAAATATAATAAAAATAAAACCCACTTACTTCTAAATTACATACTGAAAACAATATTTTAGCTTGTAATGTGAAGCACAAGAGAGAGCAAACAAGTGGCAATATAATTAATATATTTTTAAAAATTTTGCTGTTGCATATATTCCCAGGGAATTTTGGATCACATCTATTATAAAAACTATATTTAATTAAGAAAAAAAAAAAAAGACAAAAACAGAATCTGAACATAAGATTTAGAAATAATGACTATTCAATAACCACAAACCATATTCCCTGGGGGGGAAAAAAAAAAAGTACCTTTTTTACTGCTTTGCCTATAAGATTATCTCCAACTGGTATTAGAACTCCTCCGAGGACAGCCAGTACAGCACCGATTATGGCCCCAGTGAGGAGCCCACAGTTTGTGTCACAGCCCATTCCTCTTTTTTGTTAGGGTACTGGTAAACAGCTTACAAATATTCTTGCTGTAAGGCTTGATGGTTCTTCCTCACTTCTTGGTCCCAACAGGCTCACTGATCTTCCTCAGAGAAGCTGCTAATATAAGCAGAGAGTGAACAAAAATCAAATTCCAAAGTGCAAAGTACATGACATGAAGCAGGTAGGAAGACAGCAAGTCAAAAACAGCCAGCCAGAGACCTGCCACTGGCAAAAAAAAAAAAAAAAAAAATTGCAGGTACTTTTGGCAAGGTAATTGCTTATTACGTGTGATTATCTTTCTTCATTCCAGTTGCCTAAACAGACTGATCAGTTTTTTTCAGTCTTTTTTTTTTTTTTTTTTTTCTTTTTGGCTGCGTTGCATTAGGGCAAGCTGACATTGTTACTATTCATATGGCAATCTTCCTGATCATCTTTAAATTTCCCTCTGCCAAAGAAAGAGGCTATAGATAGCTCTGCTTTTATCTCAGCCTGCCACGCCCGTGGCTCCCGCTTCAGGCGAAAGCAGGAGTTGCACTCCCCTGGCATGAGCTCCCCTGGCTGTTTCTGCCTACTGCTAGTTA
Organism: Corvus kubaryi; assembly: GCF_017639235.1. Classification (NCBI taxonomy): domain Eukaryota; kingdom Metazoa; phylum Chordata; class Aves; order Passeriformes; family Corvidae; genus Corvus; species Corvus kubaryi. Next base: position 32,923,082 of record NW_024580671.1, on the reverse strand, counting down.
AAAAGTCCTCAAGGCCCATCAGCACCTCAGTGGGAAAGCCAGCCTCTAAAGGGAGGCACCCACAAGAAACCTCTTTCCAGATCTCTATCAGTCCATGGTCCTCACTGAAGGGATAAAACTTTGTTTCAGCAACTTCATGGCAAAGGCACAACTGGATTTTCCCTCTAGAGCAGCAATCTTGCCACCAGCTAATTTCATCAATCCCAGGACATCAGAGTTTTTAAAGCAAGACTAGGACTTGATTTTTGAAAGATGTAATACCTAAAATTTCAAGATTATTCAGTCTCAGAAGAAAAATGTCTGTGATTACTCAATGGAAGAGTTGCTAGTAATATGTGTTAATGTTCCTTACAAACTGGCCCCTAGTGAAAGGGGTTATAAAGAAAATCAGAATGACACCAGTGCTGAAGTGGTAAAATGCCAGCTCCCAGTAATTTTTTTTTGTGATTTTTTATTGTTTATGAGTAATTGAGACAAAGAGTTGCCCAATTTGCAATTTATTCTTAGTCATGAATTAATCACATCCACAGAATTTGCAAGTTGGTTATTTGGTTTGCTCCAGTTAATAGAAAATCTGTTCTTTTCTATTTTAGATGTTCATGTTTTTTTTATTCTTACCAATTTCTGTTTGTTAACATGTTGTGAACATCTCTAAATCAATTTAAAGAGGTATTAGTTAAGATTTAATTACACATTCAAGGCCAAACTCAGAGAGAAGAAAAACAGAAAGATGAAGTGGAGGAAGAACTCAACCAGTTTGCTCATGAGGACTAAAGAACTTAAAGGACTTCATGAATTTCTGAGTAGTAAAGCAGGTATAGGAATAATGTGTGCTCTGTTTTCATAATCAGTAATGTGATCCTTTTATCACAAAAAGGACATACAGCATGCCCTAACAGATTAGGTACCATGGTCAGCAGGTCAGTGAAGTGTCCTCCCTTGTCATGCCAAACTCACAATTATGTCACATCTTTACCTGGTACCAGACATCTCCCTTTAACTGCACTGGAAACCCACCTCCTGCCTGCTCTTGCACTAGCAGCAGGTTACGGCTCCCTTGCCTTGTCTATTTCTGTACGTTTGAGATTGTATGGTATGTTAAGAATTTCTCCTTGGATATTTTCAAGCTGAACGACCAAAAGACTGTGCAATCTTGTAAAAATATCCTTACTACAAAAGTCAGCCTGTCCATCCACGTGCCACCAGATCACTCCATGTGGTTCCCACTCCAAGGCCATTAAAGGCTTTTTGATGTAGTGGATGGATGCATAATGTGTTTAACCACAAATTTCAAAGCAAATTTAAGTTAGAAATTTATTAGACTTGAAGAACTTTTAAGTGAAAATCACTAGGACCAAATCTCATATCATTGTAGCTATGCTGAGATCAGGACCTTTAGTTTGGCAAAGACAGAACAGTAAAAGGCAACTAATTGGGTAGGCGGTGCGGGGATTTGAAAATCTGATTGCTGTTACACATTGTAGCAAATCTAAGGAAAAGTAGACATTGTCAAATAGGTACTTTTCAGAATTTGATTTATTTCCACTTGATCTTCCCCCTAATACCAGCAGATTTTTTTTTCCCGTGTGGAAACACACATTTTAAAATTTAAAATTAAGATTAGTTCTTTCAGAAGTGTTTAAGGCGATCTTTTCGATATCATCAGACTTTTTTTCTTAACTTGCATACTGAAGCTTTTCAAATTCAACAGTAATACACTTTCCACCAAAATACATTTCCATCTAAGTTTCTACAAGTCTTTTCAATGATTTCATTTTGTTTTAGGCAGACTAGTCATCTCTCATGAGCACTAGGGATAAACAGCTAGAAAGCAAGGGACTGCTAGCAACTTGTGTCTATTCCAAGCTTCTAAGAATTGAAAAATATTCACCCTTCTCCCACCAAACATAATGTAATAGAAGTCTAGACATCCCAATTTATGCAATTCAAATTATCCATTACACAACTGCAATGAAGAGTACTCACACCATAACACTCAATTTCACATAGAAGTCAACATGCTATTCTCATCTGTCAGAACAGAATTTAAATTATGAAGATTAGGGTAGAAATTTCCAGTAAGAATGCACTTTCTGGGAATTTATATTCAAGTGAAAATTATATACCTTAAACAGAATAGAAAGTGCCATAACAACATTAGATATGGTCTATGAGGCTATAGTATCATTTAAACTTATATTTGACTGCAGGATTAATAAGATTATTCACCCCATTCTAGAGTGTTGGGTATGTACTTCTTAATTTTTTTTTCAAAGGTCCTTAACAGAATATTAATTAATAACAATGAAAATGGTCCATTCAAATCTCTGAAAGACAATTATAAGCAACTGTATAGGAGGAGAGATGCAAAATGTTATTAAATTCTTTTACTACTTAACTTAGACTTCTGTCCATGTCAGCTTAAAGCAAGTCCTTATAAAATACAAATAATCTCATTATATATTTGATGTTCTTTTAAAGTTTCAAGCTTTTCAATTGCAATAATAAATGCCAGAAAAATGACTTTTAAAAATGCATTCCTTATAAATTCATGTGACTCCAGAACTGTATTTTCAAAAATATTAAATATCAAAAGACCGAATGCAATTGGGAACGCCAGCAATACTGAACATAAAACACCGTTATCATAGTAACAAAGAATTTCACTAATCCACATAAAATGTCACTTTTCTCGCCAGCAGCTTTGTAAAATCCTTCCATTTCATTTTGCATTAAAAAATAAATATTTTCAATATCTTCCACCCAACTGATCTTGTAAGTATTCCTGAGGAAAAACCTCTGATTTTAAATGTTGTATCATATGACTCACCTTGAATAAGGGCAACTGATTTCCCAGCTGAACATACAAGTACTTAGCACATGACTTGCATCAAGTTACCAGCAGACAAGCAGCTACATCTCCCACCAAGCACATAAACTGTGAACTGCAAGGGAGTGTTTATATATTCCAGGAGACGTCAGTTCCCTCTTTATCTTTTTGCCAGAAAAAAAAGTAAAGTTCTAGTGCTGCTTGGGGAGGGGGTTATTTTTACAGACTGACTAAAAGCCACAGCCTGCATCTCGTGGTAATATACTTAGCAACTGCAATCTTTATCAAATTTTGATCCAAGTGAGTCAAAGGTCAAGGAGACAAAAGGGTAACTTACTTATTTGGTAACTGGTCGCTTCTTTCATATCTGCTTATTTTCATTTTACACACCATGATAGCTTATTTTCAAGTAAAAAAAAATTAGGAAATTTCAGAATATTTTTCAAAGGGATTCTTTTTCAGGTATCAGATTGCAATTACAGATTTCCTTGCAAAGTGCTAGGGCTCCTTCTATTTTACTGGAATTTCAATGAAGGTCATCCCAGAAGCTTCTTTTTCTGAACGTATATAAAAATCATTTATTTTTACACTGACATCTCTGTCACCCAATGTGTTACTCCATCAGAGTGTCTACTACTATACATTAAACAGTTTGGCAAGCTTTTGAAGAAGTATTTTATAAATACCTCTTTATCTCAGGTGAATTCAATGAATGGATTGTTTAAAAAGATTCTTCTGGCAGCAGCAAGAGGAAGTGACTTTTATTTGGCTTAATTATGGGAGAGAAGATATTCCTAAAAATAGATTATTAGGTCCAGACTTTCGTAGTACACAACTGAATAGTTTACAATTCACAGGTTTAGTATTTTCTATGTGTTTTGACTGTTTGCTGTTCTTTTATGTTGCTCTATTTGGAAGTTTAGCTCCTGTGGAAGAATCCTGTCTTTTTCTAATCTATTTCTGCTAAGTAAATCTAAGGTGGATGAAAATTAATGAATTTGAGTTTTTTATATTCTAGTAGTGAAGACAAGACTGAAAGTGAGCCTGGCCTTTTGAAAACAACCTTCTGGGCAGTTTTCAGTACAAGCCTTGCTGACAGAGCAAGTTTGTGAGCCTGAACATCTCCAGCTTCTCATCCTTGAAAAGTGCAGAAAATTTGTTTTCCCCTATTTTCTAGTTAAAGTGGGATGTTTAACTGCTGAAAGTTAAGCAGTCCTCCACACTGTGCTTGCCATGGACTACTTGTATGAATATTGTCATTAATTCTTTCTATTGGACATGTCCTCCTATTACGTCTCCAAAGGATGCTCTTGTTTGGGATCCTCCTTCACTGCTGCCTCTGGAGGTGTTCCCTACCATGCTCATTTTCTCTGTCTGCAGTGTGTGGGAGTCAGTGTGCACCCTTCATGAGGAAAATTTCTTCTGGGGATTTTTGCTGGAATAGGCTAATGTCAATTAATGGTGTTCAGTTTTCAACATATACATGCTGAGTTGTTCCACCTGATGTTATGACTTACAATATCCCACTATCATCCTGTATGAGCAAAAATCTCTTCTAGCAGCAGTGCTTGGCAATGAAATGAGGACTGCCTGGATCAACTACAGAAACCAGCTAAAAGGACAGGAAGCTGAGAGAGAAGCTTTGGATGTCAGTTATTTCTGTTTCTTAAAAAAAACCAAAACAAACCATAAGTATTAATGGTTCTGTGTTCTTTGGCTTCGTATCAGAGTTCAGAGGTTGCAGAGGAGAAAGCAGAGACACACAGCAACAGAGGAAGGACACACAAAACAAACAACTGTGTGCTTCATCGGAGTCCCCGGTGGTACAACAACAGACAAACTACCCCACAAGGAAAAGTTGTCAAAAAGGAGAAATAGGGTAAAGGACACTCACATGCTTCATGAAGACAGAGAAAACTGCAGGAAGCAGAAAAAGAGAAATGCTGTTGTTTTTTCCAAATGAAGTCCACATACATTTTCTGAAGTAAACATACTACTGACAAGAAAATGATGAAGAAATGAGTGTTATTTGTGGCTTGTATAGATGTCTTATAGCGAGGCCTTTTGGAAAACATTTTCTTTGTGGTGCTCTCCTATAAGTCCTGAAATTCCTAAATAGGTTATGTCTCCCTTTTTTTTTTTTTTTTTTTTTAATATTAAGATCCATTCCATCACAGTATGACATACCTTTATGGTACATATAATTTGAACCTTCAAGATGATTACATAAACATTCCCACATTCCTGTGGAAATTCTTTGCTGTACAGTATAGCACAGCATGAGTTTATATTCCTGTGTTTCCACAGTTATTGCACTCAGAATTTTTCTTCAACTGCCTATCATGAAGCTTATAAAAACTAGTGTTAACATTAATTCTTTTCCAGGTGTGGAGGTGTTAGCATATGTTAGATGACATTAGAAAGCAAATTAGAAAGCTCCAGGAAAGTTCTGTCTGTGCTTTTGCACCCTCTGAACTTTTTAAGGACATTGGTCAAAAAAACCCCAACAAAATCTACTTTCTAGTCGTTAGGTAAAGTGCCGACCCCTGGGGCAAAAGATGAGGTTAATATTCTCAGCATCCCAAACATGATTTTCTAGAAGCTTTTGTGTACTCTCCCTGGTTTTAAGATGAAGGTGGGAGGAATTATGTTTACCTCCTTTCCATAGTAAATAAAAGCAGAAATTTATTGCTTATCCAGGTTATTCTATTAGCATCATCTTATGTGGCTTCTATTGTCCTACTGAAAGTCCTATTAGCACTTAGTGACCCTCTGGCTTCTTCATAGGAAGTGGAAAAGTCTCACAGGAAGGGTTGTACCTTGCTCAGTAGTGAAAGATTAAATCATTAAACCTGCCCCCCTCAAAAAAAAAAAAAAAAAAGCAACCATACACACAGAGAAAAACAAAAAGAACCCATGGCTTCTGCCCCCAATAAGCTCTTTCTGATTCAACACACTCATATTCACCCATGTGCACTTAGATCTACTGAGGAGGAGAATGGTTCAAATGAATCATCTAGAGAAGAAAAAAAAAAAAAAAAAATGTAATATGCCACCAGTTGGGTGAGACTTCTGCCTCTCTGTGTGTACTGGAGATACTATGAGGTATTACTTTACAGGGAAAGAAATTTTTTATTCATGAAAGTTAATTTGATTTCCTAAGGCTATTAAAACCTTCTGTGTATCACATCATCACATATTACCTGAGAAGCAGCATGTGAACCATCCACTCAGACCAGCTTCAACAATTTACTTCACCTTCCAATGCACAAAAGGCCCTCCTAGAGTGAACATGGCCTATCTTCAGATATTGCACATAAAGTACATGAATATACAACACACAGTATAAAATAATAATACAGACCAAATATTGCTCCTGAATTTAATGTTCACTCTTTCTATCTTGTCTATTCTCACAGCGACTGCTATGTTGTACCACCTTATTTTCCAAAAGTCACAGGACAGAACAGAGTTTTATAGGTCAGGTCACCTCACAAAAAAAAAGAAGGAAGCACAAAGATATTTTAGCTGTTTCAGTTTTCCTTTTACTATCTTATCTATAAGGTTCTAAAATAAAGAAAGGCATAGGTTAATTTCTTTTTCTTGTTTAAGTTAATTACAAATATTTGTTAACAGTAAAATTATCCAGCTAAAAGCAGGCATCTGGCCTAAGGGAAACAAATTGGTTTCCTTTCCTCTCCCTAGAGAGGAATGAACACAACTCATCCCAAGTACTTTAAATCTTATCTTAGGCAAGAATATATAGAATCATACAATTATTAGGGTTGGAAAAGACCTCCAAGATCATCAAGTCCAAGCACCATCAAGCACCACCATGTTTACTAAACCATATATCACAAAGTGCTACTGCTACTTATTTTTGAACAATTCCAAGGAGCGGATATCTTTTAGAGGTACTGATGTCTCCCCTTTAACTGCAAAGCATTTAAACAATGGATAGGTATCTAATGATGAGAAGGTTAACGTTAGAACAATTCCACTCAATCTCCCCAAAAACGTCTGTCATTTCCTCTCCACATCAGTGGAGGGTATTGAGGGTACCTGAACAGCTATACAGGAGGGTTCTGGTAAATGCAAACAAGTTGTGAAACAAATAGAAAATTCAAGAAGAAAACTTCAAGATATTTACCACCTGGCATTAATGGAAAGTTTGGACAAAGATTGCAGACATGGTATAGCATTTTTTTTCCCAGCTCACATCACAGATTTTACTGCAGGTGTGTTGGCCTTCAAGGCTTGCCAGTGCATGCCCTGAGTCATACTGCAACCACTCATATCAAGCATTTTTCAACCTCCTGAAAAAATACCCTCCCCAACATGCATTAATAATTTATTTCTCTTCACATGAGTTTGGAAGACTCTTTCCAAACTGCTGTGTAGCTCCTTCATTACCCACTAGAGACTGCCAGCTGTAGCTTTCCCAGCTCTGTAAAGTGTTAGGACCAAAGGTGCTGTCCCTTGTGGTTCTCAGTGTGTCCTGATGATATGAAAAAACATCCTAAAATACCAGTGGCTCATGCCAGCTTGGCAGCAGCACAGTGGAAACAGTGTGATATATTTGGCTCCTGTCACTGATGAGTTCCTCTGTCAAACTGTTACGAGGTTCTTTAAGGGGAAAATGCGTGATAGAAAACCCAGCAGTTGCTTCAGGGCTTTTTCCCTGGAAATACTGCTTCTGAGCTCTTCACTGATTGTGGCATGCATAAACTGCTGCCTTTCTCAGTCCTCAAAATCACTTTTAAAATTTGTCTCCAAGTGATTTTAGCAGGGAGACTAGGTGAAGAAAGCCTAAGAGCAGCAGGGACAGAGCAGACTCTGATTCTTCCACTCCTGTGAGTTCACGTGAGAGTAACTCAGAATATAGACAGGAAGGAACTTAGTAGCTAACAGAATCCAATGCAGAAACTGTAATATTGTAACATAGGCTTCAAGTGAGTCTGGAACAGTGAAGAGCTATGAAAATCTCTTACTGAAAGGGCTGGGTTGGTCTATTAATGCTAGAGACATTTCTCACTGATCTAAGTGATGTCCCAAAAATTGGGATTCATCACCCAGTATCCAGTGAGCCAAACACACACAGAGCCAATGGCTTTGTTATTTCATATTTGCACAAAGATGGGCAGTGGGTGGTGAATCCACAAAGCTATCACACCAAGTAGAAAAAGATAAGGACTCTTTTTATATGTTCTGCTTTTCTAATATATTCAGTGTTTAGTATTTGACTAGTTCTAAGTTGTACTGAGCTGGCTTCTTATCTTGGATGGCCTGGTGGTCATCAGTGTTTACAATTCTATTATTGTCAGGCTGCCTTTCTTAATTTCTTCTTATCTTGGGTGTCCTGCAGTAGCAGATTCTTCCTCACAATCTTTGCTACTCCCCTGGTCTAGCAGGGGAGTGGGGCAGGCCCTGAAATATGATGAGGCAACTCTGTTGACAAAATATTTGTCTTAGACTTCACAAGGAGAGCACAGAGAGGAGGTTCCAATGGTAGGACATGAAAACTTTAAAGCAAACATCTTCTGAAAGTCAGGAGAAATTTAATAAATCTTGTCCCTACTTGGATATATTCCACTTCTTGCAAAACTCTTCACCTTAGATCAGAAGTCACAGAATAATGGAGTAATTCTAAAATCTTTCACTAGTGCAATACCTGGTTGAGAAACAGCCACAATGAATCATCCTAGCCAATGTCAGTGGTTTTGAAGAATGACTGGGTAGTCCTTATGTTAGTTTTTTGCCTACCAGCTACACTTTAATTTTGTCTCTGTAATAATTAAGAACAACATACACACTGGGGATTTTTCCAATTGTGAATACCTAAGTTTTAGGTCAACTTCTTGGTGACTTCTCAAGTATTGAAGACCTGCCAAATGACTGACACCTTTATCTTTCAGTTTACACGTTCCAGACCTGGAGATATGTCCTAGGTCTGAACAACGTACAGAAGATCTTCCCTGGGGCTTCAGTCCAGCCTCAAACACCAAAGCCAAACCATCAGCCTACTGCGAGGAAAAACCCTGCTCTTCATCAGGCCAGCACAAGAAGAAAGCTTTCCTGAAGCTACGCCATGTCCTTTGGGCAGCTGCCAACCTCACTTTGGGAATCAGAATCAGTAGCTGGAATAGAGGAAAATTATTTTGTGATGAAAAAAGATTTTTTTTTCCTTTTTCTCATATTTTTCTTGAGAAGATACTTAATTACCACAATAAAAGAATCAAACATAATTCATACACTGCCAAAAAAACCAAAACCCCAACACTGAAAAACAAAATTACCATTGCCACAGGAGATACCTTGCCAGCAGCTGAAGATCTAAAGAGATTATGAAAAATTGTGTAATATCACTGTGTATTGAGAAATATTAACACCTATGAAGAACAGAGCAGTTGAAAAAGTACTAGCAGCGATTTCTGTGCACTAACAGTAAATGAACGAGGGAATTAATAGATACCCTGAGCTTCTCAGATCATGTAATTTTTGATCCTAAGATACGGCATTATTCTTTCAGATGAAAACATGTTACAGAAATATGCATATAACTATCAGTTACAGGGGAAAAAAAAAAAAGTAGTTCCAAATTACAGAAATTTAACCCAAACCCCCTACATTTTCCTGGTTGTGCCAATTATATAAATGCTTTTGAAGTCTCACTTGAGCACAGAAAAAAAACCCCAAAACTAGGCAGCTACAGACTACACATTTTTTAATGAGTAGAATATTTTTGCCAAGTTAAAAAGAACCCCACTGAATAAATATAGCTATTGTGTCAATGGTCAAGAAAATAAATCATTAAAATAGCATATGATTATGCTATTTATTGGGTTGATTTCAGGACTTCCATATAAAAATTAATTGATGTTACATCAGCATATTTATTGCACATAAATTATAATTTTAAAACTACACAGAAATGCAATATATGCTTTTTCCTCCAATTAATAATTATACAATTCCCATAATTAATAATTAATACAGTATCTTTCATATGTTCTTTTGTATCACAGTTAGTAAATGCATACAGCCATAAACTTGGTATATCTCCTTATATTTTGTATAACATATGCATGTATTTGCTTATGTAATAGGCTTTTATACAACGATTAACAGGCAAATTATTAATACATTCATTGCAGTTAAAGTTTCAATATGTGTGCTGGTTTGGCCAAATTTAGAAATATATCCTCTGAGAGAAGGCAGGTCACCATCCCTCCCCCACCAGGTTTGAGAAAAAACAAATTTTCCTCAAAGGAAAGTGAAGGAAATAAAAACTATTTATTTAACAAACACATGGGAAAAGGAAAATAATGCTATATAATAAAATCTCTCGCTGTGGAGGAAAAACTGGGTAAGTGTCAGAGTCCTCCCTTTGGTCTCCTCGGAGCTGGGGCTTGGCCCAGGGCCAGGCCCTCTGTGCCCAGTGGAAAGTCCTCCTGACGTGCTCTGAGGTTGGAGCAGTCCAGTAGAAAAGGGAGAGAATCAGAAATTCCAGGGAAGGAAAAAATGTTCAACTCTCAGTCTCTCTCTGGAGAAAAAGAAGCTGAACAACTGGCCAAAAGCTGATCGGGCAGCTGCAAGCCGGGCGCTTCCTCGCTCCCCTGCTGCAGCTGGGAAAAAAAAGTCGCTATCTCGATGTGACCTTGAACAAGCTGCAAACTGCTTTGAAAAAGTTTTGCTCAGTTTTTCCTTTCCTCTCTCAGGCTCAGTTTAGAGGCAAGGAAAGGCACAAGAATTAATTTCTGGGCATAGGGCAGCGATATGGGATACACATCATAAAGTCACCTCAAGACAATATGTTTATTTTAATTGCAATTACAGTGAAATATTAACAATATATACATTATCAAGATATGCAAGAGAAATAATTTGACTACCAGTATATTTAGTCTTTACAAATTTTAGTGAATGGACTTTTCTTGGATTTATAAACAGTCAAGAAATAAAGACTGAATGACATCTCTCTTTGCTTTCAGTAACCAGCAATTAGGAGCATTTTGCAAGTTATAGGATGCAATAATACATTTACAAGAAATATATAAAATACCCAGCTGTAGGCTCAGAATCTGCCCCTAGCCCAGGAGCAGGATCACATACCTGTATGGAGGGAGAGCTGCTCTCACAACTCTCACCGCAAAGAACTGCAGAGGTGCAGAAGGACCTGCAAACTTACCTCCGTATTTACAGAAAATTAGAGTTGCTGTGGCAACCCTAAGCAACCCTGCAGGCCAGGGCCCAACCAGACAGCTGATCTTGTATCAGCCACAAAGAGAAGCAGAAAGTTGCACAGACCTTTTAAACTCCCTTTACCTAAACTATCTTAAGTGATAAGGAATTATGAAACCTCTGAGCCCAAGATAATACCCTCTCACACTTATGCTTTACAAGAAAGGCCAGATCTAATAAACCCCTTCAGGACCAGCCTTTGCCTCTGATCCCTGTAGCCTCTGCAACAGCCCAGCACTTGGAGGGAATGTATCAGGTCCCTGTTGCCAATACAGAACAAGTTTAATTGAGTTTGCTCTTTGTGGTGACTCTTTGCAAACACAGCCTAATCCCAATTAATCCCCACAAAGTACTGGCAGCCAGGTAGTATGTGTCATATTAGAGATAGCTCTTCAGATTTGGGCTTATATTTATTTACACAAAGCACAGAGACAGGTCAGGATGAGGGATCCCAGCTGAAAGCACAGCTGCTCAAATTCATGGGACTCTTTCTAACAATTTCCACAGGCTTTGGTTCAGAACTTGGTTGTCTAAATGAACATCTGAGCCAGTGCTATTGCCTCATCTGCCTGTCTGTTTGGATCTTTGCTAAATCCTTTTATCAGAGCAGGGATGATACTTTTCTAAAATTATTAAGTTTTAAGCAGATACTTTTCTAAAATTACTAAGTTTTAAGCACTGTATTTTTTTTATTTGAACAGCCTATAAAGGACCTCCTTCGAAAAAGTTACAGCAAATATCAACAGTTATCAGCCAGTCTGCCAAGTGCTTTCATAATTAAAATAAAAGCTATGCCAGAGGATTATCAAGACCCTGGAGGTGAGTCATTATGACAGGAGCTATAAAACTCCCACATGTATTAACCCAAGGGGCACTCCATGGCATAACCTGGCTTTCTATGAAATTTCTGCTTCTCTAAAGTTAGGCAGAAAATCAAGTGACAAGAAAAAGGTAGGAATAAAAAAATATTTCTGAAATTTGCATTAATCTAGATATTTTCTGACCTATCCTCTTATGTAAATGCTGTTGTTCTACCTTTGGTCTTCTTGGAGTCCTGTTGATTGCTTCCTGTGTGGCTTTCGCAGCTGCAACCTCCAGCTTGTTGCCAGACTTCTGCCTTCCTTTCTACATGTGCTTCCTTTTACCCCTGATTCCTTCTCCGAGAATCTCCTCCCTCCTCCAGCTCTGTGTATGTCTCTCACCTTCCACCCTATCATCTCAGCAGTCACGCCTCCACCAAGCATCTCCCCTAGTCTGTCTCCTCCCCCTTTGGATTATCCCCTAGATTTTTCCGCCAGTCTTCCAGAATTTACTGCTTTCCATCAAATCTGTCCTTGTTCCTTGGCATTCACATTTCTTTTTCCCCAATTTCCCTTGATACCTTCTTCTTTCTTCTATTTCTCTTCTCCCTCTGGATGAAGTTCTGGTATATAACCTTCTAACACCATCAGTTAATCAAAAAAGCTGGTTGCAAATGAAAGCCATATTTATCACTGTTTTTTGGTACACAGACAAGTCTTACCTGAAAAGGTTAATTATAAATAATAATTTAAGTTTGGTAACTTAACACTGTATTCTTGTTTGTGTTCCTCTCTAAAGCCTCAGAATAGTAAAGCCCATGGTATTTTACCCACTATCTATTTTCTGCCCAGCTGTCATTCAGCAGTCTTTATGAAGTCCTTCCACTTCTAAGAAAATTAGTACTGAGCAGCTTCAGCCATATGAAAAGAAAAAGAAAAAAGAAAAGAAAAGAAAAAAGAGAAAAGAAAAGAAAAGAAAAGAAAAAAGAAAAAAGAGAAAAGAAAAAAGAAAAGAAAAGAAAAGAAAAAAGAAAAGAAAAGAAAAGAAAAGAAAAAAGAAAAAAGAAAAGAAAAGAGAAAAGAAAAGAAAAGAAAAGAAAAGAAAAGAAAAGAAAAGAAAAGAAAAGAAAAGAAAATTTTATCCCCCTCTTACCTGTACCAGAACTGGGAGGGGATCTGAGATGAGTCTGGGAACAGCTCAGAGTTTTCTGAATGCAGTGTTAGGCAGGTTCAGTGGCAAAGCAGGGATACTGGGCTACCATAACCAGTGCTGTGCCCTTCCTTCCAATCCACAACAGCTAGAAAGGAAATGGGATGTATCCTTCTTCTCTTCCTTATGATTTGAGAAGTCAGGGCACTCATTAGTGTTTCGCATTTAAAAAAAAAAAGTCCTTAAAATTACATAGGATAAAGATTACAGAATTATAAACATGTCGTCACAACATGAAACACCCCAGGCATGTTTGTGGCAAAGCACACACCCTCTGTATAATTATAGTCAGGCTTCTCTGTTTTAGGCAAAAAGTAACAATAGTCACTTATCAGATTCTCAAAATGGTATTGGAGAGGATTCAGCAAGACACTCCCAAGACTTTCTGGGTAGTAGCCGCCATAGGATTGTAGACACATAAATGCTCAGTCCCTCCAGATTCTGGCAACCATTTCTTCCATGCTGCACTCTGCTCTGTTAGTGGTTTTCTAGTTAGTTTTTCGCCAGTCTATCTCTCACAGTTCCTTTTCTCTCTCTGCAACTCTAACTCGGACTTCTCCTCCTTTTCCCAAGTCTCACTGCCAGGCTGTCTGCCCACCTCTTCTCAGAGGATAAATCTTGACCATATGTCAGAGACTGAAATATTATATTTTATGACTTAAACATTTTCTTAAAGGACTTTTTAAAACTGTATTACAAAAGCTGAAGAGAAGACTACCACACCCTGAATGGGGGCCCTGACTGAGGCCTGGTGCTGCTTGCTAATGAAGATAAGACAAAGTAACAGCTCAGGGCTGGGGACATTCACTGAGCACAGGCTTAACGCTTCCAAGATGAGGACCACAGCCCCAGGGCTATCAGCTGCCACGCTCTCACAGACCCTCGAACCAAAAGGGTGGAGGGAGGAGAGACTTTGGGTATCTGGGAAAAGCCTCTGGTCAGAGGTGCAGTGACTGCCCATCCTCCACTGTGCAGAGGAGCCCAGCTGAGGGGCCCTCACCGGTGTGAGGGAAGCTTATCCACAGCAGAAGGGGTGACATGGCCCATCACAGGGGCCCCCCTCAAAGGTGTCCCCAGACCCTGCACCAGAGCACCAGAGATGATGCAGCAGACCCTCAGTGTTGCAAGGGACAGTGTCAAGCCAGCCCCTGCAAGAGGAGGCACATGGGCGTTCCCGCCTGGCCCACAGTGTGTATTAATCCACGGGATTCTGCACTCTTCGGCATGTGGCGGCGTGTGGCAGCGTGGCCACGGCGGCAACGGGGGACCCTCACCACGAGCAGACCAGATGGAGGGGAGCAACGAGACGTCATTGGGACCCTCGGATGGGTGATTGCTTCCACCCAACCCCTGTCACCTCTCCCTGTTCCCCCCCCCCACGCACACTTCTTTTCTTTCTCTCTTTCTTTTCTCTTCCCTTATCTTTGCCTCTTTTACTATCAAATAAAATACATCCATTTTTTGGCAACAACATCTAACCTCATTTGGTTTTAATCTCATTTCTGGGGATATTTTGAACCTTCCAGGTTCTTTCCAGTTTATACTCAGAGACTTAGCTTGCTTTGCTTTCCTGGATCTAAACCAGATTGTAACACCATTATCAGAACTGTACCTCTAAAAGTCTTATGTACTTATTTCAGCATTGCATGTTCATATGAGGGGGAAGATTTTTTTCTGCTGTACTTCTGCATGTAAGACTGTTTAACAGCAGTTTCACATTCTAGGTCTTACTGAATGTTGTATTTTCCAAAGTCTGTGTGCCCAAGGGAGCATTCTGGTATCTTGGTCAAACAAACACCATGGACCCTATCAGCTGGTATCTGTCAGGATGCCTACAATGCCTCCAACTATAGTTTAATGTCCTTGTGTTTCTAATGCACACGTGCCTAAATAATGTGTGCACATTCAAGTAACATGTATGGATCTCCTTAGAAGAGACAGAAACCACTGCAGTGGAAATGGTTTTTCAAAGCTTCCCAACAGCTTTCATGGCAGACAGCTTCCATCCATTGGGCTTATGAAAAACCTACTAAAAGACATTTAGACCCAGAAGATCCTGGTATTTTGATTCTTCATCTGCATGTAATGAGAAGAATTTTCGTCTTGGCATGACAGGCATATGTTGACTCATTAACTCATGAGGCTTGTGAGAAGATATTTTCTTGGATAGTAGACGTGAGGACATACTTCCCTGTGGGTATTTTACTTTCCTTTGACCAAATAAAATGTGAAGGCCTCCCTTTCTGAGGTCAATAATAATACATTTTTGAACTAAATACTTTATGCATGCTTGCATGTATACATGAGCATACATGCTGGTGTCTTGTTTCAATTTCAATCTGTCCTGAAACTTAGTGGGTAGCTGAGCTTTTTTTGCTTCTTGCAATGTTGCCTATTGCCATTTTCCACCATGCAAGCACACTGCAAAGTACTACCTTTTCCTTGGAAAATTCCACGTGTGACTCGCTGAAATGCATGTGGCTGGGAGGACATGTGCCTACCTTTGAAATTGTGTTGTGATTCCTTGCAGAACCATACTTCTCATACCATCCAGGTTCCTCACCTGTTCTTGAAGAACATGGACAGAATACAGACCTATTTCTTTGGCATGTTGCCATGCTTGGTGTACTGCTTAAAGTGAACTGCTTTTTGGGGTGCTATAGATATTTTGATGTGGCTACTGCCTTTCTATGTAATCTTCCCTTTCTTGTGATCGAATTAATCCATGAGCAGATTCCCACTTTTATGGCTATCCCTCCTCTAAATACCACTTCAATACTTCGTGTTTAATTCACATTATATGCCAGGCATGTGTCCAGTGATTCCAAAGCTTTTGAAGTAATTTCATGATTTCAGAAATATCTCCTACTCAAACTCACGAGGCCTTAGAAGGGAGAAGGAACAAAATTATGATATAAGCTTTATCTGACTTGTTCTCATCCTCATTTTGTAATTCAGACTTATTTGATTTTGGGATTTACTTGCTGTGGAAAGAGTTTAGTCCTGAAAAAGTGACTGTAGCTAGTGAGACTTGATACAATGACAAGAATTTAAGCAGCCTATGAGCATTGTCCCTGGGTTGTACTCAGGGTGAATTTCATCTCAGTTCAAAGAGCTCATATGACCCTTTATTAAACAATCACAGCATAAATTGTCATATTCTACCTAATTCATTAAGTTTTTACTCTCATTTATTTTTATATTCTTTATTCCACCATGCTGCAATTAGTAAAAATTAATTTAATACACAATTGATTAACATTTAAAACGTTTCAAACATTCTGTGCTTCCAATGCATGAAACCTAAGCTTCACAGAGTGCAGGAGGAACTCCAATCAGTGGTCTGTGTCAAGTGGTTTTAGAGGCACGTAATGGAGCCATCCCACATGAATTAAACATTCATGACTCAAAATCAATTAGTGACTAAAATATAAATTAGTTGACTGTTAAGGTTTAGCAAGGAGCATGCTAACCTAGACAGACCATGCAATGCTGAGTGTCATTAATGAAGAAATATTATAATAACAAATATTGGACATTTATGTCTGTCATAACATATCTCTAATAAAATGAAAAAATGGGATGTATTGCGATATGTCACATTCCTTTTCAGAAACTACATCACCATGATGCTATACATTACATGAGTAATTGATACTTCAGGTAAAGCAGTGGGATAGCAAGACTTTTTTCTAAGGGAAAAAACAAAATAGTTCATGAAAAATTCAGTGGGTCAGTCTCTGACATGACAAATAGACTTTTGTAGAGTTCATCAAGATTAGAGTCCTTGAAAGCAGTGTTCTACCTGCTTTTTTGTTAACAGAGACCCTAACAAAGCCATGAATAAAAACGTAAAAAGAAATTTATACACTGTTACAGCTTACTATACTTGTTTAAAAGTTAAAAGTTATTCTCAGTTTAGAAACTACAAAGTGGTCTACTTCCTTGTTTAAAGACAGCCCGTCCTTGCCAGATTTACTCGGATAATTGAGTGTTCATGGAGAGTCCCCACAGAGCCTGGGGGAAGCCGGTGCCGAGGTGGTAAGACTGGAAACTCCTGTGGCGCAAAACAAATGTCAGGGGAGGATTTTTAACTGGTCCTGCTGCCTAGGCCTGCTGCCTAAATGCCTGGAAATGGTGACAGCAGTTGTCCCTTTCTCTGACTGAGTCTGGACACATTCAGAGCCATTCAGATGTAGAAGCCAGACCAAGTGATAGGTCACAGGAATCCAAAAGTATTTACATTAATGAAGTAATGAAGTTACATAAACCTAAGGCAGTGGAAAGGCAGTGGTTTTATTTAAATTTTTAGAGATGAAGCCTGTTCATTTCCAGGCTTTTTTAGTCTCAGCATGTCTGAAAACAATGTTTCTGCTTTATTTCTGAAAACCAAACACTGCAATATGCTAATGTACATAAATCCTAAAATTGTTATTCTCAGAAGTCACAAATTGTATGGATACCTCGAAATTTATATTGCTGATTTAAGAAGATTGCTATTTGTCCTTTGAAAAATCAGATACTTTTCAACTGAAATTCCATGTTCCCCAAAACAAAGAAACTACCTTTTCCAAAAAACTTTTAAAATAAAAAATTGCTGGTTACTTAAATAATGAGAGTGTTGTGTTTGTTTATACAGTGTTTACACAGTGAAAAATAAAGTTGGTTTAGATTATTTCAATTTTGCCAAGAAGCAATTGCTTTAGTCATTAAAAAAACAAAACAAACAAAACCCCAAACCCCTCAGATCTAGATTGCTCAGGTGGGTAGTTCTCTGCCATCTCTTAAAACATAGTTAGGAAGACTTTCTGTCTGTTTTTTAGCCGCATAACTCAGAATTTTGTCAACTGGACTTTGCCCAGCAGAACACTTACAGTGCTTAGCTCCTCTCCTACTGCAAAGATTCTTAATATTTGTTTTTTTATCTCAGGAGACTTTAATTAACTTTCATTTCTTTGGCCTCTCACTTGTATTTTCCAAACAAAAGTATCTGTAAAACACCTTCTGATGAAAAGGTAAGACAGAAGATGCCTTATGTCTCTTGAAAAAGTATTGACTTCCAGTTTAGCCCAAGTGTTCTTCAGCACAGCTTCCTTGGAACATCTGCCTGGGAGATCTTAAAAATCAGGCCAGAGGTCTATCATCAGAGGATACTGTTAACATTAATACCTTAATAGATGAATTTACTATTTAAAACTCTTATGTAGTAAGCTTTTATATACAAGCTGTCAGCTTCACCAGTCTGGTTGTTACATTTCTGAAATAAAGGATCCTTTAATAAGGTGAATGAATACCTGGGTTGCTCTTGCTTCTTTGAGGAGGTGTTCCCCTGTGAATTGAGCAGTGGTATGAATTTGATCAATTTGTATCTTGAATAAACATTCTTGTATTTCAAAATTTTCAAACTTAAACTGATAATTGAACTTTCCTTTTATGTGATATACTGTCTTTCTAATTAATGAGATAAGTGAATGATCCTAAGTAAAAACTTGTGTTCAAAATCAACCGATACTTGTATAATTATCAAGATCAGAATGTAGAATCCAGTGTGAAGACTGAAAAAGTATCTTGTGCTCAAGGACCTCCTGCCCTACTGAGAAGTTTTGACAAAAACTCATCTCTGTTAAGTTAGGAAGATGTTGAACAAAATGTCACAAGAATGCTTCTTGTACTTTGTGAGGACTTGGAATCACACATGCACTTTGGGTCTCTAATGGCTCTGGCAGTAATTGTGGGAAGAATAGCAGCTATGCCAGAAAGTAAGAACACAAGGAAGAAACATATTGGGACTGAGACAGATCTTGACATTGCACAAGTCGTACTTAAATGTGTGCCAAGAGTGACTACTCAGAGGCCAGTAGCCCAAAGATACTTGGCTTCTCTTTTCACTCTTAATCATTCTGTTCCAGACACGTATAAACAATACCTAACTGTAGGAAAGCTGGAAGACAATTTTTAAATCCAAGGAGTGTGTAAAAGGGCAAAGGAAACTGATGTTAATAATGTAGAACAAGACTTAAGAACTATCTGAACAGCTGCAAGGGACTTGTCAGCAAATTGACTAACTACTCTCAAGCATGAGAATGCTGTGGAGTGAAAGTAGGAGAAAAGTAAAAATTCAAAAGAGATGCTAAAAAGAACTAAGAAAAAAAACTAGACAAGTGTGGTAGATTGGCTCTGGCTGGACATTGGGTGCCCACCAAGTTGCTCTATCACTCGCCTCCTTAACTGGACAGGGGAAAAAAATACATTGAAAAACCCATGGTTTGAGATAAGGACAGGGAAAGATCATTCACCAGTTACTGTCACGGGGAAAATAGACTCATTTTAAGGAAATTAATTTAATTTATTGCCAATTAAGCAGAGTAGGATAATGAGAAACAAGAACAAATCTAAAACCAACTTCCTATGCACTCCTTCCTTCCAGGCTTCACTCCAAACTCTTCTACCTCCTCCTCCTTAGTGGCACAGGGGTTGGAATGGAGGTTGTGCTCAGTTGCTCACACGCTGCCTCTCCAACTCCTTCCTCCGCAAGGAACTCATCACACTCTTCCCCTGCTCCAGCATGGGATCCCTCCCATGGGAGACATGAACTTCTCCAGCATGAAGAAGGACAGCCTGCCTCACCATGGTCTTTGGCACGGGCTGCAGGCAAATCTCTTCTCCGGCATTTGGAGCGCCTCCTCACCCTTCTTCCACACTGACCTCAGTGTCTGCAGAGTTATTCTCTCACACATTGTCACTACCGTCCATCCCAGCTCTTGCACAGATTTTTTTTGCCCTTTCTTTAATATGATACCACCATCACCAGTGGGCTTGGCTTTGGTCAGTGATGGGTCCCTCTTGGAGTGAGCTGCAGCTGACTGTGTCACACATGGAGACAACTTCTGGCAGTTTGTCAGAGAAGCTACACTCGCAGCCTTCACCCCCCAAAGGCTACCAAAATCTTGCCATGTAATCCAAATATAGGAAGCAAAAAAAAAAAATTGTGGACACATGAAATTATAAAACATCGGGAATACTTCAGGTAGCTTTGACTCTTAGGAAATCAGCATTACCCAAACGGCTTATCATTTCCCTATGGAGCTTAAAATGTTATTGTAATTGTTAATTGTAGAGTCAAGCTTCAGTATGAACACCTCAGCTTTCATTTCTGAGGAAAATTTCCTCACTATAGCAAAAAACTGGAGAAAAAAAATTGCAGTGAATCCAGTCTCCTAATTCTAGTGAGGTTAATTTTTTATTCCCGAGGGCTGTGGTGGGCTTCTGTGTGTTGAAAATTTCCAACTCTTGCAAAAAATTATTGTTGTTTTGGAGGAATTCTAGTGGCTTTTAAATATTGGAATACAACATTATTACAAAATTGTTGACAACAAATATTTTTTAAAGAGATTTTCTCTTTTTTTAATTCTAGTACATTGGTAATAATTTAAGAACTATACTCAGAAAGTAATCCAATCTTTGCAGCTTTTTTGCAAAGAAATGAAATTACAAGAGTCACTGCTGTCTTAGCAGTTTTCAAATAAGACATATATTTTTACTTAAAATACATGATTACACACTTCCAAAAAGTGCCTGGAGAGGCAGATTTCCTCCTTTGGTTTTGTTAATGATCTGTTACATTTCAGTGGGGGATTCTGTGTTTCAACTCTTTTTTTTTAACTCAGAATACATTTGGACACCACTTCTGAATGTCCTCAAAAATGAACTCCTTTTCCTTGTGTTTCTAAACACACAAATGCAGGAAATTTTTATAATAAATGTTCTATAAACAGCACTGTTTTGATGGATTAACATTTCTGTTTCTTCTAACCCTGCACTGATTTTCAGCCAATAATCTAAATGAAAAAGTAAGGAAACATTCTGGAAAATGCATCTGTATCAGCAGCATCTAAGGAACCAGTTATTCTTTTAAAAGAATCTGAATAAAAGTAAGTGAATTAAGTGCAAAAAAAGCCCCATTGCTTACAAGGATAATGTTCTGTAGTGATTCCCCAGTGTCACTGGGTTTCTCTGCACAGAAATGTGAACAAAGCAAGGAAGAGAACCCTTAGTCAAGAATCTGAAAAGCCTGACCTTGTACGTGTCGTTAAGATGAGATCAAGTCCAAGAGGGGATTTCTCAACATGCATTGCTATTTCTGGTGTCTCATCATCCATCTAGCAATTACAAATGCTGTCACTTACACTGCTGCCTAAATCAATAATTGCTTCATGCCATATAGGTGCTTTAACATTTGCCTATTAGAAAAGAATAATTCAACAGCAACTGAAGGCTTGATGGAAAAAACAAAACTAAAAATCCAGTAGTTTCAGTCAAACACCTTCAATGTAGTAGCATATTAGTCCTTGTAATAGCAATAAAAATGCTTTCAAGAAGTATTTAATTACACTTTAATTGAGCAAGAGTATTCATAGGTCTATTACCACACGGCAGTTCTTAATATTTTTTGTGACAATACAATGGATTGCAGCTTCTTGAAAAGGTGAGGTTGCATTCATATGTGATAGACTCATGTATGTTTTCATTGTAAATACTGCTTTTTTAAGGGACAAGGCAATGAACAGGATTTTGAGATATTAATTTTGCCATATCATGAGGAGTATCTGACATACCACAGTCATCATCACTTTTTTCAGCCTTCCTATTGTGTTTGTGTAATTAAAATGAGGCTTATCTGAACTGCTCAATGGTATTAAATATCCTACTATGCTCCAAGGTTTTCATATTGCGTAAATTATTTCTCCTCTTATCCAAATCGTGCCTTCATTTAAACAGAAAATTTGGGCTGAACTGACAGCTCTGACTGATGACTGCAGATCCTGACCCTCCTTCCTTCCCTCCCACTTCAGCACATCTGCTTTCAGGGATTGATTTCCTGATAGCTGCTGTGAAGAAACCACTGGAGTAAGTGAAGCTGAGCAGACGGGAATGAAAACTTAGTAAGATTGTTTTGCTGTTCTGTATACTTTATTAATGTTTGGAGAAAGCTGAAGGCTCAGTTATGTGACCTATGGTTAAAGAGTCTGCTCTGTGCTCAGGTGTGATTGGTAAAAGAGAAGCGGGGTGCTTTTCTACTTCAGCTAGAACTCTGGGCAATTGCTGAAATTAAATTTTTTATCTGAGGAGTTAAAGTTGCAATTTCCATGCTAAATTATACAAAGCAAAATTCAAGTAATCCCAGAAGCCCTGTTTATATAGATCAAAACTAGTACAATAAATGCAATCACCTTTTGAGAAGTATGTGTCCTTCTGTGTAGGACATGATCTTATTTTTTTAGCTGGGATAGAAGCTTCAATACAATAGTAAGTCCAACACTCAGTGCAGTGAATAGCTTGTTGGGATTTTTCTAGTTCAGTCAGCATACCAAATTAATACACTTGTACACATCCTCACTTTATTTGCATAAAAAATCAATTGTAAGGCAAAGTCCTGAAATCCTCCCTGGCGCCAGGAATTTACCTGAGAGAGGATATGATAAAAAGTGTTCAAAGTCTGTCTGAATTGAAACATAACCTGGAAAAACATAATCACAAATGATTAAATGAAAAATTCCTTATCTGAGGCAGGACATATAAATGTCATGCTACAGTATCCCATGTCATTGTAAAGAGCTATTAGCTTGTTCTTCTTTACATGGAGTGTTAAAATTGCAGTGCAGAAAAGCTCTGGAACATTTTTTATTATAGCTCTAGCCTTAGAGATTAATCAAAACAGTAGAGTTTTAATCCGTTGTTTAGAATTGTGTCCAAATTATTCAGATAAAGAATTAAGATAATAATGTTCTACTTTAAAAAGTGAGATAAAATTATTATAGTAATTTTGTCAAGAACTGAAAGCAAATCATAACATTAGAGCTGCAGTTACAACTGCTGAGCAGATCTGTTCTAGCTGGTGCGGTCTGCCAGGTTACTCATTATTATTATTCATCACCTGGTGGAGATCAGTAATAATCAAGGAAATTGCATGAGCAGCACTGACAATCCAGGACATATTTCAACCATAGTTCAGTGCTGCTGGTCACCAGTCCAGGAAGGCAGGTGGGAGGAGAAAGTGATGCAGAGGAGAGGGCCAGCTACAAAGCAAGATATAACAAATTCAGTGGGAAACGACTGTACTTCAGCGCTGTTAGCATGGATCTTTACAAAACCTTAATTAAACAAAAAATTAAAAAATCCTCAACCTTTGCACATAAGCCCAGTGGTTTTGCAGTGAAAGAAGATGGCTGCTATGAGCAGAGATATGGGAGGGAAGAGCTGCACAAAAAAAAATTAAGAGGGAAGGAAACGCAGCAATGTGAAAGTGGAAAAAGTTTGATAAGAGAGTAAAAATAGTCAGTTATCATCTGTTAGTAACCACATCTTCTGCAGCCAAGGTGAAGTCCTTCATAGCTATTCTGAAACCTTAAATTCTTGTCTTCAAAATATTTTGGGTTGGATATATGATGGTGAAGTCCTGTCTTCCTCTCTGCTGTTCCACTGTGTGGTGTTTTGGACAGCAAAGGAGTGAAATGAGACAGGCTGAGAGAGAATCTGAACCCTGATCACAAGCTCCTAACTCTACATTCCTAACCCCTAGACTCCTGCACAAAATGAAAGTACTTTTGCCAAGAGTGCAATACCAATCCCATTCACTAGAAGGGTATCTTCCAGCATAATGAATCCCACTCCTACAGTCTGTTCTGGAGCCCGAAACCATCAAAATTTCATTTATAATCTGGTCCTATGTCATAATATGAAGAACTGGTTCTCAGACTACTTATGTTTCTTCTTAATTTCTCACCTAAAATTTAAGTAGCTGAAGTTGAGAAAAGCTTTATTTCAATTGTTCAATAGTTTGAATTTTTTAGAAGGATGACCATGTTTTTGAATATCCAGTCTTCCAGGTCCACATGCAAGCACTAACCCCATAGTTTGAAATCAGTCTTAGTACACAGAAAATGTCTTTATTAATTTGAAGCTGGGAGGTGATAAGAACTCTGTTCTGACATAAGGAAATAGGTAAGTACCAGGAAAGAATTAATAAATGCCTCCCTTTTGACAAGGAAAGTCATGCCTCGGAGTTTTCTTTGAAGAAGCAAGCAAGAGTGGACATGGGAAACCTGCATATCAGTTACTTCAGTTTGAAACAGTTGTTTAAATCAGCCATACACCAAATATTGCTGAAGAAACTAAAGTGGCAAAGCATGAGAAGGATAATCCTTAAATGAACAAAGAACTGTACAGAAGATGGGCAACAGACCTCAAGTAGAAATCATCAGGTTTTTTTGGTTTGATGTCATTCTTTAATTTTTACATCCTTATGAAAATTAGTCATTTCATCTAATACCAAGGAATCTGACTGATTCTGGCCCCTGATGTTAAACTGAACAAAATGAGCTTTCTGTTCCTCAGTTACGTTCCTCTCCCAGCTATTTTAAGTGAAATGGCATGATTCTGGGGAGCAGAACAGCAGTTCTAGAGGTAGAGAGGAGAAAGCTGATAGCAAGGTGACCTTTAGAAATGCTTTCTTTGTCCCTTTTGCTCACTTGTTCCACCACAGACAACTTGTTTCTTCTGCAGGTATCCTTTTTTTGTTGTTATTTCAACTCATTACACTTTGGGACAGTCTGAAGGGTAGTTTGACTAGCCAAAATTATGAGATAGAAATATTTGGCAGGATAGGTCTTGTATGCAGTTGTTCTTATTGCTGCTAGCTGTTTGGCACTCCAATGTTGATTTGTTGTGTAGGCGTGCTTCTTTTCATGTATGCAGTGAATAAGGAATCTCTACCCCCAGAGGCTGTGACAGATATTCTAACAGTGGGTTAATTAAAGGAGTTACAAAGAGTTTCTTCATGAACACAGTTGAATGAAAGTTGAGTATCCTCCTTGACTGAATATCTATTTGAATTTGAATTACAGAAAAAGCCACGTGTATCTTAATAGTGGAGTAATTCTTTTCACTTTTACAGGTTGTTTTTTTCAAAAGGACACACAATTATAATTATTCAAGAATCTTAAAGCTCTAAGAGTGTGGCTTTTGTGATGAATTTTACATTTAATTTCCTATTTAGACTTTCTTAGGAAGGGAAGAGAAAAATCCTACAAAAATGAGTGAAGTATTCAGAAAATATTCTGGCAGCATTCCAATGACAATTAATATTTACAAACAACTCCCACCAATTTATTTTCCAATCCATTGTTCTATTTTCTGCTATTACTTTACCCTTTAAGAGTAAAAAGATCTTTAATTTAAAATAGATCCCTCTTCTATGCAGCTACTAGTTCTCTTTCTGTACCCAAATATTAGTTTTCTCTCTTACTAGTAGCCATTCATATTGTCTTTCCTGACAGCCCTCAGCTTTTAGATTTCTTTCTGCAAAGAAATCTGTGTTTCCCCAAATTAATTCTTATTTTCTGCTCAAAAGCATGTTTTTCTAATATTTTCCATATCCTCTTTTGTATTGTAGTACCAGTCTCCTTGTCCTCTTTGTCTCCTTGCTGGTATGATATTTTGTTACTTTTTTACACTGACCTCAGCAAATCACTGAGTTCCCACAGTCATGCTTCCTTTAGTTTTAATTCCAAAAATAAATATTGCAGGATTTCTGACCAAGGTAACTGACTGCAATATCAACCCTTGAAATGAAGGGTACAGATAGTACAGCATGGACATTAAAAATGCAATGTGATGACAGGATTGTCAGAAGATCTTTCAGACCCTGGTTATGCAAAAATCCTCTGGATTTTTCCCACTGGAATATCTTCTCCCTCTTGCCTTTGAGCTCTCTGTTTCCCAATACTCTGATTCTTAATCTGATCCCAGAAATGTCAAATAAGCATCTGAAGGATCAAAGAGTGAAAGAAGCACTAAAGAAGGGAGTGCTAGTGTGAGGTAGATAAGAAAGTACAATATTGGCTCAGTTTTAGGAGAGGCTTGCCTATGCTGTAGAAGATCTGATTAAGTTCCAGATTTTTCACTGATTTCTCAATTATCACTTTCAAGTTACTGAACTCCATACCCTAAGTGTTGCAATGCTTTGAATTCAGTATTTAGAGAAGCCGAAGTAGCCTGCCTAGCAGTGAGTGTGAGCACTGACTGTCTGTGTGTAGCAATCACAGCTCCTTGACTGTTTTGAACCACTCCAACCAACTCTAGCACTCTGGATATAGGACAATCAGTGCCGCTCAGTATTCCTCACTTGGTTATGATACCTTTTTGTTTTGCAGTATCAACAGAGTCCTAGAATTGGGTGAATGACATTTTTTAGGATGCTCATAATGTCTAAATAGTGGCTAAAGATACCCAAAGTATCTCTAGCTTAGCTAAATTTTTCTGCCTCTTTGCTCTTTGAAGAAAGTCAGGACACTGGAGAAACAATTCAGATCTTTGGAAGTTTAGTCCTCTTCTGATTTCTATATACTCCAGGGGGAAGCTGAACTGACTACCCTCCTAATCTCACTGAATCCACTAAATTTGTGTCCCAAAATCCTCTTAGGTGCAATTTTCTACCTCACGCTAGCGCTGGAGATAAATATATATATACAAGCAGAGTGACTGGGACTAGAGCAGAGAATGAGTGCTGTGTGTGTAGGTAAGGATGAGATATTGTAACTGCTGGAGGTGTGGCCAGGGCTCTTGTTCTGTCTTCACCAAGGGGAAAAGCCACTGGGATTTTCTTGCCTATGTGAGAGCTTCATCATAATATTCCTTTTTAGAGTCTTCCATTTCATTTACTTCAATGCTGAAACCATCTCTTTTCCTTCACAGAGCTGGAATATAAGGTCCTCTTTTATTTCTTAGAGCATGCATGACCTAAACAGTTCTTACAACACATAATAATAATAGTTAAAAACAAAAGAAAAGAAAAAGCAGTGTAATCCCACTAATTAAGAATAAGTACTTACTATAATTATTCCTTATGAAAAAACCCTTAAATGTTCCTAGTTTGCACAAATGTTGGTTGCACCATGTTTGCACAAATTATTCTTTAATTAGTACAATGCTCCCGAATCCAGAATTGCAGGGTGTGGGCCAAATATTCCACACTGCCCAGGCTGCATATTCTGGACCTTCACCACCTTCAAAGCATCGTCTTGGCAAATGGTGCAGAATCTGCAATCCTGATTCAGTTCTTTGGAGGACAGTGGTGAAAATCCCCACTGTTTTGTTGAGGGTTTTTGGTTTTCTTTTAATTTCAGAGATTTTTCTTTTGCATGTTTCATAAACTGCACCAGCGCCTACAGCTAAAGACACAAATGGCAACCTGCGACTTGGCACTTTTTAAGGCAGTGCTTAAGCCTTGGAAGTCTTGGAAGAACACAGTAATCATCTGTGTCACAATTTCCAAAGAGGTGGCATCCCTAAGATCTCTTGTATGGAATGACTTTTTCATAAAGTTTCATGAATTTTGTCATTCTGCCGGAGTTTTAAAGAGAAAGTTGCATAAATCAAGGACTACTATTTAACCACTGAGGCTGAAAATCTGCTACCTCCAGCAACAGTGCCACTGATTCTACTTTGTCTTGACTTTTGACAGTCAAAAGTACTTTTGCATAAAATTGACCGATATTTATAAACAAAACTGTCATATTTTAAGGAGGGTCCAAAAACTTCACTGGCTTTACATAGCCACTGTGTAAATTTTTCTGTTTCATAATTAGTTATCTGTTATTACCCATATACATGAACTATAATATTTGTGATCCCCCAAAATACTTCAAATCATAACCAATGTAAATTATTTTTCTCTGCCTGTTTTAAAATATATTTTGAGTGCTTGTGGATCATCCCAGAGCTTCTGCTAGATTAAACAAATAAAACAGTTTAATCCTGTGCACTGATGACATGACCATTTCACCTGTGCTGTTAACAAATATGGGGCTTAAGCTCCAAAGCTAAAAAATACTAATTCCAATATTGAGGGTACAACAAGCATACAGCATGGTTTAAGCTGCCTTCAAGTCCTGTTTTCAGGACACATGGACTTTCTCCTAAGTCACCACAATAGCCTGTGACTTTCCAAATTTGCTTGACGATATCACAAAGACTTGAAGGACAGGAGAGAAGCTGTACCAACCACATCGTGGGGACCCTCAGGAGACAAATTTGAGGTTAATCCTTAGAAGCACATATTAGGAAAACTGCTCCAATTAAACAGTCTCTAGCGTAAATGAAAAAAGAACTATTTGCAAGAGGAAGTATCAGAAAAGACGCAAAAATAGCTTGTGCATTATGAGTAAGACTCATGACTGGAAAGCCACAAGTGAGAAGTCACATGAAAAATCTGCTTACATACACATGGGTCAAGGAAATCCTTCACTCAGAGTTGATAATTTAGATGTCCGGGCTTAACCACAGGAAGAATATAAGCTTAAACCAAGCAAAAATTGCTTTTAGGGATCAAGGTTTCTTGGTGTTGGCTTTCAGTCAGGTGGGCTGACTGAAAGTATCCAAATGGCCACAGTGGTGGTTAATAATTGTATATCACATTTCTAGAACCAGAGAAGAACAAACCCCCTCTGGTACTTGTGCATGACAGCTAATTAAACCAAACAAAAGTCTTCTCACTTCAGAAGTCCTTTAAGTGTTAGCAGGACCAGAAATCTTGTTCTACAGGATATTCCTGATGGCGGAGAAGGTCAGACTTTTCTAAACCCCTAAATTCACATTTGTAGATCACCTTGAAGTCAGTATCTTCTCATGAGGAACTTGTTCTCTGTATTTTGTTACAGACTCACTCAAAAATCACCTGATGGAAGAACCACCCTAAAGAGGATTATCTTTTTTGACTTTGCATAATCCTACAGCTTTGTGTGTTGCACAGTTCTACAGCTATCTGCACTCAAAAGCAAGACTGTGGCCCACAGAGAAAGACTTGCGTGTATCTTTCCAAGTCCTTAGTTTTCTGAAAAGTTATGGTCAAATTATGAAGTCAGCCCCACTATGTTTATTGGACTCCCCCAACTAAATTAATTTCTATTGATATGAGCACCACATGGTTAAACTCATTTATTGTGATCGAGCTCCAGATCTGTAGTCAGCCAGAATTTGTTCCTGGATCTTAGACAAGGGATTTATTCTAAAAGCTCGATAGTTTTAATCCGAAAAAGAAAAATTATACATCTTCCCTCAGTCACAGTGATGTTCTAAGGATTAATTTCTTAAAAGCTCCTGTAACCTTCTGTGAGATCTTTAGAAAGGGCATGCTTAATTAATTACTATTATCATCATATATTGTACTGAAGGCTCAGTGGAGAATTTGTGCTTTTAAAAACAGCTGGTTTCTTTGAAAGGAATAAAATAAGAATGCTGACTTCTAATTATGAAGTCTGAGGGCTGATAGATATAAAGAGGCCACAGCACAAAGGATTGGTCTAAGCAGCAAGTGGTAATGCACATTACATTATTGTGTGTTACAAGCATTTAGATGGTGATGGCCACACATTTTTTTAATTAAGTGGTGAGACAATTTACGTCAGATGGTCAGCTTGGACACCATTCCTGCGTGATGAGAGTTCCCCTTCAGTAGGTGTACAGCTTACTGACTGCTGCAAGTCAAAACTGAAAAATGAGCTCCTGGGAAGGAAAGGGTTTCTGCATAGGGAGGAGAACTTTGCCTCTTTTGTAACAGAAGATCTCCTAGAAGAGCAGTTCTGCACGTACATAGAAAAAGACTTGAGCAATCATTTCTTCTTTTGCTGTGTTATTTTAAGCATTCCTCATCAAACACCAGGTTGTTGATCTCAGCCCTTGATTTGTTTCTTTTTCTTGATCATTACAACCAAGCCCCTTTTTATTCCTTCATTAGTTTCCACTTTGATATGTTCCCTGATACAGCAAACCTGAAGCAGTACAAACAGGGATTAGATAGAATAGTAAAAGTGTAGGAGTTGCCTAATTATTTTAAATACATATTTATGCCAAATATCTAAACGTGGCATGTGGCAGCTAGATCGGCAAGTTAACCCCATCCTCATAGCTAAGTTTGCAACATAATCCAGACACTAGTGCTTCTTTCACACCAAACAGAATCAATAAGGAGTTCTGAGAAATTTCCTGGAAGGAAACTCATTTTCTAAATTTCATGTATAATGGCTTCATCACTTGCTATTGATTAAAATGCAGTTTTTATCACAGCTCATATAAAGGGCAGCATTTTATTGCTGAGCTATGGATCAGATCTAGAAGGAGATTTGAATCCAAAGTATCTCACCTGAGGAACAAATAAAAACAAAAAGAAAACCCCACAGCTGTATAGTTATAGATGATTGTCTGAAGAATCATTTTCACAAGGCCATACTCCTGCTCATGGTGCCATGGT
Source organism: Corvus kubaryi (assembly GCF_017639235.1). Classification (NCBI taxonomy): domain Eukaryota; kingdom Metazoa; phylum Chordata; class Aves; order Passeriformes; family Corvidae; genus Corvus; species Corvus kubaryi. Next base: position 32,892,696 of record NW_024580671.1, on the reverse strand, counting down.
TAATCTCCCAGCTCAAATTGCTCAATCCAAATATGCTGGAGTTCAGGATTCAACTGACTCAGCAATAATTTGTCAGGTGAAACGCAGATGCATAATGGAGGCAAAGTTTGATTTAGTAAAAATGAGAGTCCCCAAAACTCTTAAAACTCTTATCTAAAAGTAAGAGCATTTATAGAAAAAAAAAAAAAATAAAACCCAAAGTGAAATAAATAAGAATATAAAGCAAAGTAATTTGTAAAACTGCTAAAAAAAATCTGAAAGAGAGGATAAGACTGAGTTGCTGATGGTCTGTATTACAGTCTATTAAGCCTAATTATTACTGGTAATACTCCCAACCTCCTCCTTAACAACAGTTGCCTGATTCCAGATGAGAAATATTTTCTTCTCATCCATACCTTTGAAGGAATACACAGGATTATGCAGATGCAGAAGACATGTGGGCAGCTAGCACTATGTAATCACACACAATTGCATTGCTCGATCATGAAGGGTATGGCTCAATATTTGTTTGCTGGCAACAAGCAGAGTAATTCATAAGCAGATCACATTGCATCTAGTGCATCCTGCTCTTTGTTTTTCCACACAAGCATTAGGCATGTGAAACTGTCTTAGATTTAAACAGGGAGAGGTGACCACTATGAATTTGTAGTACCTTCTCACTGCTGTTGGAGCCTTACATTTGTATGTACAAAGTGTGTTCTCGGGTCACAATGCAAAGTGCATAAGACAGTGGCAAGTTGAAGTGAAATACAAGTCATAGGATGATTTCCTAATACCTGAAGTAAGTTCCTACTCCTTTTCTTTAGTATAACATCTTTAGATAAACCAAGTAAACAGACATTCACTTGAGCTGAATGAAGATCCACAAGAGAAGCTATTCACAGAAGTGTTACCTGAAAAGGTTATGTCCGGAGATCTCAGATCCAACTTCTTCCTTAAACAAAGATTTTCATCAGCTGCAGCTCTCATTACCTATGCTTTGAAAATCTCAAAGGGCAGATTCTCCACAGTCTTCCAATGCTGCATTATTCTGCACCCACTAAATAAAGAAGCTTCTTCTATTGTTCAAGACTGCTCAGCCTCTGATTCTCTTCTCTTCTCATAGATCTGCCACTATTGAGAAGATTTCGATTTTTACGTTACAATTTCCTCTCAAGTAGTTTTAGAAGGCAGTTACATCACCCCTTGGTCTCTAAAAACACATTTACCAACAGTTTTTTGTGGTCAAAGCTAGTACAATTTTATACTATTAAAAAAGTTCATGCAATTTCATAGTATAAAACCGAATTGCTAGTTCTATAGTTAAGGAATGAGATTTTCCTAGCATAAACTTGTCTGGATTCTCTAACATTTATACTAGAACATTTTCACCAACAGAATCTAAAGATTTCTTGGATTGTTTGCACAAACTAACTTCCCCTCCTGCTAAAAACCTCCTATGGGAACATAAGTATGTGATCAGGATTTCCGCACTAATTTTAATGCCATTTGCCCGTAATTCAATTCAGACTTTGAAGCTTATGGGGTTCTCACTTTAGAAGCATCTAATTCTATCAGAATTGTGTTGGAAAGGGCATAGATCATACAGACAGACTAAAAACTTTCAGTTGGTGTTGCCTCAACAGAAGCTCTTGCTGGTGAGCACCCAGCATACCAAGGCTGTCAACTGTTCTACTGCTCGTGCTGCACCAATGAGTGCAGGGGAGCCATAAAAACCAGTCAGAGCTTTGTGGAAACAGATTTCCTGTTTCTAACTCTCTTCCTTTCTCTCAGGGTTTTGAGAAAAGTTCCTGTATCTTATAGCATGCTTGCCACTTTGTGGGAAGTGAACTGTGACTACACATTTTTTTCAGTTCACGTGAGAGGCACATAGTTGCTGGCTAAATTTGACTCCATGTGTTTTCATAATGTCATCACCATTCATTCCTTTCTGTTTCATGTATCACCTCAGCCCTCTGCTGTGAATTTGTCCTATCTTAGAGTGAGCCCTCTGCCAAAAAGTGATAATCCTTCACTGGTGGCCTTACACTGGATTGCTTCAAAACCAGCATCTAGCCAAGACCGTGTCATCTCCAAATGCCACTCGACTTTCACTTCTGTGCTAGTCCAGTGGCCTACATTTGAAGACACATTTTAATGAAAATCAAATATGTTTTAGTGAAGCCCAAATTATTATACTGTCTCCTAGAAAAGTCACATTAAATTCTGCATCTTGCAATGTGTTGGGGGCTGGGTGGTTGGTTAATCACAGTTCAGCCTCACCGGGGTGTCTCGGCTTCAACCAGGACTTCCTAGTCCAGAGCCAAAACTTCTGGTGCCAGAACTGACAACGAATCTCCACACACTGTTTGTTTGCTGTGTGACCAGTGCTATCCCACCTTTTTGAGTGGGATACCACTAAACATGAAGAAAAAGTAGGTATTATTAAATTTTATAGGGGCACAGAGAACATGCTGTCTGTGCCTTTCTTTTATCTCATGTCAGAAGAAATGAACCCAGCAAGGAGAATCTAAAATAAATATTTTTTAATATTTAACTAAGCTTATCAGGAATAGTGGATCTGGTAAGCAATAATGTGCAGTTCTACTATTGCCTGTTGTTGTTACCTAATCCCTATTATATAATCATATAGATGACAAAGATAAATGGAAAAATATTAAGCTATATATAAATATAAAACATATTTTGATTATATAAAATAAAAATACATATACGACACCTATATAGAAATGTAAAATATATTTATATTACATGAAATAAAATAAAAATAAATATAAAAATAGAAGCAAAAATAATAAAAATTGAATTTTAATTCAATGTCAATTCTCATAAGTGAGAGAACAGCTGTTATGTGGAAAAAAGCTATTTGCATTCTATTATTGAATATTTTATGACAATCTCATTATGTGTGTATTTGCCATGTAAGGGGTTTGAATTCTATTTTATGTTCATCAAGAACCAAAAAGAAAGATAATTGGCTTATTATTGTTTGTCCATAACTAAACATGTGGTAGAGAATTCTGAGATTTGTTTGACAGAATACTACATGTGCAATATTTTTGGTCAAAACCATGTCTTTAGATATAATACATTTTTCATTATTGAAGTGAATGATTAAATATATATGGAATTCAAATTTATGTATATAATTCAAATATTTATATAGTAAACGTCTGAAAAATTTACTATGGCAGAAAAAGCATGAAGTGCTGACAGAAAAAGTCAGGCTGAGAGCAGGATACCAGCAAGATGAGCAGCCTGGAGCTGTTCACCTACTGGAGGACTTTTCATTTTTTAGCATCAGCATTTTCCCAGTGTTCTGCTGCAGCAGAAAATTATCAGCTGCTATAACATCTCCTTTAAATTATTAATCCAGTGTACTGTTTTCTTTGCAAAGTGACACAATTAGAGTACACAGAGGTTTGATTTTAGATATCTCGTTTGCCATAGTGGAACATGGCCAGAAAGATCCCTTTGCATTAAGGAGGACAGAGCTGATTATGTGTTGCTACATACACTGAAATACTCTAAATTAAAGTTTAAGTGAATTATTTAATATCAAATGTGTGAGGCTAAAGAACTCAATTTTTCAGTTCCCCAAGCACGACAAATTTCTTTCTGCCATTAGCAAAGGCTGTTCACAGACCCAGAGATATGTCCATGAGTTTTACCCTGGCTGTGGTGGGTCACTGCAGTGAGCACTGTTTGCAGGGAACTGTGGGGGATGTAACAGTTTACTGCTTAGTCAGATATTTTGAAATGTGTAATCCAGCAATTGCACAAGTAGCCTTTATTCTAAAATAAGTATTTTTTTAAAGGAAGACTGACTGAAATTTTCAACAAAATAGAAATGTGGTTATTATTTTAAAGAAAACATGAAAGGTGGCTGCTGTGGCCTTTAAGGCAGCTGAATGTCTGTGAAGTGCTTGGTAGAAACATGTTTTAGTAAGTCCCTACCTGTGCCTCTGGGAGTGGCACAGAACTGCCAGCAACCAGCTGCATTTTTTGTAGTGCTGCTGAGAACGGCGTGTCAATATTTGTATAAACAGTTTGTCCTTGTTGTTTTATTGAGGGGGAAAAAATTGTGTCGTTTCCAACTGTGTCTAAATTTCCTGCATCTTGAAGAGTAATCACATTTTTGAATTAAGTAAGCAGGAAGTGGCTCCTAATCACTGAGCGATCAGGGAAGGACCTGTGCTCTAGTAATGTGCCTGGGTTTGCTGAGCCATAGCTGTGGGAAATGAGGGGATACCAGGATAATTGCTCCTCTGAAGCACTATCTGTGAGACCATGGGATAGCAAGAATTAACTACAAAGAACTTAAACCCTCTTATATCTACCTATAGTGTAACAAATTTCTCAAATTCACTGTTGCATTTAGTTACAGAGAATGAGAGAGAAAACAGAAACAACCGACTGTTCTGTGACTGTGTTCATTACCTACATGTTAAGGATAATTAAATACCTTCTGCTACTCTTGCAGCTTCAGCATGGAAGCAACCCCACTGATATTCTTGTACCTTAGCTGTTAAGGCCACAGAAGGATATTGTTACAGTGAGGATTCTGTAACATGATGTATCAAACAAGGAGCCCATGGAAAGAAATGTGTATGGACTGATTCTTGATAGATGTTTATTTCTCCAGCCGCGTGGCCGGGGCTCTGCTGAGGAACTACTACAGTCACAGGACCCGAGGGTCTTTGCCTGCACAGGGGAACACAAAACAACCAGTGGGGAACGAGGGTGACCAGGGGCAGGGAAACCCCATGCCTCTTGCCCAGGGCCCCTCTCCCAGGGCTACATGGCAGGGGGGACAAACCCCGACATTTCACCCGTTTATTTTAACAAAAGAGATGTAAAACCTAACATTGAAAACAACTAGATAAACATAACAAGAACAGTTTTAAAACAAAATAAGCCACCCTCTCCTGAGTCTTTAAATGTCCAAACAGATTCTCTGGAACATCTTAAGGCTGACAGAAGGGAGACAGAACTCTCTGAGCGTGCTTTGTGGGGAAACTGAGGCAGGAGAGGGTTTAATTTCTTCCCTCCCCCTTTTCATCCCCCCCTCGGCATCGGAGAGGAATTCTAGGGAAAGGGAATTGTATTGGGAAGCCATGGGGTGAAAAAAGGATTAGGAATAAACTGGGGATGGAGTAAACTTAGGAAAGGGTTTGTATTGGGTATAGGGTAAAAGGGGAAAGTAGACTGTGGGTAGGGAAGTTGCTGGGATGGATATTGTTTATAATTTTGTGCATAACGACTGCCTTTGACTGGAATACCTCCAGGCCCAGTAACATTTGCTGCTTATAAACCCTTCTTTCCTTGTACTATATCAAATTGTACAACTTCCCCATCTCCTACACTTTGCAGGTAATTTTTAGGGTTATTCCTTTTAATGGCAGTTCTACGGATGAATAAATCTTCCCCTGTATAATCTTGTGTTATAAATCCATAGTTGTTTTTGACATTGTACCATTTCACAGTTCCTGTGACTTTCGTTGCTACAACTCCTCCTATCACACGCTTGCGTGTTCGTCGTGGCTGCTGGTCCCGCGTGGCCGCTGCCTCGCCGACTCCGACGTCTCAGCCGGGCCCCCGGGTTGCGGCTGCTCTGTGCCCTCCGAGCGGCGCTGCTCCGGCGCGTGTCTGGGCTCTGCGCGGCCCCGCGTTGCCATCGCCGCTGGCTCCGCGCCCCGGAAGTGGTTCCACTCCGCAAACTCCACGCTGCTTTGAGTGTGGCCCCGTTCCGGCTCGGCGCTGCGCTGCGCGGCTTCTCGTGTCGCTGTGGAAACCGCCGCTTCTCCCTCCGCAGGGCTCTCCAAGCCGTGTGCTCAGAGCGGCCTGCCACGCCGATGCCCGGTTCCTGGCTGCTCGTGGCCCACGGCACCTGCGGCGCCTGTGGCATCGCTCCCTCACTCGCAGTCACGTGGCCAGGGACCCCGAGACAGGGATGGGGTCCGCGATAAGGCGCGCGCTCCCGAGGGGGCCGGGCGCATCCAGCGCAGGCACCTCCACCGGCATGGCTGCAGTCATGTGCTCCCGGGATGGCGGCCGCGCGGGCTCGGCCATGGGATTACAGTCATCCTCTGCTTTAGGGGTAATGGGACCATACAAATGCTCCTCAAGAGCTTCAGTGATCACAAGGCATCCACAGAGCAGTTCAATCACTAATGCATGTTTTGTTTGATCCCCCATCTCGCACAAGATCCCATACCAAAACCACTCGAGACTAGTTCCAGGAGGTTCAATATCAAAAACTAAGTCTCAAGAAATATAGAAGAAATGTTTGAAAAGCCAGTTAAAAAAATGTTCTAGATCTCCCGGAAAAAACACTTCCTTGTTTTGTTGTTCAAGGATTCCTTTAACTTCTAGATACATTTCTTTCTGTGGTTCAGAGAGCCACATTTCCCACGATTCTTCCATAGTCCAGAGAGAATATCCAAACCAAGGTGAGACGAGAGACATCTAGAGTGGTTTTTACTCACGAATTTTCTGTCCTTAGGGATCGGTGTCTTGCCAGCAATTCTTCACCATTTGTTACAGTGTGGATGCTGTAACACGATGTATCAAACAAGGAGACCCATGGGAAAGAAATATATATGGACAGATTCTTGGTAGATGTTTCAGAGAGATGTTTATTTCTCCAGCCGCATGGCCGGGGCTCTGCCGAGGAACTCCTCAATCACAGGACCGAGGGTCCTTGCCCGCGCAGGGGAGCACAAACCAACCAATGGGGAATGAGGCTGACCAGGGGCAGGGAAACCCTGTGTTTCCCCCCCAGGACCCCTCTCCCAGGGCTACATGGCAGAGGGAGGGCCCCAACAGGATATCCCACACTGATAGCAGATTTGGAATAAATTCCCAGAAGTGAGTAGAATAATACAGTGTAGCGGTAGTTCAAAGGTCTGGACCAGGCTCTCATTTCTTCTGTTTTAGAAAAGCACTGCTATTTTTTCCTTCTGTATCTTTTCAGACTTAGCTTTCTTGACTTGTATTTTTGTTTTTGTTACAGGTCACAGAAATACTTCTTTTCAATTTTTTTTTTTTTTTTTTTTTTTTTTTTTTTTTTTTTTTT
>NW_024580671.1:32628747-32885518 GCF_017639235.1 Corvus kubaryi | reverse complement strand
TTTTTTTTTTTTTTTTTTTTTTTTTTTTTTTTTTTTTTTTTTGTGTAGGACTGCTTTCAAATGTTACAAATGAAATGGCAAAGCATAAGAACCACAGCAGCCTCTGTCTCAGTCTTGAGAAAGCATCTTAAAACCTCCTAACAATAATATATCCCCTTCCCCAAGCTTTGTGTTCCCCTGGAAAAGTTCCATATTCTTCCCTTCTAAAGAGAAAAACAAATCTTTCCACATCTTTTTGATACATTTGATTTGGGTCTTTAAAAGGGAATGATGTACAAATGCCAAAAAATCAGTCAGAACCAAGAAGCTGCTGGTTGTGCTGGACGGAGGACTCTGGACAGCAAAATGCTGAGTGGCTGCAAGTCAGAGGGAGTGAAGGGAAGCACGATTACATGCATCTTGCCACATATACAGAGAGAAGCAGCTCCATTAAGCAGCATCCTGTAAACTGGAAAGTCAACATCCCACACAGGTAACAGCAAACCAAACCTAGAAAGTCCCTTTACAACTGGAAATGGGTTTGGGAGTTTGTTGTTTTGAAGTGGGTTTTTGGGAATTTGTTTCATTTTTCACCAAGTCTTGACATCTACATTGCTGATATAATGCAGCAGAAGAAAAATTCACGAGTCATAGTAATGAAAATTCATCATTTGATTCAACTTGGTAACTTAAAGGGGTAAAAAAGCATAACCTTACACTCTCCAATATCTGTTACTCCTAAGGAAGGTTTCAAAACTACAGTTGAGTGGAAATTAAAAGACTGAATTCAAGAATTGTTACCTGAAACATGAAAATTAAAATGTTCCTAAACGATTTATTCAAAAGAAGACATTATAACAAGCCTGCCTGTCAATAATTACAATATCATCAAAGTTAAAGAATTATTTTGAAGACAAGCGCAAATATACATTTTTCATTCAAAAAGCAGATTGATAAGAAATTAAATTCTCACAGAAAATATCTATGTTTTCCAGGAGCTTCCAATTGCTTCAATGACTTCCATGGTACAAATCTACACAAAAAAATCAGAAGTGAGCTGACACTAAGTATTAGCCTCTATTAGTTTATATCCAGGTGGTATACAAGTAGAACATTAAAGCTTACTAAAAGTCATACATATACTTCATTTAAACATAGTTCATAAATTTTTTTGTCATTTTATGGTGTTTGTAGTAACAAAGTACAGCAGTTCCTCAAAATAAAAACATCAGGGCAAGTGTGCTTCTCTAAGTAAAAGCCATGTAGCCTCCCTCAAAAATACTTACAGACCTAACCACAGAGTTATATTGCTAGTAGAAGACATAGCCACTGCTCAGGTGAAGCATTAGTATGAAAAATTAAGGCAAGTAGCATTTGAATTTATGACTTTCATAAAGCATCGAAGGAAAATAAAAATATAAAAATATTCACTATGTCAACTAGAAAATACTAATGAGAAGGAACAGCCAGAGATGTTCTTTAGTCCATTAAAGGAAGTTACCCCTCTACATTCCTCTGTAGAAAGCAATCTCCAACAGTTGTGCACAATGGGCAAAAAAATTTTAGAAGCAGCATTCACTGATAAAGAGAATCACCACCAAGGCAACAAATAATCATCTGTGGGAAGTGGAAGTCCTTTACTTTGTTTACAGCCTCCAAGAATCAAGGTCAGTATGTAATGTGTAATCAACATTTAGAAAGATTTTAAGCCTTCCTGGAAGCATGGGTGGATGCCACCCATGAATGAATGGCTATGGACCCCAGCCATGTCCGTGACAGTGGCCATGACTACATTATCCAGACTTACTAAAATCCATGTAAGTTTTAAAAGGATGGGGTAGAAGTGCATTCTGACTTTGAAAAATGTGCAGCAGTGTGTTATTTCAGTGACAGCAATGAACTATCAACACAGGATGTAAATTTGTCTATTCCTACAGGGAAAGGGAAAGAAGAACACCTTTCAGAACCACTGCAAGGGTCCCCAAATAACTCAAAGGAAGGTCACTGTACTGGAATGAAACAGGGGCCTTCTGACCATTCCTGGGTACCAACTGCTGCAGTCAGAGGCATGTGCCTGTGCTCAAAGGCAAACACCAATAAACTTTTCATCTTATCTCTGTTAATCCTTACACCCCTTCCTTATAACATAAACAAATCTCAAACTCAGGTATTGGACCTGAAGGATCAATAAGATAAAAAGAGTAAAAAGATAGTTTTAAAAAGATGAATGGAGAAAAAAGGGAAAAGAAAAAAGAAAAAAAGATAGTTTGCACAGCCAAGAAAGAAGAAGGTGTCTTGACATTTTGGGAGCCAGTCGCTAAAAAGAGGTGTAGCAGGAACAAGTTCTAGGCAGGGCCTCCACGGTACAAAATGTTCCAAATGGAGCACAATGGTTTGCAGTTTTTATAGAAATACCTGATGAATTTCCCAAAAGGAAACTCTCAACAGATTGGACCAATACCAATAAACCTTGACATAAAGAAGGCTAAATCAGCTCAAACGGAGATTTGTCTTGCCAGAAATATATTGTACTTGAGATAATCAATGATAGCTTGAGAGGCTGCCCACAGCCATTTCTGTCAATAATGGTCTCAGAAACCAGATTGCCTTGTTCTTCCCTCTTACAGGCGGATTTAGAAATCACGCTTCAGGTGTACAGAGTATTAACTCACGCCTATTGATGATTGATTTGGCTGTGGGCAATGTAGGCAACTGCTTAGAAAAGCAGACAGAGAAAAAAATCCCCCAAATATCTGTACTTCTCCCCTGCCATAGTTTATGATACCGGAGCCTTACAAAGGTGTTTTGTCTTTCTGTGGTGAGTGGGCTGGTGCATAGCGCTGGGGAGAGGGGAAAGAGGAGCTCCTTCCAGCACCAGACATCAGACGCCATCCTTTGTTTCCCTGTCTCCTAGGAGTGAGCAAGTCCAGCTTGACACATTTTCCCACCACCTTCCTCTTCCCTCCTTGTAGGGGGAGTTGCTCAGCCCCAGACGATTTCTACCCACCTCCCAGGTCTGTTTCTTGGAGTAGCGAAATTCAGTATTTGTTCCAAGGCTTGCCCTGTTTTTGTTGCATATATTTAAATGGGGAATTGCTGTGCCAGGTAAGGCTAGAGTCTAGGAAGACATTGTGAGAAAACCTGAAGGAAAAATGTGTCTCCAGAACAAATAAAGATTAATCCTGTGGTTCAAGGTTTAATGTCAGAACTTTTCATGTTAAATGCTTTATAGAACATATGAAAGGGAAGATACAGCACAGCATGAGATGAGGACAGTATAATCTTATTTTCTCTGAAATCTCCTCTAGAGGATTGCATTAGCCTGTCTAAGGGTAGCTTCAGACTTTTCATTTAATTTCAGGTTTCCATTAGAGGACGTAGCTCTTCTCTTCTTAGGGAGACTACTAAAGCTCATTCTAAGAGAAAAGTTTGTTTATAAATGTATTTATTATAGATGTATTTTTGTGTGTCTTCTTCAGTACTTTTCCAAGTGAAAAAACTTGGCTTGGGGATTTCACTAGTTCATTCCCAGTCTGCATACAGAATTTGCTTTCCCATCTCTTTCTATCTTTTTATGAACTGTGTGATTTTACTTAACAGTATTTTTATTTTAGGGTTTCAGTCATATGTGTTATGAAGTCCAGTAAAATTCTGATTTCAGCTTTAAAAAATACTAACACCTTTTTTTGTTTTGCTTCAAATCTCACCTCTAAGGAAAAAACCCTAAGAGGCAAAATGGGGAAATAAAAAGGGTTTGTAGGAAAGGAAGAGAGAGAGAGACTTTATGAGTTTGAGGATGGGGGGTATGGTGGTGGGCTGTGGTTTGAGGTGTGGTCATACATTCACTTCATGTTATTCAAGCATAAGCCCTGGAAGTCCTTAGAAGGACCTGCATGATGTATCCTGCCAAGAATTTAGTCATGTATAATTGTCCTCATCATTGCCCCTGACTGGGAGGGTCCCATGCTAAGTACACCTGAACAAACCACTAGGGAGGATGTGGAGAACCCATAACCAGGATGGTGATGGAATCCCAAATTCTGCTGCTGCTGCTGCTGCACTGGAGCTCTCTAGTGGAATACATGCTGCAGAGCTGGCTTCTCCTAGTTTGACTGCTTAACAAACCACTCCAAAATACTGGGCTTGACTGTTATTCTGAGGTGCTGTGAAGTGGTGTACAAAAAAGAAGGTAACACGTATTCTTTTTTTCAATACCTATTATGAGTTTACTCTAAACTCCTTGAATTCCTCAACAGCATAACCTGGCAGAGGAGTAATTCTTCTGTGTTTGAAGATAAGGTTTCTAGACTGCTAGTACATCATGTAATTTGACTTACATTTTTAGAATTTTCTCTATCTGGACTTAGATAAACATCAAAACCACAGGACCAGACTGAGCTCAGTTCTCTGTTAATGACATATATTTGCTGGTTACTTAAATGTTCAAATAATTTGAATGCCCATCAGTAATGGTCCAGCAGAAGTGGGATGGGACTGCTGTGGTTTGTGTACCTGATATAAACAGGAGATGGTCAGGACTCTCTGTCATCCATTCTTGGGTACTGTAATCTAAAACTCTTATCTTTCCTTGTGCTCCTTCTTAAGAGAAACCCACATAAGTGGGGCTGATGGGGGACCCACAGCCTGCAGAGGGTGGACTGACTCATTCTCTATCTTATTTCCTTTTTATACTGCTCTTCAGCTTCATGTTAGCTGGATGCTCATAAGCAGCAGGTGCCCCATTTCAGATCCAGTATCAGTACAGGGCTTCAGGAAGCATCTTGCCAACCTTGCTTTATCTTTGGATCCCTCCACTCCTGGTGTAGTGCCGTGAAATTAAGGCACAGGAACTGAGGAAAATATATAGAAAAGGAAACAATGCATACAAAATTAGAACAAAGTGGTAAGTGCATCTTATAAGTGCACTTATAAGTGCATAATTTCTACTGCATTTAAGCACTTGTTACATACAGCAAAAGGGAGTCATGGGAGCAGCATGAGAGGCTGTGCGGAAAAGATGTACAGCAATGTACTTTATAAACACTGCCAATGGAAATACTGAAAGCTTTTTTGGAAGCAAGGCATGCATTTATGCTTACAAATTTCTTGCTGATCAGTTAGTTGCCAGCAGTGTAAGGAGCCAGCTCCTATGTTCCCCGAGTTATTAGGGACCCTGACATATATCACTAACCATGCTTGGTGTAACTATAGCACTTAAATGCACCAAGTAGGTATCAGGCCTTTTTCCGTGCAGAGCTGAGCAGAAATGCAGCACAAGCCAGTCCAGAACTGGAAAATCTAGGGCTGAACTATGAATGTAATTTCTGACTGGATAACACAAAACATAAGATTTCCCTGAAATCTTGTTTGAACAGCTCCACTATTGCAAAACTCCCTCTGCAGGCTCTTTGTAATTATCAATTAGTGAAACAATAAGAGATGGAGGGGAAGGAAGATCAGGAACAATAAAATGTTCAAAATAAATAAAATTACCAAAAACAATAAAAAAAATCTCCCTAAATATGAGGTTTCAGCCCAAGACCTGTGTTTTCTATCACCACGTAAAAAATGTTCTAGTTTTTAATAAATGCTCAACAAAAGAAGGAAACAGGTAGTAGTTAAAGTAGCTTAAAGTAGTTAAACAATTTCCTTGCCTTAATAGCTGTGTTCAAGTCTCGAATAAATCCTTAAAGAAACAAAACATCCTAGGATTTTCTGAAGTAAAGATCCATTCATATCTCCTAAGGCAATAAGGCTCACATAAACTGATATGCTTCTATTGTGAAAAACACACAGGATAAGTTTCAGATCACCTACTTTGGTGCCAGTGAAAAACCTGAAGAACAATTAAGAATCTTGGGATTAAATAAGAGAATCCTAATATTCACTGTCCAGCATGATGTAACCCTGAATGCAGTCAGGTTCAGAGTTATATTTTATGCCATGAGGTCCATCAAATAATCTTGATCAGAGCAGCCATGGATAATTCCACCTATCTCTCATCCTCAGTCAGACTTAAAAAGATCAGTTTAACACTCCAAAAAGAGGGGAGAGCATCCTTATTCTGGTTTTACCAGTTGGCAAGTACTAGATATAAAGAAAAATATGTACACTTGAGTGCCCATTCACTACAGAGAACTGAACCACTAGCTTACAGAGCCATCTTACTTTATGATCTTCTTAGCATTTTCTGTTGTTGACAATTTCACACTCAACACCTCTTTGGAGAGTTCAGGCGCTCTCCTGGAGGTGACAGGCTCCTACCACCGATTGCACCAGGAGCCTTGCTGCCCAGCTTGAGCACTCTGACTCACCTCACAGGTCCAGGTCAGCCCTTCTGTACATTAGGGTGGCTAATCCAGATGGTCGGAATCGTTTTGAATGGTCATTTTGAATCTGAATGAAATCAGCAAGTGTGTTCTGAGGTAACTAGGAACTCCTCAGTTAACCTGCAGTAATTTCATGCACACTTTTTTTTGGTGGTTTTGGGGTTTTTTGGGGGGTTTTTTGTTTGCTTTCATGTTGTTGTTTTGTTGTTGTTGTTGGGTTTTTTATACTGTTTTGTTCACTCTGGACTCCCCTTTGAATCTTGGAATCCTGTCAAAAGCAATGAATGACCACATACTTGGAGGATCTAGAAAAAAATCCTCAGCCTCAAAAAAGTTTATCAAATCCTTGTTATTTTCTTTAAAGTAAGTAAAGAGGTGTGTTCCAATCTGGCATGCATTAAGTCATACGGTACAATATTTCAGTGTATCATTCAGGAAGGAAAGATAAACAATCATGAGAATATCTGTAGGTAGCCAAAAAGACTATTAGAGGAAGAAGAAGTCACTGAGCAAGCTAAATTCTGTAAAGGTACGCTAGGATTCATGGGAGTGAGAAGAGAAATGAAATGTAATAGCACATAGGACTCTCTGCATTAAAGATGCTGGATTTAGTTTGCAATAACAGTGTCTGGTGAGGGACGCATATGGTTATGATTTCCATAGCCTTCATATATAACATCTTACAATGCTAAACTACCACTACATTAGAAAGTTTTCATAAGATCTAATAGAAACCTTCCCTGTCTTAAATTATGACCTTTTTTTCCCTGACCTGGGCATTTGATTTCTTGAAAATGCATATGGTATTTTCAGGCTATTATGAACACTTTCACACTTCATTTCCTCGCTAATTTATTTTCCAAACTTAAAAAAATATGATTTATTTTTATTTTTTTTAATTTGGATTATTAGCATAAGTTCATTTTTTTTCTGATTCCTAATGGAACTTGTCTTTCATTTGTAACTTAAACATCATAACCCCCTTTTCATATTCTTTATCAATTAATAATGGAAAAACACATCTAAGCTGTCAAAACTACCACAAATAAAAAAATTTTTTGGTCATGCTTCAGATTGCATATATTATACTAGACAAATACTTTGTGAAATTCTGTGTATTTTTTGCAAAAATTAGATCATAGCAGAGGTCAGTTGCTCATTACACTCACCTGGTGTTTATTTACAAAGTGGTAATGTGAATGTACACAACATTTTTGTCTAGAATATGCCTCATATTTTCAATCAGAAAATGTGTAACAAGGAGAAAGAAGACTTTTGCCTCCATTATGAGCTTCTGCACTTGGCTCCACGAGGCTTCTCTAACAATATGATGAAACCGAGCACCTCCTCTTGTGTTATGAAACTCCTTTTGTATTTCAGCCATGTAATGTTATTTCTGGGAAGAACTCTGCTTGGCAATGTTTACCTGGATATTATCAGTTACAATTCCTTTCAGGTATGCCTGTTACGACAGATCTGTAACTGTAATACAGGCATATATATCTACTTTCTTTTTGCCCTTAGTATATATGGGGAAATGAGGCTTTCAACATTGTCTTCCTCCTAGAGCTTTGTCTCTTTTTTTTTCCCATATGATTTCCATGTACACCCACACAGACTCAAAGCAATTCAGAACTCGGCCTGTAGTAAAACAGAGGTTTTTCTATTGTGGATCATAATTCAGTGTAGTCAGACATACAGTAACCAATTGTTTTTTGCCGGTGAAATTAATTTATATTTATTTTTCTGCTAGAGAAAACAGTTCTTTATTTCCATTGTTCTGGCTTTTTAGTTTGGGGTTTGTTTTTTTTTTTTTTCTTTTTCATTCTGAGAGGTGTGAGTTCTGAACAAATGTTTTATTATTCAGACTGCAAGATGAAGCAGGTAGAATTTATTCCAGAGATGGACTTCATTCCTAGTTACCAATTAGATATAACATCTGACATAAAACTGTCCTTGTAAAAGTGTCATCTAGATGAATGGTTAAATTATATAATTAATCTAGTAAAGGAAAATTAAATGTGTTATCTTGCATGAAGAATAGGGAAAAAAACCCAACCACCTTACACACAAAGGATCTCTTGTCAACACAAAGATGAATGTGGCTGTCAATGCAGGGACATTCCCCATCTCCTATTGCCCTTGATCACCATTTCAATTTGGGTTCATAGATCAATCAGTGGACTGTTTTAACAAAATATGTAATTTTTTCAATAAAATTAAAAGTCTTTTAGTTCTATTACAGTGTGTTGGAAATTATCACTGACTTTGGCCATTGTACAACTTTCTGTCAATTTTCCTAAATTTTTTGGAGTACTCATGAAGTTCATACGGACCTTTTGCCCAGCAGGTCTTGGAGTTTATCAGGATGTCTCTGGTGTGGCTGCCACCAACCACTGCAGGCAGCCTCCAATAACCTCTGCAGGCAACTACCAGTAACAAGTCAGACGTGCTCATGCACTGAAGTCTGGAAAAGCTCCTAACTTCAAGATCTTTACACAGTGTTTTCCTAAAATGAGAAGGTGACCTTTGTCTCTTGGAGTCCTTCTGGACATTGCTGATATTGTCAGTTGTCCAACCGCTTTGAGGCAATCAGTTCATCCATAGCTTCTGCACCAGCTACTTTCATGGGAGCAGGACACTATTAAAATTCTCCCTGGAGAACTGCTGAATTTAGAACAGTGAAAAAAACAGTAGGGTTCTGAGGCAAAGGATTTTCTTCTGATGAGAAACATGCTCAGAAGAACTTTTGTGATAAGTGAGACAAAAAGATTTTAGTATTCTCGCTGAAGATTTTTGGCAGAAAAAGATGAGACCTCTGTACTGCATACTTCAAGTGTGAGAGAAAACTGAACTCTGGAAGTGTCTATTATTTTTCATTGCCTTTAAAAATGATTGAAGGTGACTTGTCCAGATGTAGGCTTGTACACTGTAGGCATCTGCAGACAGTTGCAACTCTTGTCAAAAAATATATTTCAAGATTGTAGCAGCAGTGACAGAATAAATTTTTATTAGCAATTCATGATTATAATAAATTATAAATAAAAAGTATACAACATGAAAGTGAACAACAAATTATTACATATACAGAAAAACTGCAAAAACTCTCAGTTTTATCAGTAAATTACACACTTGGCATGGAAATTACACACTTGGCATGGTATGTTAGTCCCTGGCCTGCTGGATAAGCATACAACAGTATGGTTTGGATAAAGGGGTGGGGTGAAAGGGAAGAGAGAAAAGAAGAGATGAATTAAAGAGGGAGAGAGTGAGAATTTCCATTCTATTATTGAACAATTTATGGCAATCTCATATATGTGCATATTTGCCATGCAAGGGGTGTGAATTCTATTTTATGTTCATCAAGAACCAAAAAGATAATTCACACCAATGGGTGTGAATTCTATTTTATGTTCATCAAGAACCAAAAGATAATTGATTTATTATTGTTTGTCAGTAAGTACACATGTGGTGGAGAATTCTGAAAATTTTTTGACAGGATACTACATATGCAATATTTTTGGTCAAAATCATGTATTTAGAAATACTTATAATACATTTTTCATTACTGAAGCGAATGAGTAAACATAAATAGAAATCAAATTTATATGCACCTTTTCTGGCTTGAGGTGATTTACAGTTTATATGACATGCACATATAAACCTCCCACAATGCACCTTGGGGCCATTTTCTCTTGTTCTGACACTTTTTACATGGGAGAAGAGACTGACCTCCACCTGGCTAGAAACACCTTTCAGGGAGTTGTAGAAAGTGATGAAGTCCCTCTTGAGCCTCCTTTTCTCCAGAACAAACACCCCCAGCTCCCTCAGCTGCTCATCAGTAGACTTGTGCCCCAGACCGTTCCCCAGCTCTGTTGCCCTTCCCTAGCAAGACAATTTTACAGTTTGTAAATTGTAAAATTTATTTTACCCAAGAGGGTGCTAGAGGGAGGATGCTGAACAGGTGGCTGATCAGAGCCTTGAGCAAAAATGCTGGTTGTGGATACAGACCACAGGCAGGCCAATAATTTCAACAGAGTACCAGGGAGATCACCATTGCCTGTTCCCTTCTGAATGCAGGACTTTCCAAGAGTTAACCTTGAGAATTCTCCGCAAACCAAAGAATATAAACTGGTGGGAAAAGTAGGAAAATAGGCTACTCTGCTTTTTGCTTGATAGTACTTAGGGTTTCAGCAGGAGTGGAAAGGAGCTGCCAGATGCCCGCAGAGCATTGAAGGACCACTTTGCTGAATATGTTTTGTGTTCCTGTGGCACACAGATGTTGTCTTCCATGCACATGGATCAGGATATTTTGTACTGTAAAATAAGTAGGATGCTGCAGCCATCTGAACAGAAGTGCCTTCTTGAATGCATGTCAGCTCCAGAACGTGTGACTCACACCTATAGGAACTGAGAACAATTATCACAGTCCAGCTCAAGTCTATTAATAGACTGTCACAGTTTTCAGACCAAACAGGTTGTAGGCAATCTGCCTTTAGTTGTGCCAATTTTTTCTGGCAAGCCAAGTGTATGAATTGTTCAGGGGATGTCATAAACACACCAAATTCTTTCTTGAAACTGTCCTAAGACATGCAAGCACAGAAAATCCAGGTCCAGGAAAATTGCCAGGCATTCTTGGGTTTCCTAATACAACTGACGTCTATAAATTCAATGTATAACTGAGGGTAAGGGGCAAATACTGAGTAAGAAGACGTGTTTCTTTTTGTCACATGCCACAAGATAATCCATGAGAACAGATCATGTTGAAAAGCAATATGCACTGCTGAACCATGTCTGTAAGGAATAGTTTAACTGCAAAGTGGAAATCTGAACAGAGTATGGGATTGAATACATACATGTGAGAATTTTGATCAAAAACACAGGACTCCAGCCCTGCAGCATCTGTGCTTCAGAAAGATTTAAAAACTGAGCAGGTACAAATGAAATATAAGACCCAGGCAGAGCACCACACTGAAGCACGAGGCACGACTGCTTAGCCAGCAGGACTGTGACAGGTATGTGAGCTGGAATCACACAGGGCAGTGCTTGGCACCCAGCCAGCAACTCAACCCAGAGGTGACTTTTCATCGTGGTGATTCTGGAGCAGCAGAGGACACACAGATAAATAGCCTGACAGAGTCGTGTGAAATATCAGTAACACTCAGTGTTACTTGCCAGCTGTGCAGCACGTTAAAATAAGGGACAGGCACTGCAGCGGCTTCTGGAGAAAATGTCGCCCTGCATCCCATGAAAGTGCTACCACGGCAGATTTAGTAATAAATACAAAAACACAGCTTCAATTGCCAGAATAAACAAAACATTTGGGACATTGGACAGTACAACATGGTGTAATTCAAGTTATCCTACAGTGTCTTAAACACCTGCAGCTTTACCTTGCAAGAATCTCTAATGAGAAAATTACTCAAACAAGTAAATATGAAAGCAGCCACTGTCCAAAGAACTGGCAGATTTTGCTCTGCACTTCAGTTAGAGGAAGACTCAGATAAAACTAATTTTGAGACATGAAAGATGCTGGAAAAATAAGAACTTGAGGAGACATTTTCCCAAAACATCTGTAGCTGCCAAGAAAACAAGATCTCAAAAGGCTAGAAAGTAAGCCCACTTAAATTTGTAATTTTGAGAATAAAACTGGAGGGATATTTAATTCTGGAAAAGATTGTCTGATTTTGAGAAGCAAAAAACATCATCCCCAAAGACACAGACTAATGCTGTGTGAAAGTACCGTGTTGTTCCCCATCTCAACATGTCATTCTATAATTACTCAATTACATTTCTTTTTACCCTTTATTGGAGACCCACTCCTGTCTGTGATTTCTTAAGGAACTTAGACACTACTAGTATTCACAAAATGTCTGGCTAGTCTTGTAGGCTCTTCCATTTCCTTTGCACCTAAGTCCTCACCTCATTTCTTAGGAGACCTGATGTTTCAGAGGTTTACATTTTTCCTATCAACTTATTGAATCTGGGTGGAGTTCTTAACATATGGGCTTAGGATGTCCCTTCTCAAATACCCAGGAAGCCTGATCTATGCTCAATCCATTCAGGAGAGTAGTAAAAACAAAACATTTTGTTTTTCTTTTGCCTGTCTAAGAACGGAACATTTTGGGGTGGAGGCCAGCCTGGCTCAGGAAGAAATGCTCAGCTTTTTAAATATCTCTAAGGGGAGTGGGAGCTGAGAATAATGAGATAATTTCCCTTTCCCTTTGAATTCTTCCCAGGACAATGCACATTTATCTAGGGGAAGTGTCAGTTTATAAGTAGAACAGAAGAATACTAAAAACATTATTAATCCTTAAAATTCCCGGTATTACCTCCATGTGCTGCATGGATTGGGATGAGGTATGTCATGTCACCATCTCACAGTATTGCAGAATACCATCAAGACAGAAAGCACTTTATGTATTTAGTTGAAGACACTTCAAAGTTAGGGAGATCTGACTACGGAGGAAGACAATGTATAGGACTAAATCAGACCCTAAAATGGTTACAAACCACAAACATAATAAGAGACAACTTTCTTCTCTGAAGAAATAACTTTTCTTTCAGGAGTTACACTGAGCAAGAGAGAAGAGTTTTCCCAGAATTATCTCAATATTATAGATTACTAGGAAATCTCTCTCCTCTGCCTTACCACATTTGGCTGTCATGCTCTATCCTTTTAAATATTTAGATTTAACGTAGGATTACAATGAAATTTATCTTTAAAAAATGTAACAATACCATCCTCTCTAAAAACCTATCAAAATAAGGATCTTGTTTAGTTATTATGTCCTGGAGTATGAATGAAAGAACAAGTATCACACAGCAGATATCAGCCAGCTTCCATAAGTATGTAGTATAAGAATCTATGCAGAATAAAACAGATCTCTTTCGAGGAAGTGCATTAGAACAGCAGCAGAACAAGCTCTTCTACAGTCATTTCTATAGGTATTGTTGCACTGTGGCAACAGCTCTTACGGAAATTTTGTGGACACACTCCACACAGAGCAGTTCAATTCAGCTGACGTCCTGGAAATCACTCCAAGCTCTGAAACTACAGACTTACATCCTTGTCAGCATTCAGAAATCAGATTTTATCCAGCCACTACATAGCTATGTCAGTACAGAGCTGCATGAATTCTGATGAGGGGACTGCAATCACATGGGTTTTTAGCTGGAAAAAGTCTGCCAAATAAAAAAGAAGGAATGCTAATCTGCTGGGAAAAGTGTCTTTAGTTTTTCCATAATTTGCATTGCATGTTTGTTTGACACTAAAAGCAAAGGTTAAAATATTTGTTATTTAAAGGGTTGTACAAGTCAAATCAGAATTGTGTTTGCTTTTACTCTTCATTAACTTCAGGCTATCAAGGCACAATGGGCCTTGATGAGTCTTAATATATGGCTCTGCTGGGAATTGGAATTGTTCAGAGTGGGATGTTGACAAAATCTTTCCCCATTGTTTTAAGCTGTTTTCTTTTTTTAACATACCATGTTGACTGTTCACCTTGTACTAGAAACGTAACCCTTTCATCAGAGATAGCAGGCGTCAGCCATTTTCCACTAAGATTCCCTTTTCCTTTTCTTCTTTTTTCTCCCCCCGCAAAAAATACCAGGTGCACCTCTCACAGGAGTCAGCAGGAGAGAGTCTCAGACAATCCAGCAGGAAATATGTGAGTTCAAAGACCTCAAACCATTTTATAATGCACTAGATCCTGACTGTTTTTTTCCATTTTCTTGTGTGAATCAGCAATAAGCCAGAAGAAAAATTAAACTTACCATAGCAGACAGATCATTTGTTAATCTTTGTAGAAAGGTCAGACCCTGAAATATTTGCTGTTCATGTGTGGGAAGTCAGGGGAAATTGCCATGCTTAGTGCAGTTCTGTCAAACACATCCCAGGCATCCTGTAAGCACAGACTGGAATAAGAGTATTGGTTCGAGAGACACTGAAGGATTTGGGCTTTTACAGCTTTGCACTGGATGTTGCCTTTTTTCCACTGGTCAGACAGATATATACATCAAGTTTGAGAGTTTTGGAATGTCCAGTTCTTAATCTGAACACAGTAGCTCAGCCACACATCTACTGTCAAAAATTGGCAGAGGTTCACTGATAACACAAAGGTTCAGCTGAAGCACTGGCAAACTTGTCAGATATAAGTGGGTCTTGCCTGGCCCAATACTCATCCAGTGAGCCCCGCCCAGTGCTCAATAATCTTTTCTCACACAATGTCACATATTCCATTGAATCAGCACAAACTGCAAATACAGAGCCAAGGATGATGAGTGTACTGAAGCCAGTACAGCTCACCTATGTCATAGCAGATCTGAGATTTTCACAAAAAGGGAAAAGAATTCATGCTTATATCAACACTTGAGGAAAAAATGACAGGATTGAAAATGCAGGAACTCATCGTTTTAAAATATTTTCTTTTGACATCTGTAAGGTTGTTTCTATCCTTCCTTTTCTTTTCCCCTCTGTAAGCAGTAAAAATGAATGACTACATAATTCCTTTTACCTTTCTTACCGAACTAAATGTCTTTGCAAATATTACAGTATCATCACTGTACTATTACAGAGCTAAGGGCCAAGTTTTCCTTTTTTCTTCTGCTATTTGGTAATGTTTTCTTGAGAGAAGATGACAAATTAGGAGGTGGGGGGATGATATGACACAAAAATCTTAGATTTCACTTAGATTTTCACATTTATATCCTGTGTAGAGTAGGGAAGCAGAAAGCTTAGCAAGAGGCAGAGCAGATAAAAAGAAAACAATCAAGATTTATGTTCTTATTAATATTTTGAGGGGGAAAAAAAGAAGCAAAATTAAGGCCTTAGTATCTCATAGACAAACTTTATAAATTAAAGCCAAGGTAAAACTAGTTGAAATTTCTTTTACAAAACAATAGAACAATTTTTGTTTGAAGGGACCTCCCGAGGTCTCTAGTCCAGCCCTCAGCTCAAAGCAGAAATAAGTTCAAAGTTAAAGTTTCTCAGGGCTTTTCATTGCTAAACTATGAAGCTTCTTCTGGGTCCACCTTACATTCTTGTGCAAAGGTCCCAGGAGGATTAACATCCATCTGGCACTTCACCTACAGCAGTCAGGCAGTGCAAGTGCCCCTGCACTGTGCAGGGCAGGTGACAGTCCAGACTGTGCAGGTCACACAGCTCAGCACAACCCTGTGTGCAGACACTGCCTGAGCTCCACAAACATTTCGACCCTGTGACTGTGGCCCAGTGCCAGAGATAAGGCTCTTAACAGGTCTCAAAAGCTAAAATATCTGTCATTGAGCAGGTATCTCTGCACATCAGTAATTACTGAAGTCTGGATGGGTTTGTAAATATTTCAGTGGGTCTTTTTTCCACTGAAATGTTGCCAGTGTTTAATTGAGAGGTGCATTTCAAGAAATTCAGTAGCCAGATGAAAAAGCTGAACAGTTTCCTTTGATTGTAAAAGGCATTGTACTGAAGATTTTTCAAGCTTCCTTTATTTAGAAGCATACTGAAGGATTTGTATTGAGCGTTCCTAAATTTAGAAAAATCTATTCTTTCTCAAGGTTCCTCCTTTTTAATCCATGTCATTCTGCTAAAATTTATGAGGGAAAAGGGAAAACATTCATTTTAGTGAAAATGTGGAAAAGATTACCAGAGTCCAGTCTGAACAGATTGAAAATGCAAAGACTTAGACAGAAAGTAGGAGATAACACTTAAAAGGTGTGAATTTCCCAAGCTATTCCTCTTTCTTTGACTGGGACACGTTCAGCACTTTCAGATGAAACCTGTTACTTGAGAACTCTACTACCAGGGCAATCTACATTATTGGCCAAAAAGATCCCAGGCCAGTACAACTTTAATATAAAAAAAAAATTTTCAACTGGAATCCAAAATGCCCCATCCATGAATTCTGAAGAGATCACTTGAAACAGCCTTTCAGGCAGTCTGAGAGCTTGTACAGCTGCAGAATGCTTTAGTGAACATTCTGTATTATCAGCACCACCTAGAGCGTATCACCAGAAACAACTCCAGCCACAAAACTAGTATTCTTGACAAAGCATTGTAATGATGGCATTTCAAAGGAGCATTTTCCAGACTTACCTTCAAACACTCCCATACCAAATAAAGGTGATTGAAACAATAGAAGAGAAGCAAGGTGAGACCATATTTTTATTATTGCACCTAGAAGAGGTCAAGAAAAGAGATCAAAAAGCATTTTGGAATCAACTGAACCCTGTAAGGCATTGTCTATTAGTTCTGGCTTAATCATAATCAGAATTTTTTTCAATCAAAACATTTTTAGTGAGGATGAGGAGGAAGAGAAGAGGAGGAGGAGGATGTCTAAAGCAAAACAGAAACCTGTTTTCTTTCTAGAGAAATAGAAACATATTGCTGAGGGGTTTTTTTCAGTAAACTGTTTAGAGTTTGAAGGTAGAACTAAATAAATCAAATGGATAATATGTTATAGACACTGCATGTTTATGAAATAATTGCTTTTATTTTAGTTTATGCATATTCTCTTTACAGTCTGCTTGATTTAGACACCTACTTATTAAAGCCAGTTCCTGTACATAGTCACAATAACAGACAATGATAGGAAAATTATATTATGGGATGCACATTGATTTTCCATTGTTTTCCATCTAGGAAAAATTATGTAAGTGAGGATACATTTACACCCATCCAGTAAACTGAATAGTTTACCCTTACCCTATTCTAGTTTGATACCGTAAAAATTAAATGCAAAATGAATAGAGTTACACTAAATATGTGGAACAACTCAGTAGTGAAGTGGGCCTTTAATTTGGAGATAATGTTCATCTCCATGAATTGTGACCATATCAGTTAATATTTAGTTCTGTTAGTTTTCAGAAATGCTTACTTTTCAACCCCCCCGTGAAATCCATAGGAACACTGTCTTGCCTACAGTTCTGATAAACAGACACCTGGCACTGATACCACACTTCCAAAGCTGCTATTTTCATTTTTTAAACAAATCAGTTTTACTACGGCTGTGTAAAGATCTTATGATGGCCTATTTTAAACAATAAACAAAGTAGGAATATAAGCTTAACAAAACAGAGAACTTTCTTGCATTGTAAATACATATGCAAAAATTCAGCCATTAACAAGCACTGATTGTTTATTTCTGGCATCTCAGTACAAGGAGACTGAAAATTGGGTAGCTTCATGTGCTGCTGACTGAGAAGAATATATTGACTCACAACAGCTTTGTGTCTTTACTGCAGCTTGTGGTCTGAAAATTAAGCCTGAGAAGACACTCGGTGCTGAATGGGATGAGCACAGCAAAAGACCTGTCTCTTTTCAGAAGACAGCTCTCTCCATCTCTAATGGCTCAGAATTTATGATATTTATTCTGCTCGCTCTCATCTTCCCCAACTAGTACCAGTTGCCTTCCTGTCTGAGGTCCACACACTTCTGCTGTGGGGAAGTTTCTTTTCACTAGGATGGGATGAGTTTGCCTCTGGCCTTCTTCCTCATTTATCTTCTGACCTAAAAATACTTCTAACATAAATCAAAATAACCTTCATGCTTATTTTACCATTAAACATTATTTTCATGCTGAACCTTATATATTTATATACTGTGAAGTTAGAGCATTTTTAACTAATATTAGTGAATAATTGTAGTATCATAATATAATTTCATGTTTCTGCTTTTTATATAACGAAAATACTTTATAAAGTGAATAAGTTTAAGTCTAGAAAAAATCTTACACACTGGTGAGATTTATTTTATTTAAATCCTTAATCTGAAGAGAAGGGACAAAAAAATGGGTTTTGTATCTTTTAGTTCTGACAGTAATTTTACACTTTTTCACTGCCACACTATTACAGCAGATATATTTTCTCAATATACTGCTGATAGTACATACCAAGTAATATTTCCATCATATTACATAAAACATTTCTATAATCCTACTGCACTGTGCATAAACTAAAATTAAATTATTACATCAGTGGGGAGAATCTGACCTGTGTCCTTTCTTACATAAGAAAAAGTGTGGTGCTTTCAGCCAAAACTGATAACTGCTAATAAATTAATTTAAAAAAAATGGAAAAGACTCTGACATTAGTCAAGGAATGTCTGTGCAAAATTATTCCAAAGATGTTACAAATTGTAGTAAGAGGTCCTTTACCATTCCAAGGAAATAAATGTACTTGCCATAATATGAAAATGCAGCAAATATTCTGCGTGCCAGTTAATAGATCAAAAATAATCAATCAAAATAATAAATTAAAAATGTCTTGACTATGTAAATTCAAATTCTGTCCTTCAAAAATAAAGGATACATATATTTAGAGCTATGGGCACCAAGAAAGATGAAAACCAAAACTGTACATTTTTTCTTCTTTTTTTGCTTCAGGGCATCACACTGCCTCACAAGCTGAAAATTTTACTCTGTATTATTCCCAATTCTGTTGTCTCAAGACATTTTGCACATTTTTTTGGAGTGTGTGAAACAAAGCCTCCCTGAACAAAAAGAGAGATCTATCCATACCTTGGCTTGATCTTGAATGGATAACTTTAATTCTATGACATCATAACACTACCTTTTTGTGTGCCTATGTAAATCCTTGTCTATAGCATCTCCAGGTCATGTGACAGGTGAAAAAGGACCATTTGATTTGAAGGCTGACTGGAGAAGTCAAATGGGATTTTAAAATTTTCTTTAAGCACAGATGGTTGTCCTTCTGAATTAAAGCAACTGGTCTGATAAGAAGTAAATCAGCTGCATAAAGAGAATTTTTAACATCTCAAGATGGGCAGTGGAGCCAGTTCAGAGAGCAAAGAGTCAGCCAGGAGATCCAGAGAACTGGAGAAGAAACTCCAGGAAGATGCAGAGAGGGAAGCCAGGACAGTCAAACTGCTACTCTTGGGTAAATAGAATTAAAATTTCTCATAATGCTTTTCCATTGAGGGGTTGTTTAGCTCTGGAATTACATTTCAGTGCAGTGAATTTCTCACCTTTCACTATTTTATTTGAAGAAAATGTAATATGTGTTTAAAATGTTTTCTGGTTGTGGCAACTTATGAAGTCACAAGGAATAGGCTGGAAATGGCCATGTCACTGGATGTGTTAAATTTCAAATGTTATAAATCCTTGACTTTGAAAATGTTTGAGAAATGAGAACCTGCTGTTAGAATAAATGTTATGATACAAACTTACACAGAACAGAGCAGACTTTCTTCATGGATCTATATGCATTCATTTGCTGGAAGATTAAGTAGGGTAAGTGGTTGCATAAAAAATCCACAGGTGTCACAAGGTATTGATATTGTTTATCTTGCAAAGTGTTTCACTCCATTTTTTAAAGAAGCAGAAAGTGATTTAGAATGGCTTTTTTTCATGTATAATGGAGAGTGGACTGAGAAGTACTGAGCTTAATACAGATAAATATTCTCATAAACTACTACTTCTAATCCACACTATGATCAATTTATTAGCAGCCAGGAGCTGTAGTGGCAAAAGAAAAGATATTATTTTTCTTGATACAGCTTTATTCTTGTCTATTTTTTCCCATGGCTCTGTGCAGCTTACAAGAAATATCCAAGAGCACATTGACATCACCACTGTCTTAATATTTTTCTTTTAACAACCTCTTACAAAAGTTAAAACTGGTTTCTCCCAATGAATAGAAGAACAGTCTTTGATCATTCAAATGTTTCTCTTTTTGCCTTCCTTGTAACTGCAGTTCTTGCAATTGCTTTTAAACTGACATTTATTCAGACATAACTAGATCTCTTAGATAAAGTAAATCAGCTCTGTTGTTTTGTATCTTATGAAAAAGGTCTATTTATACCTGTTAAAAATCAAACAATTACTATTCAAAAATAGAGAAGAACATGCAGGTTTCTCAAATAATAATATGAAAACAGAAGTTTGATACTCTTTATTTGCCATCAGTATTTGGATTGTGGCTCACAAAACTTTTCAGTCTGGTTAAGAATTCAAAGATTTTCTGTGCGACATTAGTATAAAATATTGCCCCTAATGAGGAAAGCTTAAATTGGTCAAAAAGCCCCAGAACAATATTTTAATTTAAAATGTCATAAATTTAAAATAATTTCTATTTTTTGTTATGAAAAGGTATTGTGACATTGAGTTAGAACCAGGATCCATCTAATTCAGCATCCTGAACCTTATCCATGAGGAAGAAGTAAGAAATCCTTTAAGAGGAATGCATAGGATAAAGAAGAATTTTCCAGATAAAGAGAAATTTATAAGTTAAGCAGTTTTAT
The DNA here is from genome assembly GCF_017639235.1 of Corvus kubaryi. Classification (NCBI taxonomy): domain Eukaryota; kingdom Metazoa; phylum Chordata; class Aves; order Passeriformes; family Corvidae; genus Corvus; species Corvus kubaryi. The sequence goes on along the minus strand of NW_024580671.1, from coordinate 32,864,956 downwards.
CTTCAAGCTTTTATGCCCTTGGAGTATTACTGAAGAATGTTTTACACCAGGATATCAAGTAAATTACCCCCCATACACACTGAACATATGTAGGTATTTAGAATTAAGGACTTTAGTTTTAAATGTTTCCTAATGTATACAATCAGTCTTCTTCTGACACTATTAATATCAGCCTTGAGACACTTTTAGTAAAATACTTTGAAATTCAATGCAAGCTACATGAAAAAGACTTCTATTATGTTCATTTCAAACCTGAATATATTTCAGTTTCATTAGCTTCCCAAGCACTCTTCATGCAGCAAGATGATCATTTGGATCTGAAATACTTCTTTATAGATTTTAAAATATATTCCTTTACTTACATCACACATGAAAAAAATTCAAATTTTTGAGTGGGTAATGTTTTGGAAGGCTTTTTTTCTCCTGAACAGCAGATTGGAAAGTCTGGGTAAAAAGCATATTGAAGAGACAAAAAAAATTTAATATACTAAATAACTTGAATTTTCTTGTTCTTAAAAGAAATGAGAGGTGAATAAACTGTGAATCTGGAGCCTATTGCACGACCAGAGTGACAGTGTCTCTTGAGCACCTGTAACCAGAGATTCAGAAGCAATGTGCATAAGGGGCTCCATACCACCCCTTCCACAGGGGCTGAGTGAAATGGATAGATAAGAAAGGATTAGATCTACTTTATTCAGATTTGTTAACTTTCCATACCTCCAAGACAATATCAGAAATGATATAAATTTTAGACTTCATAAATCGAGGGCAGCTCTATTCAAGCCAGCCTAGCCCTAGCTTTCTGTTCAGTCAGACTTCATATTGCCTTTATACTGCATACTGGATGTCATAATTTCTTTTTGCAGTAGGCAGATTGGTAGAAAATAGAAAAAAAATGAGATGTATATCATAACTTTTTCAGTGTAATCACTTTTTTCCTTACACTTAAAATGTAAAAAACAATGTATTCTGACTATTTTCTGAGAGAATTATTTAAAATCTAGCGTGATCTCTCTACAGCCTCCAGTAGATCCCTTTCCAAAAAATAGAAATTACATTAAGAAAAAAAAGGCACCATGTTTGTTTATATGAAGCTCAATGACCCGGGCAAACACACTATCTGGGTTGAGATGATTTACAGTTTATATGATATGCACCTATAAACTGGGGGAAGAGAGAAATCATGTCACTTTCTGATGTTCGTCACCAGTTGTCCAGGAGCCAAGAGGGTTAACTCCTCTATGTTATGTCCAACATGTCCACAAATCTGGTCTCTATATATTTGTACTTCAGAAAGATCAGGTTGTTTTATGAGTCTGGAACAAACTCCAAGAACTCCACAGTGAAAGCTTTATTTCCTTTGTATCAGGACCATATCTGGCCTGCCACATCACATGTAGTTTATATGCTTTGCAGGATGCCAGCTTTCAATTTATAGGTGTGCAAAGTACAGTGCACATTCCAAATATGGCCAAAACAGCTGATGCTCACAGTGATGTTTCACAGAAATAAGAACTTATATTCAGTTTAAATAATCATTAAAATTTTAACTTACCTATTTTCAAAGTATTACTCCATGTCTTGTCCACAGTTTTCAGTGTCGGGACAAAAGCCACCCTTAATAGAACTGGTTATCCTCATCTCACTTTACTCCCTGTGGGGGCACAACTCACACAATTTAATTTAAACATCTGCTTCAGGGGAACAGAAGTTGAAGATGTTTGGTTTAGGCTTAGTAGCAAATATTTTTTTCCACTGACTATAAGAGGTCTCTGGTAAGTAGTCTGAATGTAGAAATTTATAATATAGATATTTAAAACCAGTTAAATTAATCAGTTACTGTAGTAGTGAAGTTTAATTTCCTGTTATTAAAATCTAGCCTGGAAACATAGGCTTTGAGCACAAAGACAGACCAATAATCCCATTGATGGGAATATACCGATATTCTTTTACGGAGGGTGGGACATTTAAGGACTTTATTGTCTCAAGAGGGTTTGATCTTAGGTTTTTTCTTCAAGTTTCTTTCTCTCATAGAGTCTAGTAAGAGGATCAGGAAGATATGATTTCCTTTCTAGTTCACAATATCCAGAGTTCTGAATGGCACAGACAAGGCTCAGAAAGGGGTGTGGAACATTTTCTTATTTTAATTTTAATATTTTCTTTTCCTGCTTTTTGCTGATTTTTGTCATTGTCAGTGGGTTTTCTAACAGGTTTCAAAGAAAGTATTCAGTAGGGATTTTTATTTCCTTACATTTAGTTCTGGAAAGTTTCCTAAACGAAACCTTTCCTTCCACATAGATAATAACTGTGAAGAGATAATAAGTCTTTATCTGAGTCACAAAAGCACCTTATTATATAAGAATATATATTCTTCAATGTCTCAGCTGGTGCTATCTTGAAAGCTTGTACTGTCTGCAACTGTTCAACCAAATTCTGCTTAGAAAAACAATAATGTCAAGTTACAGCTGAGGGCCTGGGTTCTGTTTCCCCTTGCATTTGAGAGATTCTCACAGGGCTTCAAGGCACTTCCATTTTTTTTTCTATTTCTGCTCTCTATATGCCTTAGTGTCCTGTGGGAAAGAGGTCGAGCAGTCCCAGAGCAGCAGGGAGATTTGTGTCCAGCTGCTGGGGGCCAGCTCCTTTGCAGCCTTACAAGTTCAGGCCCAGGGTGCCCAGAATCATGGTAGGCTTGGGAGATGGTGGGATGCAGTTCTGGAATACCCAAATCAAGAAGAGATGCAGGTTACAGCCAGCCAGAGCTCAGCACCTCACTGAAGGTGAATGTGACATGCCCTGTGGCATGGTGGATGTGATCTCGGGGAAGAAGTGTCAATCTTACTGGTGGGGGGGGACATCTTTCAGCTCCCAGGAACAGTGTCAGAGTTTCAGGCATTGACTGAAACTTTTGTGCCAGTATTTTCTGTGCAGTTATCCATGTCAAGGAAATAGAGACAGAAATGAGAAGTAAATTTCAGCTAGACCATAAATATGTGAAATATAAAATATGGCTATGACATATTATCACTGGTACCTATCAGGTTGAGCTATAAATCTTCACAGCTGACAGAGTTCTTTCTGTGCTTCAGGACAAGATTGTTTGTCCTAAGTTCTTTGATTAAAAAATCTGAGCTTGAAGAAGATGCCTTCAGCTCCCTGCATAGTCACACAAGGTCTTTTGTGATACACTTTTTGCCACTATTTCTGCAAGTAGAAATCTACTGCTGAAGGTGGAAATGCAGCCCTGTCCCTGATTTCCTGCAGCAGGGACTGGCCAAAGGAGGAGGCTGCATGGTAAGGGAAGTAACAAAGAAAGCAGGTGCAAAGCAAATAGTTCCTAATCTACTTCCTGGGGTGAAAGTGCTGCTACAACTAAGATGATACTCCATGGTGAAGCCAAAGTCTGAAAGTCACCTGTTGTTTACATAAAAGCATTATTGGATCATAAATTAAAGATGAGCAGAGGTAGAAAAATGCATCTAAAATATATCAATTGTGTCTCACTCTATTTTAACACTGTCTTTCAGATCTGGAAGAGAAGTTAATTTCTATATTATGTTTCCTGGCATCTTTCCATGAGGTGAATGCAGGAGTTCTCAATACAGCCTCCTCTCTTTCCCACAAAAAGTATAGCAAACACTACCTTGCTGGCAGGGATTTACCAAATTCTTCAGATGGTCACTGAAAGTATAATAAATGAACTACAACAAATTTGCATTTTTTCCAAACTGTGGCAGATGGCAGCATCAGCCCATTTTGCATGGGCTTGTTTTTCTCTCTCACTTTCTACCATTCACATCATGGGTTTCAGGAAACGCTTTGAGTATGGTTTGCTGTCTTTTGTGATTTGAGTAAATTAATCCCTGTCATTTGAATATTGTTACCTTTACAAAATGTGTTTGGAAATTCTGTAATCAGTTTTTTCCATTCACTGAGAAGTCCTAGGTTAAAAAACCTAGGCCTCAGATTTTGTTTTTGTCAGAATTATTTGACACCATACTGTGAGGGAAAAAGTAATCTACAAAGAGAAAAGCAGTGATGAATCTTTTTGTACTCAGCAGAGTTTTTGATGCTGTCTCTTGCAAGATCCTTCTGGATAAAATGTCCAGCTCACACCTGGATAACAGGGCTACATGATGGGTGAGCAATGGGCTCACAGGTCAGGCACAAAGGTTATAGAGAATGGGGGAACATCAGGCTGGTGACCTGCCACTTGTGGGGTTCCACAGGGCTCCATCCTCAGCCCAGTTCTCTTCAGCATCTTCTTAATTGACTTGGATGCAGGACTTGAAGGAATACTAAGGAAGTTTGCCAACAAAACTAAATTGGGAGGAGCTGTCAATTCTCTCCAGGGCAGAGAGGCCCCAGCAAATTAGAGAGATGGACAATCACCCACCATATGAAATTCAACAAGGCAAAGTGCTGGATTCTGCATCTGGGACAGGGCAACCCTGGATGTATCGACAGATTGGAAATGAGAGGCTGGAGAGCACCTGTGGAAAGGGACCTGGGGGTCCTGGTCAATGGCAAGTTGAACACAAGTCAGCAGTGCCCTGGCAGCCAGGAGGGCCAATTCTGTCCTGGGGAGCATCAGGCACAGCATCGCCAGCTGGACAAGGGAGCACAAATTCTTGTAATGAATAGTTCATTCAGTTTCCTAAAAATATGACAAATATTTGTCACCTTGAGTACTGTGTGCAGTTCTGGGCAGCACAATAAAAAAATGTCATCAAGTTATTAGAGAGAATCCAGAGGAGGGCCAGGCCGAGGGTGAAGGGTCAGGAGAGGAATGGTTATGAGGAGCAGTTGAGATCTGTTCAGCTGGAGGAGACTGAGGGGAGACCTCATTGCAGTCTTCAATGCCCTCCTGAGGGGAAACAGAGGGTCAGGAACTGATCTCTTCACTCTTGTGACCAGTGGCAGGACTCAAAGAAAGAGCATGAAGTTGTGTCAGGGGAGGTTTAGGTTGGATATCAGGAAAAGGCTCTTCCCCCAGAGGGTGGTTGGGCAGTGGAACAGCTCCCCAGGGAAATGGCCACAGCACCAGCCTGACAGAGTTCAGGAAGTGTTTGCACAATGCTCTCACGCACATGGCGTGATTCTTGGGGTGTCTTGTGCAGGACCAACATATTCTCAGATTCTATTAATCCTGTCCCATGCATTCACAAAATTAAATCCTCTCTTTAGGTGCTTTCAAAAAAAAAAGCTCTTTTTTGGCAGCTTTTGCCAACCCCCATGATTCTCGCTGACCGAAGATGATAGTCAACTGTGTTGAATTGCAATGGAGACACTTTGCATTGTGATTACTCACTTTCCATGAGATAAGAGGGCAAATTAGTTGTACGTAATCTGGCCAAACCTATGCCCTAGTTCTTCAGCTGGCTGTATAAGCAAATGTCTGCCCCTCCTCAGCAGCTGTGGGGTTATCCTGCAGAATCATCCCCAGCTGCTGCATTACTCTGCAGGTTTCCCACTTCCAGCCACACTACTTCATGGCAGAAGACCACATGGCAGAGGAATGACAAAAAAAACAGTGTCAAGACTTTTGCTCATGTCCTGCCTTTGCATCATGAGCTAGACCACATGCAAGTCTTTACACTCTGGTTTTCTAGTCGCTCATGGAAGCTGGCTAAAGGGAATGGAGGTGGTTCATTTGGCTTACAAAAGGTCATAATACACATTAAATGAGCAGCTACAAATCAGGTGATAAATGGGACACTGTCAGAGGCTGTACTTTGTACATGTTTTCCTGCCTATCTGCCAGAGATTAAATCAAAATATTATCCATATTTTATTTAATTGCTAATTGAAAATTCTGTAATTTTCTCTTAATTGACTGAATATTCAGTTATTTTCAAGTGTCCCTTTCCTTTTCAGTATTAATATTTTTACCAAGATTTTGTTCTTTTTAAATCCAAATGGACATTAGGGAGGGTTTATACTTAGTACAGTGAGAAACTAAGACATCTGTACTCCTCTTCCTAGATAGAAAATTCTGTGTTCCAGAGAGTTATTTTTAATACTTGTTTCTTATTCATCTATCAATCATATCTTCTCAACATTCCCCTTCTGCAGGTGCTGGAGAGTCAGGAAAGAGCACTATTGTAAAGCAAATGAAGTAAGTATCTGAATATGCATAGCAGTTGTTGAATTTGGTATTTGTAGTGTATGCTGTCTAGCTAATGTCTTATTACAATGTTTATGCTTATTTGAATAACATGCAAAGAAACATCATTCAAATCAAGTTCCCATTCAGCCACACAATAAAGAAAAACACAGAGTGAGTGAGACACACAGGTGGATTGGTAGTCAAATCTGACTGACCAAATCATGCACTGGGCCCGCACATGGAGACCGGGCAATCTGCTTCCCTGGCTTTGGTGGGAGTTCCTGTAGTGGGAATAGGACTGTGTGAGACAGCCAGTGATGGCAGATCCACCTGGCAGACCCTGTCTCCAGCAGACACCTATGAATGATGTTTGCTGAAGATCATCAGACCAGCCATGCCAGAGCACTTGTGCTGGATACCCTGGCAGTATCTAATGATCTATGGCTTGGGAACCATCCTGAAGCAGAGAGAGCACCACTTCATCTCTGTATTAGCCCTCAGTTAATTCATGTCTACCCCTGAATCTTTTGTTGAACCAATGTAAATTAACAACATCCACAGCATTCTACAGCAAGTAGCTCCACAGTTTAATTACGCTTGATGTCAATCATGTCTCTTTGTTCAATTTTATTTTGGTGTCTATTAATTTTGTTTGCTTTCACTGTGTTCCAAGAGAAAATATCAAAATATTCATACTGTATGAGAGAACAGAAAATTTTCTTCCTGGGTATTTTTTGGGGGTGGGGTTATTTTGGTGGCATTTTTTTGTTGTTTCATTGGGGATTTTTTCCCCCAAATTGGCCTCTATAGATCATTCTTAGTCTCCAGAGCTCCTGCCAAGATTAAAAAGGTCTCCTACAGGCCAGGTGAGAACATATTTAGCCACCAGCCTGCACAGTGAGCTGCTCCTACCCACGATTCCATGGGTAGGAACCGATGTAAGAACTGATTTAGCAAGAAAATTATCAACACAAAAAGTTTTCATACAATAATCACTCTGGGAAAAAAGACCCAGGCTGTGCAAGCTCAAATGCAGAAACCCCTGTTTGAATTTGGACTGACTATCTGGTTACAGAGATATTGTGTGTGCATCATAAATCTACAGCAAGAATACTTGTAGTTTGTTCAAAGGGCACAAGGTGCCTCACAGATTGAAGTCAGGAGCTTCACTTACCCTGACTTCAGAGGAAGGTCAAATCTCTCTACCTGTGTGTGTGTGCTGATTTACAATTTACCTTGACAATATTTTCGTGTATAGTAAAACAGGTCACTACTAAATTCATTTGTGTTCTTCTTTTAAGGGTAGCCAAAATGCTAATTATGTATCTGGTTTAAATTAATAATCCACCTAAATTCAAGGGACCAATCTTACACCCATAGCAAAAGTCCTCCTTTGCTGCACAGCCTGATAAAATACTGCTGTTGTGTCTAGTCTTGTTTTCATAGAGAGGTCCAGGTCTGATTCCTAAACCTGTCCAAATAGAGAAAAAAATTACACAGGGATTGCAACTGTTTAGATTTGCCCCTACTTTTTAAGCACCAATTTCTTCCTGTATAAAAATAAAACAACCTGTTTATGAAATCAGTAATACTATTCTGAACTTAAGTTTCCCTTATTTGTTATCTTCACCAATGCATTTTAAAGAGTTGAGTAAAAAAAGTCATAAGAACAAATTTCTACTATTTAAGCAGCTCATATGTAATAAAGCAGATTCAGAACCATCCATCAAATACTTTGCTAACCTTTTTTTTCCAGTTAAATAGTAGATAAATTTATTTCTGGTTTGAGTTCCATTCAGGAGACCTCCCTATTCAGCAAACCACTGAGGTGTATTGTGCTCAAAGGTGCCCCAAGCAGGAGCATTTTAAAGATGTTCCTCTGAACTGAGCACTTTAAAAAGGCTGATAAGATTTAACTGCATGGAGGAGGGGGGAACGCTGCAAAGTTGAGAGTTATATTTAAAAACCTGTGGATTTATGAGCTGTCAAATTGATCACAAAACCAAATTATTTTACAGGAAAATGGTTCCAAAAAATTGTATTTGTTCATATAAAATGTCATCTTTCTGTCACAACCAAGAACTTCTTTTTAACAGATTTTTTTCTGTTAAAACCCCCAATATTAGTTGTTAATTTTTTTTTCAGTGAAGCATAACATTTTCTAAAGAACACTGATGATGGCTTACAAAACAAATAATTTTACTGAAAACACAGTTTCCACTAAAATCATAATAATTTTACTCTTAATAACATAACTTTCTAATTAATAAATCTCTTTTTTTCCAGTCTTAATCAAAGTTATATCCATCCACTAAGCTTTACAAAATATCTTCTGATACTCAAAATACAGACATGCTGCAAGGCCCTAAAAAGATGAGGATGGTTATGAGAGTTACTAAAAAGGAAAAAAAAAACCAATTCCTGGAACTCTGTGCTTCTAACTGCATGCTTTCCAAAGTGTGATCTATCTTTTTTAAAACCAAGCTGAGTATCTTTGTGCTGTGCTCTTAGTTCGTAGTATGAAGCTTGTACAAATATTTCAGTGAATGAAAAGTAGGAAGCAAAATATTTGGTAATTCATCATGCTTGTTGAGACTGAATCAAAGCCACCTATCTGATGAGAAGCCCTTCTTTTGTGAATAAAACCCCAGAAGACTGCATCCATAAAATGGAGAGGTCTCTGCTCCATGAGCTCCTCTTTTTTCTTTCTCCCAAGTTCAATAGAATTCCTTTGAATCTTGCAGAATTCATTTGAATTCATGATGAAAACAGCATTCAAAAAAACAAAGCTTCAAAAGAGAGTTCATAGATTTGCTTGGTCTAGAACTGATTGGGAAAACATTTTAGAGAGCCTTTTTTTCTACAGATACAATTCCTACAGGCACAGGAAGGCAACTTTTGAGTTTCCTGGCATCCACAAGTCAGAGAGATGTTAAGACACATGAGTTATCATCTAGGTTTTGTGCATGTGTGTGTATGTGAGTGAATTATTTTCTGACAGGGCTGAGTTGGCTGCTTGGGTAGCTCTGACCAGAGCGTATCTCAGGCAAGATGGGGTAAAACACCAAACCCCAAAGCCCAGAAATTCTGTATTTAATAACCTGGCCTTCATCTCTGACCAGCTGAGGTGAGGAAGAACAGAGCCTTGGTTCCAGCAGCAGCCAAAGCAGTTTGGTGTCTGTTCATTGAGAGCACACCAGGCCAAAGTGGGTGAAGATTTCATCCTTTTTCACAGCTCATGGAAAAAGATATAATCTGAATACTGGTTTGGAGAACTTTAACCACATGCCATCCTCCAGTCAAAGAGGATTATGAAATTCTAATCCTTCTGTCAGAATTAGATTACTGAAATTGATTACTAAGGCTCTTTACCCTCTGGAGTAAAATGTAGGTCTCCAAAGCCTGGAGATAATAAGAGTAAGACCTTGCTATAACTAGAAACTGTAGTTGATGTACAAAAAAAAAAAAATTAAAGATTTTTTTCTTGTTTTGTTGATAAGTGCCTCCCAGTGTTGAAACATTTTTGCAGTAATTTTTCTATCTAGGTAAGATTCTGGATAAAAACAAGAATGACTGAACAAGCAATGTGACAGCCCATTACTAAAACAGTAGTTTCCAATAATAAAAGATTTGGGATCTAAGTATGGAAATGCATCTTGCCCTATATCTATAGGGATGGGCCTGGATCCTGTTCCAGACTCCTACCTTATCTTAAGTTAACCCAAAAGGGGGGAAAAACAGCATCTGTTCACTCAGACTGGGTACAGAGACTCAACCTCACATAGACAGAAACTGCTGCTTCCCTGTTCTAGCAGTATAGGCAGATCAACCATTGATAAATGCTTTTACAGGGGCCAAACATATTCAGTTCTTTCTCACACTGACCACGAAAGCACCTGTTCCAACATTGCATTGCTTTCTTTTTTTTTTTCTTCTTTTTTGCAGATGTATTCCATAAACCTTATTTTTTTCTCTTTTTTTCACCAGGATCATCCATAAAGATGGTTTCACCTACCAGGAACGCCTGGAGTTCAGACCTATCGTTTACAGTAATGCAGTGCAGTCTATCCTTGCTATTGTGAAAGCAATGACTAAGTTAGGAATCAGTTATGAAAACCCTGCTAGAATTGTGAGTATGACACCCTTTCTCTCGAAATAGGCATTGGAACACATTTTTTTGTAATATAATTGTGGAGACTAGTACAACAAAGAGGATCCAGTAGTTTCTATATGACAGTGGAAACTGAGCACCATTTGAGTCACATGTGACAAGATGTCCTTACTTATTTTAATTTTCTCATTAACTGATGCCTGAGGTCTAACCTTTGCATAAATTCCCATTTTGATTTTTACAAAAGAAATATTCAACTTGCCAAAGACATTAAAAAAAAAAGAAAAAGTAAAAACCAGAACATTTTCTTAGCTGATAGTTACTTATTTATTGCTATTGGGAAATGTAAAAAATATTTTCCTTTTATGACCAGCCCTTGGGGTTCAGCTATGTAAGGAAAGGTCATGTAGACATGTTGGGAGCATTCCAGTCTGGCATTGCTCCTGGAGCAGAGACCTCCCTGTTGTGTGGATGCAGTGCTGGCACGCTGGCACCTCTGGGAACTGGAGTCCAGCATTCCTGACACAGTCAACAATCCTCTGCACAGGCACAGGGAGGCAAAGCCACAGGAAGAAGACCTGTTTTCTTCTGTCAATCACGCTGAATTTTCAAGGACAGAAATAAAGGAATAACTTTTCTTCTCCATGCAATGATTTAGTCTGTTAGCCTGTAACTCAGATCTTGCTGAGAATTTCTCAAATGCCTGTCAGAATATCAGTTGATTCCAGTTTTGGCAAATTCTACCTAATCCCTAGAGGTTTATCTTGGAGAGAATAACATCTGCTTATCTGAAAGAGCTTTACTTGTTCCAGAAGTCTACATTTCATTATAGTGACATGTGGTACTTTGACCTAAAAAATGATAAACAAAATCTTCAGAGGTTACTAAAGCTCATACAGGCATTTGACAAAATAGAAATTAAATATTTTCCATGAATGCAAGTCATTCAAACAAATGTACCAAGGCCCAGAATCAGCAGACAGAAAATAGGCCAGTGTTAACGTGCTGTACTGAGCCATCAACCAGTCTGCATGGCCCAAGCCGTGGCTACAGCTGGACCTTGCAGCACTGGCCATAGGTCAGGCCTGGCTCAGCCCATGGTATCCATTGGGTGGTGCAGACTCTGCCACCTGTAATTAAGATATGCTCTCCCTGTCCCCCAGTATTTCAGACTCTTTTCTCAGCCCTGCCAAATTTTCTGAGATATCTGTACAGGCTCCATCTATGCCAGTTTCATAGACAGTCTTTTCAAAGGACTTCACAGCCTGGAGAACTTGTAATACTTAAAATTAAATAACTTAAATAGTCCATTTCTTAGCATTACATATAACCAAATGCAGAAAATATAACTTTTGTAAGTTTATCATTTATAGCACAGTCAGCTCACTCTTGCTGTCACTGCAGAATGGGCCTCTAAGAACACAGCTGAATACAGCTGTGGAGAATATTTGCAGTGCCTGTCTTCTTTTCGCCAAGAACCACAGAAGAGCAACCTGGATGTGATTTTTAGAGAAAATAGAAATTTTGATCACATTTATTTGAATTGCCCCTAACACTGCCCTTTCTTCCAAAAAACCTCCAAAAACTTAGCTTACATGACCCTTAAAATCATAAGCCATTGATAAGCTTGGTTATTTTGATATAAGCTTCGATTTCAGCCAGACTTTGTTTTTGTTGTATGTTCTAGTCCAGATTTAGTTGCTTAAAATCATCTAGTTCAAGGATTGGGATTATCTTGGTCCCAAAAGCAATGTGCTTATCCATGTTGCAGGTCTGCAATACATCTTACTGGTACTGAAAGGGCCTTAGCACTTATTTAAAGAACATCTGTTCTGGAGAGGGAGGTAATTTTTTTTTCTAAAGCATCACTCCAATCTATTTTTAGTATGAAAATTATCTGAAGTCTTTGTAAATGCCAGAGAGAAACAAAACTTTGTACATGTTTGTGACAAGTTCAATCTGCTGCTATCTTCCTTTATTATGTAAGCACGAAAATCCACAATTGCCACCTTTCACATAATAATCAATAAACATTTACCCTCTACACCTAGAGACTCTGAGCTCAAGGCTTCTCATTGTAGGCCATTCAACCAGCCAAGTAGGTGGATAGCTGCAATCATTCCGTCATATGTCATATCTTGGAGAAGAGAATGTTCCAGCTCTTATCTTGCAGCTGAACTAGTGTGCACCCTGGATTCAAAAGTGGATCCGCACGCACAGGAGAGAGCGTGACTCGCTTCTGCTGATCCCAGCACTGCAGGAGGGCATGGGGGTGTAAATGGAGCTGGTGTTTTTTCATGCAGAAGGGAAATTATCCTGCTGTCCTCCTCCCTCCTACCAGTGAAGGCAATTCACTAGTGGTTATTTCCCCTGGTTTTTTTTCCCTCCATGCCTACTCAATTTCCCTTTTTTCTTCCTCCATGCCTACTCAATTTCTCTTTCAGAAAAAATGCAGTGTTTCATTTTTGATCTGTCTCTGACTTTTATAGTTTCCATAAACTGCAATTCCTCTTGAGACATAAAGATACAGCACATTCCTAAAATAAATTTGTGAAAAATTTTTGTGAGGATGTTTCCTGGTTCTGAATAAAACATACTCCCTGCCAAAACAGTGTCTGTCAGAATCCATTTATGCTTTTGCAACTATTGACTGCAAGGCACCTGAATTGTCTAGTTCTACAACTAGGAAGGAATTATATTTTATAATTATCCCTTGTTGTGGCAGTGTATCAAATGACTCTTTAATCATGGTCTTTATTTACAGTAAATTCCTAAGCTGTTAACTACTGAAAAGAAATATTTTTAATGAAATAGATTATTAAAACTCTTTTTTTTATTTGACTACAAAAGGAAGAAATCACAGAATAATATATTTTAAATGCTTGAGATTTTATTCTGTTACAGGTTTCTGCTTCCCTACATATGGGAAATGACTTCACTAGTTATATTCACTTTGTCACATTTCTCACTGTGGCCTAAAGCTAGAATTTTTTTCTTATAGATACATCCAAAAATGCATTTAGATTTAGATTTCTGCATTGATATAGTTATAATAAGTTTTAACTTTAAATGTCCTTTTTAATTTAGCTCTTGATACCCTATTACTCTCTCTTAATATAAAAGCCTTGCTTTGAGGTTGGACTATTTGTAAATGCTGATGGCAAAGTGAAACGGAGCCTTTGTGTGAACCAAACAAAACAATAAAAAGATGAAAACTCCATCACAATTTAAGCCTAACCTAAAGGGAAGTGAGCTTGTAAAAGGATGTTTACATGCACAGGCGAGTACAGCCACCTGGAAAAAACAGTGAAAATGAGAAGTTTTGCCCCTGCAACTCATTATAAACCAAGCACATCTTCAAGCAGGTGAAGGGGCCCAGCGCGCTTGCACAATATTTACTGAAATTTCTCCTTAGGAAGATGAAAGGAAGCTGTGTGCCATGGCAACAACTCTGGAGGATGGCAGCATGTCTCCTGAACTGGTTGAGCTCATCAAACAGCTGTGGTGTGACGGCGGGACCCAGGCCTGCTTCGCCAGGGCAGCAGAGTATCAGCTCAGCGACTCGGCTGCATAGTAGGTGACAGCAGCTGCTGAACAGCTGGCTATTGCTGCAGCAAAACTGTCCCTCCTGCAGAACAGCCTGCAACAATCATTGCTCATCAGCCTGAAAAAATGAGGGGGTTGCAAAGGTTTATAATATATCAGCAATGTTTAACTGGAGGAAACAAGTGAAAACAAAGTTTCAGAAAAAATTTGTTTCTGTGAGTTTGTTTGAACAGTTTAAAAAAAAAACCAGTATATTCTCCCTCTGGGTATTTCTGAGATTAAATAGAGGGAAAGGTGACTTGAAACAGCTTAGGTTTTTACCTAGAGTGAGTCTTTGTATATTTTGCAAGATACTAAATATAAGTCTGGAGGAAACTATAAAAACTTTCCTCTAAACTAACCCGGCTGCATGGACAGGTGTTCCCTGGGCCATTACCATCCCAGCACCCAGCTGAGCCAGTGGTGCTGCAGCTGCTCCAGCCCCAGGTCCCTTTCTGAGTGCTGGGAAGGCACCAGACAGATAAGCAGGGGACTGACTAGGGCTGCTCAGCCCCGACCCCACAAAGGGTCACTGTCCAGCTGGGGCACATCTCTTACCTCAGATATAGTCAGTGAGTTTAGACTTTTCAGCTGCTTCTGCAGCTGTTCTTGCAGGCTCCAGTCCTGCTCAGCTGCCTTGTCTCTCAGCTCATACACAGCCATGAAGGGAGGTGTCACTAGATCAGAGTCTTTTGAGAGTGCTCAAGTCTGACTCCAGACTTGGGGCAGAGGTTCCTTCCAGCTGAGGTCCATCTTCTGAGATGGGGAGGTGGAGGTCTCCCTGCTGTTCCTGCAGCTCCTCCTACAGGCTGAGGGCAGGTGCAGAGGGAAGTCTCCCAAGGTGTTGAGTGTGCCTTCTACATGGCAGGGAAAGAAAGGCATGGCTGGAGACTGGACTTCAGGGGACAACCTGAAGGCCTCCATAGTTCACTTTTTGTAGGTAGTGGAGGGAATAGGCAGAGAAAATATTACAAATTCTTGATCTCTTTGTATCTTCCAAGCAAGATTGAAGACCTTTTGCAAGATTCCTAAACAAAGAAAATATTGCCTGTGTTGATTTGTGCCTAATTTGACAGTATTTTATAGCAGCATTGGATTCTTGTAGGAATAGTACAGAGCAATTTTTTTCTAACATACCCATTCTGACAGGTCCCACTGCCATTCCCATCACTAAAAGCCCTTAACAAACCAGTCATAATAATTAAAAGGAAAACCACCTCTTAATTAAGAAAAAGAAAAATTTTTAAAAATTGCTTGTTTACCAGCTAACACTCTGCTGTGTACACTATGCCTGGCAAATTAGGTTTTGTTGCCTAACAAAGAAGATAGAAGAATCTAAATTAATTCCATCTCAGTGTTATTTTCTTGAAAATCCTGCTAATCTTCTGTCTTCATCTTTTGGTACCTGATGCTTCTAAAATTCTAGCCTTTGGCTCTGAAGCATTAAAATCAACTTAATATTTTCCCTTACTGCTGGGCTTCTAATGATCAGTTCAAAGTCAGCTACAGTCAATCAACCATCTAATGCTGCAGTTCAATTTCTTTTAAACCCCAAACCCTGTTTCTCAGCTCCTGTGAATCAGCTCCTACAAAGAATATTGATTGATACTGTGTAAACTCTGACTTTCTGAGGTTATCTTCTCTGAGATTTTACTTTATTAATTCATACTAATGAAGTGTGATCACTGCCTTTCCTTTGTATATTTTAATTGAAAAAAAAAAAGTTATATCTTCTGAATGATAGAAAAATCCTGTTTGTTAAATTTGGCTGGAATTTCTCCCTTAGACTCACCTGGAACTAATTCTGTTTTAAAATTTAATGATGGGTATGGAAGGGGCAAGATTGGGATTATAAACTGTGACTTTAAATGTCATTGTACAGCTACCAGTAGTACATGGTGCATCTTGCTTTTCAGTCAATTGCCTCTCAGAGTAAGAGTCCTGTCACCTCATTCAAGCCAAGGAAAGATCAGCACTTACTGACCTACCAGTTTCCATTCCCTCCTTTGCCAGTGAAGAGATGGTCTGCAGTCTCCCCTTGGAGCTACCTACAGCTCTAAGAAGAGCCTGGAACTGCCTCTTGCTCCATTAACTAGATAATTAACTTGGTCTAATTTTTCATGCAATTACAATTGGCTGTGTTGAATTGAATTCAGGCATTTGTGTCTAAAAACTATCAGAACTTCATTTTATATTCAAGTGTTTATTTTAGTGCTTATATGCTTCATAAATAACAAAATGTCTTTTGTTCCTGCCTTCCACAAAGGTGAGCTGAGATGAGTTTGCCTCAGGCCCTACTCAGAGAAACAGAGCTATATTGCTTTTTTTTTTTTTCCCTTTCCCCAACAGATTGTTTCCTGGACTCAAATAATGGGAAAACATTGAATTACTCAGATCAAGTACAACACCCCTTGCATACAGTTTATTCAACTTAAAATAAGAAAATCCCATTTCCAATCATTACTTGGAAATATCTGAATGAAAGATTCTGGCTTTTTAAAATTTTATTTGGTTTCATTTTATTCTTCTATTTTTTAATCTTTTAAAATTACAGATCTATTAAATATTGCAGACAAGGATGATGAGCTGTGAGGTTTATTTTGGAAGATTCTGGTTAAACTGAACAGCAGCACTACCTGCTGGGCAGACTTGGTGTAGAGAGGAAAAAAGAAGGCAAGGAGCCTAATAGACATTAGAGACACAGTGTCTTGTTTGTCAGAGACACAGGGCTACTAATAGGAAGGTACCAACTGGGACACTGAAAATGCTTCAGCTCCTGGTGGGGTTTCTTGCTTTTGGCTTTCTTCTCTATTTGAATACCAGTAGTTAAAAGGTAGGAAGTTACCCAGGCATCACCTCTTTTCCTTTTGCCAATTCATAACCTCTCTGCACAGATTCCTAGACCATCCAATAGGATTCAGAAGCTCTGCCTAGCCATTTAAAGAAAGCTGTGTGTCCCTAGAAGAGACGGGAGAAGGGTTGGCAAAAACATGTTTCAGAGATCTGGTTTGGGTTCTCATTTCACACAGATTTTATCTCTGTATACCAGAGATATTTTATTTCTATAAAAGCAGGTAAGCCACACTTTTCCAAGGGCTCATCAGAATACCAATAAAGGGATCCTCACCTTCACAGAAGATTTTGGTTTTGACTAAAAAATACATTTTTTAAAATCATCATGTACCTTCTTGTTAATTGAGAGGTCTAGAGGGAAAATAGCCCTTAAAAGTGAATTTCTCCAAAATATTATGCCCTCCCTTTCACTTAGGAAGGAAAATACTGTTGCAACCCATCTGACAGGCTGAGGTGACTCCTGATGCATCTGCTTCTGAAGGATGCTCGTGGTTCTTCCCCTGGGGTGAAAATTCCCACTTGCTGAAGAAAAGCCAAAACCTCTTTGCTGACAAGGTGGTTTTAAAGCATCCCTAAGAGAAATAAGGATTTCCCTCAGCTGAAATCCTCAGAAAAATGTTTATTATGTGCAAATAAATTACACTTCTATATGCAAGTAGGAAAAAAATAAAAGGCTCTGTATTGTAGAACTCAGTTGCATAAGAACCAAGAGTATTGTGTTTAAACGTGTAATTTACATTACATATTTAAAAGTGGATCAGTGTGGAGGAATTATATAATGGACATTTCACTTTTTGGATTCATCAACCACCATTTCTTTCTTACTCTCCTAGTTACCTCAACGATTTGGACAGGTTGGCAATGCCTGACTATGTCCCTACTGAGCAAGATGTCCTGCACTCCAGAGTGCAGACAACTGGGATTATAGAGACTCAGTTTTGTTTCAAGGATTTAAACTTCAGGTATGAAAGCCATATTTGACAATCTTCTTGGGGTTTATCTTTCTTAAGTATTTTCTTCCAAAGGTATTGACCTATTATAACACAGGTAATCCCATTGTGATTCCATTGAACCCACTCTTACTTAACTTTCTTACACAGCTGAAAAAGAAAGGTATTTTACTATCAGTACTCCAACTTTGAGCATATAATGGACTATTATAAATGGTCACAGAATACCAGGTTCTAAAAGGACATTTTTACATATGTAAATGTCTAAAAAGCATTAGTTATATACTGCCATTTGAATAATTGTGACATTTGTGAAATATGCCTACTTAAATGTCCTTAACAGCATGCAAAAACATTTGATGTCTACTAATTTGCATGCACTCTCAACCTTTCACTCTTCTTTTGAGAATGGAAATAGCTGCTCTTAGCACTGGAATGCACTGCAGTTGGCAAAAAAAAAAATTCTGTCCCATAGGAAATTTCAGCATTATCAAGCATGCTTTCATGCTCATTTAAGATGAAAACCAAAATGTTCAGAAAAAAGTTTTGAAAATAATGCCTCTGAGAAATTTGACTGAAATATTTTACACTTTCAGATACCCAAGATCTTGTTATGCTTGGTGAACCAATTAAAAACATCTAATTGCATGTGAAAATGGATTTGAATGAATTATGATTGTCTCAGTGTTCTATAATGCTTTTGTCTGTGGACTGAAATCCATTTAATTCTTAATTTAAAGGCTGGGGCGCACATTGAGGAATGCAGTCTAGACAAGACACTGCCTGTAGAGAGATTCATCAAGCATGAGGATTATAACTTACATTTTTCATTTGGCTTCTTTCTTTCTCCGCACGTGCCAATTAAACATTCCCCAAATCATCTATGCTACCACACAGATGCTTTAACACAACAGAAGTTGCACATACAAAATGAGATTCTGAAGCAGATGTCTTACAAATAAATTATTGTTATCTATCAATATTCTGGTCACTCATGAAGATTCAGGAGTTGCCCACAAATGGTACACTGCAATGTCATAGACATCATCTTCTTTTTCTCTGATTAACATATTTCCAGACAGCTTTGTACATTGGAAATTTGAATGCCTTCAGTTACAATCATAGTTCATGTAAGAAATAAATTCAGGGTGGAGAAAGAAACCATCAGAGTGCAAGTCCTTGTTGACGTGGGTGCTGCCAGTCCTGACATGAGAATATCAGATTAGTGTTTAGGTCCAGTTGAAATGTGGCACAACTGAGAATTTAGTTACCCAAGTGTCTGCAAACAAGACAAAGGCTCTTAATGCCACCACAAACACAGACCCCACCGATTTTACCCTCTCTACTATGCATCACGGTAGTGTTATGTGAGTAAATTCATTGGTGGTTTCAGGCAGTTGAGTAATATTAGGCAAAACCACTACAAAGTAGTCGAGGGGTTTGAGCCGCTAGAGTGGTGCAGAACAATTATAAATCCATGTTAACCAGCCAGTTACTGCTACTTTGCATTGCCATAGCAATGCAAAACAGCTGGAGGACCCTGATATCTCTGCAGCAAGTTTGATAAGTACCATAGAAACATCTATAAAGAGAGGAACATTTCCACATTCATAGTGAGTTTTGGCTGATGTGCTGATGGGGCTTCAGGTCACAAGCCATACATGGATACAAAAAATCCGTGAACAGATGCCTCATTCACTAAACACTGATCCCTTTACTGAACTGAATGAGGCAGAAAATATTTTGTATCCATTAAGTAAAAGTCTAAACCCTGGTACTGCTCCAGGAAACTGAATTACACTTGCACAGAAAACATCGATTTTTATTTGCTCCTTGCTTAGTGGTTAATTTACTGGTTTAGTGCAATTTAGGTTCCATGTGCTCTTCAATTTATTTCACTAATGTTGACTTAGAGCTCAACACATATTTAAATGTTTTTAAAAGAAGGCCTGGTCTTCTTAGGTCCTCTTCTACTGTCCTTTCTATTGGTGTGCTAGGAAGAGTTTGACTGAAAGCAGGCAAACTTTATTTTAGGCTTCAGGCCTCTCTGTGTGTACCACTGACTGAGTATATGGCTAATGCTATATCTGCAGCTAAGTTTTTCAAGAGCAGTTCTAGGAAAATATAGAGATTTCTAGACTAAACTACTATCTTGGTAAAAGAAGATCACCTCATTTTCTACCATTCATGGAGGGACTTTGATTTTATATGTGCACATGTTAAGTTCTGGGCTGAGAAGAGAGAAGAAAACTAAGGTTAGTACAACAAAAACTGCCCAGAAGCACTGCCTCTGGCCTTGGTCTTGTCCTTTTTAACTGACTTCTCCTGAATAGTCAAAGGGCCATATTCTAAAATCTCACAGGAAGTGAATACTGATTCATATGATTATGTATTCTAAACCAAAATTTTCCTGAAGACTAAATTTTGAAGGTTTTAAAATTTTTTTTCCTGCCATAACCCTGATGTCAGAGTTATACACCACAAATCAAGAAAGGCATGTAATCCTAGGTGACTTTTGGGCACTAATCACAGACAAAATCGAGATAGTTTATTTATGACCCCACTCTTAAGTAGACCTTCTGAATTCAGTGAAGATATGCTTGGAAGAATGCCATTTTTGTTGTCAAAATCTTGTTCCACAAGAGCTTCCTGATTTCCAAAATAATTCACTTTTGTAGACACCCAATAATCAAAAAGATGAAATGTACCAGAAAAAAAATGATTGCTCCTCAGCTGCAGAAGCAGTTCATTATGAGCATCGGAAAGCATTTCATTTTTTCTAAGAAGGATGAAAAATTATAAAAAATAAACCTTTTTTAACATTAACTGCACTGCTGATGGTGAAGGAAACAGAAGATTAAGATACTGCAGAAAACAATGTTTCAGCAACAAATTATTCTTTCTCTGCTTACTACTGACATGATTGTTTCTGACTGAATCCCATTATATTCATTGCTATAAGAATTGAGTTGTGTTTAATTTTCGGATTCTGCAGGATCCAGAGATCTAATGCATGTTCTTGAAGGAAAGGGTAATCCAACAGGGGATTAAGTTTTACAGTATTAAGTTCAACAACAGGCAGCACAGGGAAAAGTCATCATGCACACTAGGAACAGAAAACCTAAGGGTAGGATAAATTTGATTTTTTATGCTTTGCCTGTTTTCTAATGCACTTGAAAAATCTTCAAGTTTGGCACCTTTTGTTCCAGAAAAATAGTGAAAAGAAAGCCCTAGCCCTTATTACTGAAGAACTGCAAATGTAAGTGGGAGCTCTGGATAGGCAAAGCACAACAGTGGTAGCTTTAACAGCTGCGGCTCAGCTGGGCCCTAACCAGGTCCCTGCTCGGTGTGCTCAGCTGGCTTTGGATCCCATATAGAGTCCATATAAAGTCCATATGACACTACCCAAAGGTAGTAGCAATTCCTGGCAAAGGAATTCCTGGCGGAAGGAAATAAATGCCAAGAAGGACAGCCCTCCCATTCCCTCTGCACAAAAGAAGGGATTCCTGCTCTCCAGGAATTGCTGCTTAAAGAGCAGCTGAGATGGACAAGGAACACACCCTCCATCCTCCACAGGTGTGGTGCAGGTTGTGTAGTGGGCTCAGTGATCACACCAGGGCAGTGAGCAGATGGCAACAACTATTCATACACAAACAGGGCTCAATCCATGACTGGCCTCCAGTCGTGTGTCTTATTGATCAATATGTCAGCGTGCAAAACCGTGAAGTAGCAAATGACACTGGATTTGAGGGTCTTCTATTGATGTCTCAGAACTCTGCCCTGAATAAATCCTTGCCTGCAGGTCTTAGTCCTGCCCTGAGCCCCACTTCCTCAACACAGAGTGCCACCTGGAAGTAGTGGATATTTTTCCTACATGCAGGTATTTAAGCCTTTATGTTTCATTTTATACCCACTACAAAGCCAGAAGTAACAACACACAGCCCTCCTGGACTTGTTGGGATAGAAACAGACCAATATTTGGAAAAGTTGGATATTTTTCATTCATCTCCATCTGAACTCTGTGCATTAAATCATGACTACATTCTTATTAGCGCTTTACATTGTACATATGTTATTTTTCCTGCAAAGGATGTTTGATGTGGGTGGACAACGATCAGAGAGAAAAAAGTGGATTCACTGCTTTGAAGGAGTTACTTGCATCATATTCTGTGCTGCACTCAGTGCCTATGACATGGTTCTGGTGGAAGATAAAGAAGTGGTGAGTCAGAACAGACAAGCAGCCCTTTTTTCTTCTAAGTTTAATGTACTCTCTGATGGCACATCAAAACTATTCCCATTCTCTGATAACCATTTAAAGGCTATTACGCTGTATTGGTTCTTTCCAGTAAAGAACATTGCAGTAAAAATGACATATGGGGATGAGATTTGTCAGTCTCATGTTTACCTTTTGCATCTCAACAGAACAGAATGCATGAAAGCCTTCATCTGTTCAACAGCATCTGCAACCATAAGTGCTTTGCAGCCACTTCCATTGTGCTGTTCCTAAACAAAAAAGACCTCTTTCAAGAGAAAATAACAAAAGTTCACCTGAATATCTGCTTTCCTGAGTATAATGGTAAGTTTGGAGTGTTCAGAAGAAAACACGTTTAGATAGTAAGTGTAGGCCATGCATTAAAGACTGAGACTTTGACTCATGTCACCTATATATAACCTTTTAAATACTAAGCCTCTTATCTGAGCATCTTCTCATGGAAGAATGGTATGAGACAGACACAGCCAGAATTCAACTCATCTCACCTACTCACCATGTTTATCCTTCATGTCTCTCCCTGGAGATGCTCATTTCTGTCCATTGGTGGTAGCCTAAGCTGAGCAATCTAGAAATTTCAGATGACTGAAGGGAACTGTGATGGACTCAGCCAGTATTTCAGTACACATCAGTATTTTATCACTCACACACACACACCACAACTGAATCCAAGATTTTTGTCCCTAATTTAAGAACTCATTCCATAAGGGAAGTCTGTCTCTTTTTCTGTGTGACAGTAGTGCCTACTGGAAATAAAAAAAACACCAGATGTTCCCAGCTGATGCAAGAGAATATATAAGGCTATGTCAGAAATTACCAGAGAAAAACCAGTTTAGATACAAAATTTTCATGCCTGATTCAAGGAGTTAATTTGAATAGAAAGAATAGAAAAAATAAAGGCAGAAAACATTGTTTCTTGTCTCTGCAGTTGTGAGGAGGTACCAGTGGAAATGTGTCTTCTTTTGTTTTTCTTTTCTTTCCACTAGGACAAAACACATTTGAAGATGCTGCAAATTACATCAAGAAACAATTTCTAGACTTGAACATAAGGAAACAAGATAAAGAGATATATTGTCACTTGACCTGTGCCACAGACACCCAGAATGTCAAATTTGTTTTTGATGCAGTCACAGACATAATAATCAAAGAAAATCTGAAAGACTGTGGGCTTTTCTAACCATTCATTCCCTTGCTCAGAGCCTCAGTCCACTTTCCTCTCTTCGTCTGATGTGCTGACTGAAGTAAAAAAAAAAAACCCTCTAGGTAAGAAACAATATCAGTTAGGCACCCATTAGCATCAGTTGAAGCCTTGGGTACAGCCTGAGCATTGCAGACCAACACAGACTTTCCATATATCATAAGAAGATTGAACAAATTGTTCCTGTTCTACAAAGATGCCAGCTGCTGATAAGTCCTACTGGAATCAAAGTCACATTCCTATTTAAATCAATATCATAGATTCATAGAATTCTTTGGTTTGGAAGTGACCTTAAAGACCATCTAGTTTCACCCCCCATGCCATAGGCAGCAACATCTTCCACTAGACCAGGCAATCAACACTTTTCAGGAAACTGGGGACACCTCAGAATTCTGTGTCTTCTAGTGATGGGATGAAAAAAGATAATATATAACAGACAATTGACTTTTATTTATAATTGAGACCTAAAGAAAACTATAGCATTTAACAGCACCAATACGTAATTTACATTCTGTTTCGTGTTCGTGTGACGTAAACAACTAAAAATGACATGCTGTTTATTCAACAAAAACAGCCCCCTCAGACTTAGATGGTGTATGACAAAGAGCAGTGCAAATCTGAATGTTTAATTATACTCTTTTGTTCGAAGAGCTGAGGGACTGGTACATAAAAACTGCACACATACAAAATTGACAAATGCTGCTATCTGGTTTGAGAAAAATTGAACACAGTAAGATGAAGGCAAGTTTTTAAATCCCTAAGGAGAGTAAAAAAATTATAATAACTGTCAGTTCCTGCATAAGCCACAAAGGCAAGTTGAAACATTTTTTGGTTTACGATTAAATATGAGACTTTCTTAAAATGCTAATAATAATCCTGCTACTCAACAGGAGTGGCAGCAGTAACTTCTACCACTGCAGAGCAGATGTAAACCCACCAGTTCTCATGGCAAAAGCACATCCTTGGAACTTTGGCACAGGGCACCTTTCTCTACACAAAGATCTTGCTAATGCAGAACTGTTCTCCCTTAACTCCTGTTGGTTTATTGTGACTAACTGCAGAAAATATTTGACTCTTTTAAACAGATTGGGGCTTTGTCCTGATTTCAGCTGAGACAGAGTTAATCTGCTTCCTAGGAGCTGTCACAGTGCTGAGTGTTGCATTTAAGTGTAAGAATAATGATAGCACATTGAACTAAAAGTTGTTGCCCAGTAGTGCTGATCCTACATCAAGGACTTTTCAGTGTCTCATGCTCTGCCAGCGAGCAGGTGCACAAGATGCATGTCCAGGACAACTGACCTGAACTGGTCAAAGGAATATTCCATAACACAGAACATCATGTCCAGTAAAGAAATTGGGGTGATTGGCCAGGAAGGGATGATCACTGCTCAGGGACAGGCTGGGAATAGGTTAGAAGGTAGTGAGCAGCTGTATTGTGCATCCCTTGGTTTTCCTAGGTTTTATTCCTCTCTCTCTTTTTCATTTTCTTTACTATTATTATTGTTATTATTATTGCTATTATTATTATATTATACTTTTTCTCAATTATTAAACTGTTCTAATATCAACCCACAGACTTTACCTTTTCCTCATTCTCTTCCCCATTCCACTTCAGGGTTTGGTGTGTGTGAGGAAGTGGCTGTGTGGTACTTATTTGCCAGCTGAAGTTAGAGCATGACAGAGTTCTAAAAATATTCAACTGAATTTTGAAATTTGGTCTTGAAATAACACTCACTTTTTAAATAGAATCATTGATGAGGGGTTTCTTTCTGCCTTTGTCTTTTTTTTTTTTTTTTAATACATTTCAACCTAATTTTCACCATAGACTCCTTGTGTTCTGGTTAATCTGATTGAAATAGGGAACTTGGCCACTGAAAAACAGCATCCTGCAAGCTGTCTGCATGAGCAGGGTCATCAGGACGTGTAGGTCTCCCAAGAGAAGTGGGAAGCGAAGAGCTAAAATACATCTTACATTGCCTGGATTTCTGCTGCTGCCTGATTTGCAGTGCTACGCTTGATTAATTTCTTGTTTGTATTGAAAGTAACGGATTTCCAGTGGTCAGGATTCTGGATTCATTTCCAGCAATAAATCTAACTTAAAATTAATAATTTGAATTATGGTGATATCAACACTAATTCCTGATGCCTCGATGGCATAATAAAAGACAAGGCCTTTAAGAAAGAAATCCATGAATAAACATATCTCAAACATATTCTTCAAGCAAATGCCCGAGACGTCAAACAGGTTTTACACCACGGCCTCAAAGCTGATACAGGTAAGACTCCTCAGACTGGGTTTCCAGATCATGTGGAAGAAGTTTGGGAGGCCCAAATGTGCCCCATGACAGGAGTGAGATTTCGGCTTGCGATCCTCCAAGAGAGGGGGCTGCAGGCAGTGTCACCAGGCCCCCAGGGTGCTGAGGGGCACAGCACAGGTCAGGGTGCTCGGGACCTCCTGCAGCCCAGTTAGCAGCTCCATCTCCCAGTGACACTGCAGGGAGCTCAGCTGGGGTGGGTGCCTGTACCCAGTGCTGTGGACAGCAGCACTGCAGGGATCAAACCTGGTGCCTACATCCCAAAAAATCCCATTCCAGGGCTGCTGCTGCCACCCACGGCCCCAGAACAGGCAGGCACAGCAGCTGAGCCATGCCCAGGGATGCAGCCTCGTGATCCCTCTAATTTCTTCCTACAGACACAGAAGGAGGCAGGGAAAGAGCCCACGGGTGACAGTTCTTACTGCATGGGGTGAAATCCAGGTCACCTGCACCTGCTTGGGCTGGGTTACACCAGGGAGCAAGCAGGATCACTTTCTTCTCAAGCCTGGATAATCCTTTAAGGCCATTAAGTATTTCTGAATGTACCATGTGGAGTCACTGAGTTTCTGGATTCAGACACCAACCCGGGGTGAGCAGTGCCAAACCTGCTCTAACACCCAGCACTGAAGCCTGACCCTTTATAGCCCTGCAGCAGCCCTCACTTGGCCTGAATTCCCTGGAAGGGCCATAGACTGAGAGGTGAGGAGGATTATGGTGAAGAGGCTGTAGCGGAGGACAGGAAGAAGAGTGAAGACTCTGATATCTGCCATGTGGGTTTAGTACATGGTGATTTTTATCCTTTTCTCTCCATGTACACACATTTTTTTCTGAAAACAGGAATTTTTCACAAGGAAAAGAAATCTTCAAGACCATATGGAAACATGCAACTTGACTTCCAGAGAAAAGATAGCCAGAGGTTTCTGAAAATCTTCCCAGGAATGTGTCTGCAAAAGGATCTAAATAATAGAAACCATTCCAATACCTAACCCTAATTGCAATTTTTGCCTGAACTAGAAACTAAATTGATCCCATGAGCTGAGAATTATGAAGAAAAGGTGTCTCCAACAGTCTGAAACCTGCTCTATGCACACAAGCTGTACTGGGAACAAAATGGCCAGAAAGGCCACTCTAGAAACATCCAAAGTTTATTTTTCTCACTAAAGAGAACAAAGTTTATTTTTCTCACAAGAATGTTTTCTACATTGGCCCTAAGAGCAAACTGATGTGGAAAGGTCATGCTCCTTCTCAACTCTGAGTCAGCCACTTGTCCTAATAGATTGAATTAAAATCTCTGCAGTCCATTCGTTCATCCACTGGGATGTATAAATCTGATTACTGTGAATGAAAGTAGCAAGATGCTCAAAAAAGTTAATATACCCTCTTTATAATGTGTTCCTATATGATGCATTACATGTTCTGAAACCACTTTCTGTAACATCATAGAAAACCTGCCATAAATACAGCCCTTTTCTGTAACATTTTAAAAGCATTGGAATGGCATATAAATCACAGGACAGTGAGACTCTGAGGATGAGCATTGTGAAAGCTTCTTATCCTTGCTACAATCCATTAAAAACAAATCACAAATTCTGAAGTAGTACATATGAGGATCCTCTGAGGCCTAAGATCAAAGGGCACTTACATGCTGAACATGCATTGATCAAACCTGTTAACTCTGTTTACCCTTGAGTGCAAGTCTTGTCCACACAGGAGCAGGGAGCTGTAAAATTAAATTATTCAGCTACGAGAGGCATTCACATGAGATCTTACTCAAAAGATACTAAACTAAAATTTGCTACCTAGCAGGACTGTTCAGTGGGTGGTTTTGTGAAAGCAAGATGTGTAGAGAGGAGTGAGATAGACTGATACCCCATTTAGTTTCTGAGGGGAAAGAACATAGTAGATCTGAGGGTATTTTTACACGTTGTGTGTGTTGATTGAAGCTGTGGTAAAGAGCTGCAGCTTAAGGGGACATCATGTTCATTCCAGTTAAAAATAGAGATTTGCAAAGAGGAAGACTTAATGTCTCTCTTAAGTGTATTTTTCCCCTGTAAAATAGGCAGTTATTTGGCTTCTGAGCTACACCCACCATATAGATGTCATGACACTGAATTTTGGTCAGAGATCACCATGAATTAAATGTTAGTGGGTTGTTCTGCATAACATCAACAACACTATGTACTACAGAAGATACATTTTCCTCATGATTACTTTGATTTTATAACTTTTTTTATATCTTATTGAGCTATTTTTGAAAAGCCAATATAATCCTGTTTAGGAGTTCTGCTTAAAACTGATGTTCACTGCATGTTGTATTTGTAATAGAGCAGCAATTAGTAGTTAGTTTTTACATTGTCTCTTCGAGAAGTCCCACTGTATTTTTATGTATGTATTATGTATGTTTTATGTATGTATTTTTTTATGTATGCATTTATGAGAGTAAATGTCTAAGTCTATTTTCTTGTCTCTTTTCTTGTTTTTATTTTACATGGAATCAATTATGACCCTGTTGAATAATTTGTCTTGTTATTTACTCTGATGTACTTCCATTAGAAAAAAAAGGAAGTCATTAGGTAAATAGAGACAGCAAGTAGAACTTTCATGAAAGTCAAATGACATCTAGATCTTTATAACATTCTTTACACCTCTTCTTTGGAATAAATGAACTATCATTTGTTTACCAGTGCTCTTTCTCAGCCAGTGTTTTTTGTACTATAAGTAATCTGAATTTCTAAATAAATATCCCTCTGAAAAGCCTCATGAGGCAGAGAAAATACTTGTACAACAGTTTTGAGGCTTCAGAGAGTAGGAACTACAGAAAGAAGGTGAAAGTGGCCAGACTCAGAGGAAAGGGAATTGAATGAAGGACAGGTATGTTTTCATACTAAATAATAGTCATTTTCTCCCTTTCAAAACAGTTTGGTTGGTTGGTTTTGGTATTTTTTTTTTTTTTTTTTTTTTTTAAATATTATAACAGAAAAGCTTCAAAGCTCAGAAAAACAGCTTGTTTTTTGAAATAAAATATTTTGATAGATCCCAAATATTCCCCTTGTCAGGTGTGAAGATATACCAGCATCTGTTAAAACTAGAAAGAAAAAGAAAGGCTGAAAACCTCAGAACCTTCCTGATGGGGAATGCCCACTCTTTGCACAGCTCTAGGCAGCAGCATTTTTTTTTCTCAGAGTTGGTTTGGTTCAGCAGTGTTTTCCTAAGTCTGGCTCTGCACCAGCAGAGAGCAGTAGCAGCCCCATCATTAAGGGCTAAATCCTGCCGGCTGTGTGGGTTTTGTTTGATAAAGGGCCACAGTGGGGGCTGTGGGCACTAACTGACAAGTGGCACCCAGAAAACTCTCTCAGAATCAGGTCCACTTGTCATGCCTCAGTTCTCCCAGCTCAGGGGCTGCACAGGTACAGGTATTTTGCTGTTCTCCTCTATGTTTTTTTTCAGATTGACAAGAACAGTGAGGAATTCTGCCCAAAGTATTTACTTCAACTTACCATCTCTGAGCTCGCAAATAAGAAGGAGCTGCAGCTTTCCCCTTTTAATATTTAATATGCAGTTGCTTTTAACTTCTGCTTACTGAATTTAGTTTTATTGAATTTTCTTTCATAAAACAATGTTTATATAAATATACATTTGTGTTTATATCACAACAATATTTCTACTATTTATAAAGACTGTTCAAGCAAACATAGACTTTCTAGTTCCACCAGGCCCCAGTAAATGCCTGTTTACATTATTTCTGTGATCTGTAGCAACTGAGAACCCAGCTGAGCCCCTGCAGATTTACAAGCCCAATGGATCCTTGAGGTTAAGATATCAAACATCCACTTGCTAATTGTGACATTAATCTCACACTGTCTGCTGCTGAGATGTTATTGCTGTACTAGTGCCACATTGCCATTTAAAGTCATTTCATCCTGTAGTGCAAGTCATGTGGTTCTGTCTGCTGGTACAGATCCAACAGATGGATTGAGAAGGAGTAAGAAGCAGGAAGCAAAATGCAAAGAGACTCATTGATTTTAAAGTATGGCATATTCAGAGGTTGTCTTTGCTTTCAGATTTCTTGGTTCTTAAGAACATAAAATAAGGTGGGGGCTCTCATATCCAGACCTGGGTGCAGGGGAATGCTGCAGTTTACACAGACAAAGGGAATTGGACACAAATAAGCCGCTCTTGAAGCAAAATTCAGTTCCCTGAGTATAGTGGTGAAGTTCCCTACAAAGTGAGAGGAAAGACTTCAGCAAGTGAGCATGAGCCAGCATGCAGCAGCAGGAGCTCAGGGCAGTCAATAGGCAATCCTGTAGAGAAGGTTTTGGTGCAGAGAGATTGGCCTTTCTAAGCACAAGTGGGCGTCCCGACACCTCTTTGAAGGAGAATCTGATACCAAAAAAGACCTTGTTACATAGGTCCTTTGTGGAAGGACTCGAGCACTTTGCTGCAAGTATTTAGCCCTTGATAGAACTGGAATCTTAAATGTTACTTGCTTCATAAATGTTTTCTGCAACAAGAATGGTATATAACAGGATTTGTGAAAATAAGCGAAATTGCCAACTCTGAATGTACCTCAAAGTTCCCATTTTCATTAACTGAATGCTAAAAGCAAATAATGTAACATCCACCTGATGACAGAGAACAGCAACATATCTTGGAGTTTATATATACAATCAAAATAAGTAAAAAAGCTGCACCCTGAGTGGTCATGAAGCCATTATTGAAAAAAGGTAACAGAGAACACATTTCTGAGGCAAAAGAGCATGTGGTATCTTAAAAGATAATTGCAAGAATATTTTCATAACAAAAAAAAAAATGCTTACATATACTTTTTTAGTGAAAGTTTGTATATCAAATTCTGACAGACATGAGACCAAGAGAGGAAAGTTAGGAAGCCTGCAGCCCGTTCTAGGGAAGCAGCTGCTTTCAACTGGAGTTGAGTGAGAGTTGTCATGAGTGAAAAAATGTTAGCCAAGAAAAAACTTCCACTTAGCATCCTATAGAAGGTTCAGCCTGTTCTCTCGCTCTTCCTCCCTCTCTCTGGATAGTTTATTAGCAAGTGGATCTTTCCTGCTCAGGTGTAAACTGCCACAGGTCAGATTTTTTTAGCTTATAGAGTAATTCTTCTTGTTAGTCTCCCTGTTTAGCTTCTACCTCCTCAAGGTTTCAGTTTTATGTAGCATTGTACAATACAAAAGAATAATGTTACAGTGCTGTGAAATGGGATTAATAATGACTCTTCAATCTGTCATGCTGAAAAGGAGGGTTCCTCATGAATAGGAGAGAGATTCAGTATTGCTAACATGGAGTTTACCTGGTTCATTAGCTTCACCTTCTTCCTCTGAGGAAAGTGATTTGCAGGGAAACCTTCTATACTTTGGCAATTTTGTTTGATAAGAGGAAAAAAAAATGCCATGTACTGAGGGCTGAACTTGCCTAAAGCATTTCCCAGAGAAGCATGCAGCCTTCAGTGAGACTGATTCACTTCTCCAGTTCATTTTTCCAAGGATTTGTATGTACAATTTCCAAAAAGAAGTTCGAGTACAGCATTAGGATAATGTTTCCCCCCATACCTCATGACGAGCAACCCAAAGGCTTTTGGAACTTCAGGAAAGGATTTCTTTTTTCCCATTTTTCATAGGGGCAAGATGACCTGGATAATTTTGCTGACTATAATCACCTGATTATAATTGGCCATACCTAGCACTGATTATACACTCTCTGGAAATTATGTAACCCTAACTTTGACCTCTCTGCAGGCTAGCTGACTACAAGTGAGGTGAAGATGTTCAGCCAGGTCTCTCTGGGAAAGAAATGACTGAAGCAATCTTGGCCCACAAGATGAAGCTCTGTCACTGGACATAAGTCAGAACAGTGATGTGCCAAAATGTGAATGCATGCATATATGCAAGCATCTTTATATGAGCATATGAAAACTTTAAGGGTTGTTTTTGATATATTCGATTTCACACAGCTCTCCTGGGGAGAATTCCCAATCTCTCCATCTGTATGCAATATATATTCTCTCCCAAACAATTCTGAAGTGCAACATACCATTTTCTGCAGCTACAAAAAACCAGCACAGTTAGGAGGCTGCTAACCCAGCAGCATTTACAACATGAAGCTTCAAGCTCATAATCATCTGAAAGCTTTTCTTAGCTGTAGCAAAGAGTTTCTTGTGCTTCTAGTAACCTATAATAAGGATTCAAACTTTATCCCCCAAAACTGTGGAGCAGGCATTTAAAGAGATAAAGCCATCATTTGCTGTAGAACTTTCTATTTAAAAGTACAGCATAGATTCATGTTTATCTTCCAGCTCACTGAAGACTGGAATTTTGTATGAACTTGTGCTGCTGGGAGAGGTAACGTTTATGAGTTTGTCTAGCTGCCACTATAAACACAGACCTGCCTTTGTGTGCATCAGGTCTTTATGCAACCACTGTGAGGGATGTGAGGTTCGCCTTCAGAAAGCAGCACAGGCCAGGGCTTTGTCTGGGAGGGTGGGGAAGGGATATGGGTGGTCTTTTTTCCTGGAAACTGATGGGCTTTTGAGATGTCAAGATGACACTGTTCTCCCTCCTCCCTCCCTTGCAGGCTCTTCAAAGAGAAGATGAATGTCTGCCCACAGCAACATTCATCACAATACAGACTTAGTGGCTGAACAGAGCATCTGATAAATTCAGCCTCCTTTTGGCTACAAAGAGACAGCACAGGAGCACAGGGGAATGGTAAAGGTGGTGACTGAAGAAATATCTCCCTTCAAAAGGAAAAACAAAAACCTAGGAAGGACATTTCTCCTTCCTCCTCATTTCTCCTCAGTGCACACAGGTTCTGTAAGAGGCAGTGAAAGCAACTGAACTCCTTGGGAGCAGTGTTACACTCCATCTCTTGAAAACTCCGTCAGAGGAGGGAGGATGGGGCTGGGAACTGACCCTGTGGGGGCCACAGGCCACTCTCAGGAGGGTCTGGGTTGCAGAGCAGTCCTTCAGCTGATCTTTGCAGCCTGACCAGGAGAAGGTTTCCCACAGAATGGCTCCTTCACCTTGGCCTCTGGTTGCTAATTTTAAAGGACTGATTCAGTTGTGTTTATTTTGACACATGAAACAAAAGTAGCTGGCAAATATCTTCGTCAGGGCTTCCTTCAGGTCTAGCACTGGGATAAGGTTAGCCATGTTGAGAATTCCTTAGAAAAATACCTTTGACATAGAGGAGACTGCTGAAGGGAAAGAGGCATCTCCTGCTCATTCTCCCTCTGTTTCAGTGAAGCACGGTAATTTTACCATTGTTACTTTTAAGAACAGGAGACTCTCTATATGTTCACTAAGGTGTCTTTCCTTTAGTGATTGCTGGAGTTAATGCCTCACACTAGTGCAGGATTTTATTTTAGACTTCAGGAATTACCTAAGAGTGATGTCTTGGGTAACCTTTGTTCAGTTGGTGAGATCCCTTATCACAGAGCACTGGTCACTGCCTGTCCTTATGTTGCAATACCCACCACTGCTGAAGCTGGTCTTTTAAATCCAAGCAGAATCAACAATTCACAAGAGGTTTTATAGGCAGTACACCACCTTTCATCTTCCCTGAGAGTTGCTTCCAAAAAAAAAGTTGGAGGTTTTTTTTTTTTTTGTGAGTCCAGATGAACAAGAATTACAGCAGTACATCAATAGCACCAATCTGTAGCTCCATGAAGCTGAGAAAAAAAAAGTATTTTTACTGCAAAATACTGGCATATCATTTGTCTAAAGGAAAGATGAAGTAATTATGCACTTTTACTATAGCCTGGGTGTTCAGGATGCAGAGGAACAGATTTTAAAAGTGCGCATCAGTCCTGCCTGCTCGTGGAATGATGGTGATCAACAGTTTCTCCCAAAAATAGTTTCCCTGAATCTACTTAGAATTCCCCTAACATCAGCCTCAGATGTTAGGAGACAGTGAAAGCCCAGGTTAGTACACACTCTAGCGCCCAGAAACCCTGGTACAAATCTCAGCAGCTCTGGGATAACAACATAAATCATAATGGTATGGAAGCTGTCTCTGAAGGATAGACAGACAGTCTGAGCTGGAAGTGCTTTTGGCTGATACAAGTAATCAGTGCTATTCCTGTCAGTGATTATACCCAGTGCTGCCATTTCCAAAGGCAGCATCTATCAAAAATATTTTTAAATTCCTAATTTAGACTATTGCAGCTGGAAACATTTTAAGCAATCAATGTTTCTCCCTCTACAGATTAAGTCTGAGAAGGGAAATTGTTTTTCAAAAGAATTTCAGGATTTCAGTGTTTGACTTGATTCTGATAGGAATCTGTGTTCCAGATCTTTCTTTTAAGATAAGTCTCAAAAGCACAGAAACAAAAAGCTGGAAGCATTCTTAATGCTTACTTTTAGAAAAACTGAAATACTTTCATATTGACTTTTTAAGATATGTTATTTGGGTAGTTAAAAGAAAAGTCTTAGGAACTAAACAGAAACCAAAATATCTTGCTCTGAATCTTTCCAAATAAAATTACATTACTGGAATGTTTTCCATTGGAGGAGCTCTGGAGAGATCAATCTGATTTTACAATGTGTTTTAGATCCAGTTGAAAGCATATTCAGATGCAAATTCAGTCCATCAAAATTGCTCTCAGCGGCTCTACTTGGGATACAAAAGTTCATCTAATTGGCATCCACCAGGATGCTTATTTGCTCATTCAAGATGAGAGACCAATTCACAAAGCAAAATTACATCCTCTGAGTAGAATAGGAACCCTGACATGACACTCAGCTTTTCAATAAGTATTTTCAATGCAAATAAGGTCTCAAAGGACTGTTCTGAGAAAAAAGAAAAAACTCACAAAGAAATGAACAAGCTCCTTCTTGTCTCATTTGTAAAGTATATAGTATGACAGTTTGAATTACTCATATGAAGTATGAGCATAAAATATATTTTCTTAGAATTATAAGGACCTTTACACATTACTTCTCTGTCTCTCTATGCAGTGAAGATGCAAACAAAGCACTGTCGGTAGCTTCATTCATTTTGAAATGTGAATGGAGGCAAGAGGGCTTTATCCTGTTACTCTGGCCAGCAGCAGAGCAGGGGCTGACTGAGGTAAAACTTTAATCAAAGCACTCTCAAGGCAGCATAACTTATTTTGAGCATTTTTTAAATGAGTTTCACACCATATAAAATGTGACTAAAGGATCTGTTACACAATGACTTGTGATTATCTTGCCACTTCTGGTCGGTGTCTATCTTTCTGTGTATGACAGACCTAGTGCTGCAGGCAGTATTGCTAAGTATCTTACATTTAAGTGGCATTTGCAATAAAAATAAAGCAGACAATGCTTTTCTGGGAGGGGGTACTCAGCTGCCAAAGAACTTCTTGAGTTGCTACATCACACTTAACCTTGTTGCTATACTTAAAGAACCATTCCTTATATAAATACCCTATAAATACCACAGATATCAGCTTGTTCCCCGTCGTCACAGTGAGACTCAAAGCAATGCATAAACAGAGCAGAAAGCAGACTGGAGAATGAGGTGTTGCATCCATGATAAATCTCTAAGCTCTCCTTCTTGGCGCACTGACATTTTTAGAAGACTCCATGCTGGCTGAGATAAAGTCCATATTTTGTTGATGGGAGAAAAAAGAGTTGCTATTTCTTCTTGCTTAGAAGACATTTAGATGGTGTGCTGACAGACATATTAGAAATGCCCACATAGAGCAAGAGAAAGAGTGAAAGACTGCAGAGCTTGGGCTCTGAAATTAATTGTAACATAATAGGAATATTAGATCACTGCAATTTTTTTTCTCTGTTACTATTTGCTGGATTCTTTCATGGGGCAGAAATTTTTAGGATGTGGTCCTGTTTTTCCTTTTCCTCAATCTCACATTGTTATCTGAATCACTTGTCAGATAGTCACCCATCATGGGTAGTCACCCATCATCTTGGGGATCTGGTTTGTGCTGCATAAACTGCACTGCCTAGGAGGAGTATTCTGGGCATGGTGACAAATGAACAGCTATAAAGTCTGAGTTCATTGCTGATGTCACTTTATAGCCAGACTGGAGAAAGAATGTGAAGCTGACCTTGCATCAAAGTGTTTCAAGTTTATTGATGGTTTTATTTTCATGCAGTTTACCAGGGAAATTTGCTGTTGCAGTATTTTCCTTAGGCAGAGCATGCTGTGAGCACAGCCTGCTGCCTTTTCTCATCATGAGCAGCCCCCAGGGCTATGCTGGAGGCACAGAGCCATCCCAGGACCTGCCACCTTCACTCCTGTGTTTTCCCTGAGCTCTTTGCAGCCCTGCACGTGGGCTCCAGCTGCCATGTGCACTGGCAAGGTGCTGCCATTCCCTGTACACTCTGGTGTAAATCCCAGATGGTTCCAGTGGATTTGGGAGATTTGTTTTAGATTTACACTGAATTTGCTGACAGGGTGTGCTCCTTAGCCTTTAGTCTAAAAAAGAGGTAAAGGAAATAGATCTCTGAGGAAAGCTCAAACAGGTGACAAACTTTGTATAATATTTACATATTTCCCATTGATTTTCATGGGATGGCCCACATGTACAAGCATGGATGAACATGCATTTTCAGGCATAATCTCTTATGTGCTAAAAGCATAGGTAAAATGTTTATATTTGCAAGACAGAAAGCAGCTGACACTATCATTTCAAATCAAAAAAAGCAGGGCAAATAATAAAAACGCTTTTTAAATTGAGAAAATATTTTACATAAAATTATCTGAAATCTTTAAAAATATTTTTATACAGTAAATTAAAAAAAATGTGACATCCTCGCAACCAAATGCTTTCCAAGCTTCTGCAGATCTCAAGGTTTGACCTCTGTCTTTCCATTTCAGCTATCAGAGTTTCAGTCACCATGAAGACCCAAAGGTTTTTGTAGGCATCAGGGACTTTCTATGAATTATTTCTTGCTTTCTTCAAGAACTTTGAAAGCTCTTTTGTGAGGAAAAGGATTTTTTTGTATGTTTGTTTTGTTTAAGTCTATTTGAAGCTTGAGAAAATAACAATGGAAACAAAAAAAATGATCCAGTCTTACTTCAGTTTAGGGCACTTAAAAAAAAATAAATCCTCTGTTAGGTGATTATTTTTATCGTTAACACACAGATGTGTCATAATTCTATGAAATTATTGTTTCCAAAATAACTTTTGTCTAGAGTGTGATACTGGCTACCAAAGGAACACAATGAATAAGAGAAAATACATCATGATAGAATTTTTTCACATTTGTATTTTCCATGACCTCCAAACTGCACAAGCAAACACATGCACACAGAAAAGTACAGGTCACAGACAGCAAAGTGAAAACTGATGCTCTGCCTGCTTTATAAGAAGGGGAAAATAGTGCTTGAGTCAGAAGCACTCTCAAAACCAGCAAAACTTTAATTGAAAATAAACGGTGAAACATCTAAATGAAGTAAAAAGACACACAGGGTGTTTCAGAGAACAAAAGTCATGCAGACATCCCTGTCATGTG
The DNA here is from genome assembly GCF_017639235.1 of Corvus kubaryi. Classification (NCBI taxonomy): domain Eukaryota; kingdom Metazoa; phylum Chordata; class Aves; order Passeriformes; family Corvidae; genus Corvus; species Corvus kubaryi. Next base: position 32,828,091 of record NW_024580671.1, on the reverse strand, counting down.
GGAGGGGTGCAAGGGAGAAGGGGGTCATCTGTGTTCTGGACTGTCATGATGAATACCATTCATCTACTAAAATTCCCCTCTAGCTGATTAATTAGGTCACACTTTTCAGCAAATGATCTCTATTCACACGGCTTCCAGATCTGAAATTGGCTTCTGCCTGTTTTATGGATGGGGGAACACTGTCAACTGCACCTGCATTTAAGAATATACCTTACAAATTAAAATATTTCTTTGTTTTTCTGAAAAACAATATCCTTAGGTATGATTTTAAAAAATAGCCTCAATCAAAGTCTGAGAGAGGATCCAGTCTGCCTTGTGATCTGCCTCATTAGGGACACCTCCAAATATGAAAAATTGGAAGAAAGCATGCCATGGGCATGTTAGTCCTGCTGTTGTCCTTTGTAGCTCTTCTTTGACCTCCTCTCAAGGTTAAAATCAGTATTGGAGTCAAGCTCCTAATTTAGGTAGAGGCTGGTCTGACCCAGAACAGCCGTTCTGTTTCCCAGCATGAAGCCTGGTCCAATCAATGGAACCAGCCTTGCTAAGTTCAGACCTTCTCAGAGCAGATATCCCACAGGAATCACTGACTCTGCTGTCCTTCCTACAGGCCAAAAATCACTGAATGAGACTTCAGCTGCTAATTTCAGGTTCTGAAAAGTTCCATGCCTGAGGCTCCTCTGCTGTGCTGGTGAAACCTCTGCTGCTCGATGTTGATGCTGATCCCTCGTGCCATTCCCCTGCTCACTGATACAAGACAAAATGTTTCTGGGCAAGGAATTGATCTAATGGTGAGTCAAGAAAGCACTAGGAGCAAAGTCTAATGCAAATTGATGCTTGCCATATCTGTCTGATGGTTATGACTATCATGTTTCCCATTAACTTGTCTGTACGTGTATAAATTTTCATTAGTATAAATGTGCATGCATCAAACACTAATGAATTTATCTGAAAAGGTAGAAAGATATATAGATATATATATATATAAAGATAGAAAGATATATATACAGATAGATATGTAGACATATTTTTATATGAAGGTATCTGCTTGTTATGGTTTTATAAGATAAACAATAGTTTTATGGACTTTGTTTTCTATTGTGGTTCATTTCCTAGAATCCAGGGCTCATGAGTGAATTGAAGAGTCCACAGAATGGGATTCCTTCATATTCCTATCACCCATTATGTCTAAATGAGAAGAGAAGAGAAGAGAAGAGAAGAGAAGAGAAGAGAAGAGAAGAGAGAAGAGAAGAGAAGAGAAAAAAAGAGAAGAGAAAAAAAGAGAAAAGAGAAAAGAGAAGAGAAAACTTGAGTTGGGTTCATATAAATATTCAACTAAGTTCTAAACTGATTTCTGTTAGAAAAAAATAAAGTGGAACAGCTTTCTCTCTTTTATGACCACTTTCATTTGGAAAGTCCTGTTTTCACTCTTCACAGAGTAATTAGTAGACTTCAGTAGAAAACAATACTACTATTGCATATTAAATTCATAATATATGATCTTAATTTGAATTTAAATTGGTTTTCTAAAGGTGAATTCACTTTTCAGTCTGATACATTTGGTTCTCAGAGTACAAGGGCTTGCACACTTCATTTCTCATTACAGAACTGGGGTTTTAGTTAGGGTTTTTTTTCCTTTGTAGATGAAAAGAAAGAAAAATGAAACAAAGCACACTTCACTGGAATAACTACAATGATGTGAATGATGCCACAGGAGACAGAGATCACAGTTCTAGTAACATTTCACTTAGGTCCTACATCTTTATTATACTCTACTATAGAAAAAAGACTTTAATGAGTGTGACTTCCTACCAGATGAGTTTTTACCCAGTGTATTTAACATTTTCTCCTAATCATTAAAGAGCTACTGCCATTAAATAGTTCCTGGCATGTTTTTGGTTCTTTGAATATCAATAGCAGGATCTCTGTGACAATTTTTATTAAAGGTTCATTTATGTGTAGTTTTCATTCACTGCCAGAATTTCAAGCTGTGGTACAGACACTATTAGGAGCAAGGTATACCAGTATGCAAAAGGCCATCTGAAGAGCTGAATTCCTCTTTCAGGGCAGGAATACAGCTGTTTTATCATTCTTCACCAGTTTCAGCTAGGGGAAAAGATGACATAAGGTACTGACTATTTCATTTTGCTCTAGTCCAGATGCAAAGTGGCTCAGTTGAGATAAGAAGAATCAGATTCTTGCTCTTTTCAATTTCTATTGGTAAGAGCAGGGTTTAAACTGTTTCTTACTTCCCATCTCCCTGTAAAAGTATGGAGACCTTTTATTCTTATCAGTAGGTTAAAATCAAAACAACACCAAGATATGATAGAGAAGAAGGTCACAGTCTAAATGTTTTCATTGACTAAGCAAAATCGTCTAGAGCAAAGCAAAATTAAGTCATCAAATATCCTGTAACATTTCTTGTGTTGGAAAGATAAGTCATTTCAGCATAATTTCCCACTGGAAAAGGAAAGTCTCTTCAGACACAGTAGGGTTTTTCACTCTGGCAGGAGATACCAGTGTAGCAATAGTTGCAAGACAATCATCCTGAAGATCCCTAAACAAACAAGGTAATGAAGAGAGACACTAACAGTGTACTACACATCACAGTAGTTTCATTGTTTGTGCTAGTGGGAAATATTGCTCAGTCTGCAGATGCCTCCTCATTCCATTACATTTCTCAGCAATATCATGTACTCCTTGGGCAGAGATCTTGACCTGCAGTTCCGTCTCAGATCCTAAATTCCTAAAAATTGTCTTTGGGTGAGTTACATCTTATGTCTTCTTTGGTCTCAGAAAAGAGAGAGAGAGAGAAATGCATATTAGATTTAAGATAAGCAAGCTAATCAGTTCTCAGTCTCCATGTGGCCATCTCCTCCTGTTGACACAAGGAAAATGTGCAGAGCCCTCAGCTTTCATTTGACAGCATTCTAGCAGTAACTCTGGAAGAGGGTCCCTGCTTAGTGCAAACCTAATGCTGTGTTTATTCGAAGGCAGCTCCAGTGCCAACATATCAGCAAACTAGATATGGCAATATCACTGAGTCTGTGTTTTCCAAAGCAGAACAGGTTAAAGAGGACAATACTATTATCCAGGATAAAACCAGGACGTGAATGGAATATACTTCTTCTAACATTTGAGACATGGAAGTTAAGAGCTTCTCACAGAAACCAACAGTGATTTCAGCCACTTTTAATTTACTACCAAGAAGGAAGCACATCAACGGCTGGGAATGAATCTCAGCAAATCAGTCATCTTCATGTGGCTTTACTGCTATCATATGAGAAGGACAATGGTGTAGGATTGCAGTGAGGAGTTTAGAGATCAGGGTAGGTGCAGTTAGTGTACTCTAGTGGACTCTGACAGTTTCACATTCACCCATGTTAGCTAGTCAAACACTCTTGAAGCTGCTGAAAGAGTCTTGTCCACCTACTCTGAAATGCTTTTATTTTGAATTGGAGAAGATTGAGTCATAGTGTACAGATTATTCATACACATTCTAGTTGTGCCTGTAGGGGAAGCAACAGTTTTGCTGAAGGGGGTTAGTGTTATTGCATGCAGGGAGCAGGCAAGGAAATGGTTAAAGCTAACTGAGAATACAAGGAGTCTGAGGCTGATGAATTATTGCATGCAGAGAAAGTGAGCACGTAGTGAATAGCTCTTCCCTTGCAGCAGCTCACTGAGGCAAAGCTGCGTTGCTTTTATTGCCTGCATTATCAAAACAGTGTATCTTCAAAGCTGTACAGAAATAGATGAAACACAGATCTTACAAATTTTAAAATCCCCTTTGATTTTTACTCCATTTCTTAGTTCTAGATGAGAGCTTGACAGTAGCACAGGGACAAAACAGGCTTTTAATGAACTACTTTGTTTATAGGCCTGCTAATCAGCACCACTCATCTACGAGTCCATTCCCCCTGCAATCTTACCCCTTGGTGGTTACCATGCTTACATTTCAGACCAGCATCCCTTTTAAATGGAAAGGGGTGGTGTTTGATTGCATTTTCTGGTAATGCAATGGTAACAATGGTAAAAACAGGCTTTCTAACCAATCTCCTCTAGCATCACCCTGGATAGCTGCTAGCAATCCTCCTCTTGGCACTGGAGGAGGAATGTGCACAACTGTAGGTCAGCACACACATGTACATTTTTAATTCACTGAGGACGGCATGTTTCACTTTACAGTGTTCCCATAATCACCTACCTTTCCTCCTCAGCCAATCAGTTATATGGAATTCTTTCTGCATCATGCTAAATGACATTACATATCTGCAGTCAGGTCTACCACAAAACTCAATTTGTTTTGGTATATCAGAAAACTGGAGAGAAGTAATATATTTTCCATCTTAAACATATCTTCAATTCTGCTGTTCATATACAGAGTTTGGAAGGAATTTCAGATTCAATCTAATGGAGTAGAAACTATCTATTTAATTCAAATTTCTAATAAGTAACACACACTACAAATAAAGCTCCTTTTCCTTTCACTGCCACATATTTAATATAGCAAATATTGTTGGATTTTTCAGAAAGAAAAAAACATGTCATGACAAAACCCCTTTACAAGACTGGGTTATAGTACGGGTCCTAATTGTTTATAGTACAAAATTGTTAGTATATCTTAACCAATCAATACACTATAAAAAAGACTGAAAGTCTTTTACCCAAAGGAGATTACCAGCGAGCCACACGAAGATGACTTTTTCACTTCTGGGTATATAGGTTAAGCCAGGTTTTGCCACTCCCTCTTATCTCCTCTAAAGGCAGGGTCACTGTTGGGCACAAGGAGGGGCAGAAAGGAAATGTGGTTAGAAAACTGTGCACTTATCTAACCCGCAGCTCTAAATTTCCCAGTGGAGACTGTGGCCAGCAGATGCACTTACGAGCAGAGTCAAGGCTGCCCAGACCAGCTCACAAGCCAGTGCTGGGCAAAGGACCAGGAAGCCACAACTTTCTGCTTATGGCTTTTGCTGATGAAGTAGAAATTTGGCCCATTATAATAAAAGATGAACTATGTACATTTTTGGTATCATTATTGATTAGAGCAGTTACTGATCAAGCACGTTTGATTCAGTTGAAGGATCTTGAATAGCACCCTCCATTTCATTCATCTGTAGTGTTTTCCTGTGGGTTTCTTCTATGAAATATTCTCTTGACTGCTAAAAGGTTTATTTCCTCAATTAATACCAGTAACATGCTTATGTGCTTATCTAAGGTACATGCCCTTTCCCACAATTCAGATAGACTACAGGAAAATATGGTAAGGTTGATTATAGGCTCTGCAGTGCACCCTAATATTTGCATACCCAAATATTGATTACTCAATTTGCACGCTCCACACTTTCCCACAGACACAGAAATGATGGCAAATTGCAGTTGAGTGAAAAGTCCTTCCTTCTTGTTGTCCTCCAAGGCTGGAGTTTTCAGCTGAGCTAAGGTGGCATTTTGGATTCCCTTTGAACTTTGGGCAATGTGTGCTGTGACCTGGTCCTTAAATCAGAGACAGCTGTTATACAGCTAACAGCAATGTTGTAGTCAGCTTCACAAAATGGTATTCTGAGTATCATAAAATCATAAAATGGAGCGGTTTGGGTTGGAAGGGACCTCTCATCTCATTCCACTCCCCCTGCCACAGGCAGGAATATCTTTCCCTGACCAGGTTGCTCAAACCCCCTTCCAACCTGGCCTTGAACACTTCAAGGGATGGGGCATCCACAGTTTCTCTGGCCAACCCATGCCAGTGCTTTGCCACTCTCCCAGTAAAGAATCTCTTCCTAATATCCAATCTAAACCTTCCCTCTTTCAGTTTGAAGCCATTCCCCCTTGTCCTGTCATTACATTCTCCAGCTGCCTTGTAGCCCCCTTTAGTTACAGGAAGCTTTTCTAAAGTCTCCCCAGAGCCTTCTCTTCTCCAGGCTGAACAACCCCAACTGTCTCAGCCTTTCTTCTTGAACAGGTGCTCCAGCCTTCTGATCATCTTCATGGCTTCATCTGGACTCACTCCAGAAATTTATGTCCATCTTATATTTCATAAATATAAGGTCTCAAGGTCTTGGGCTGGGCAGGATCATTCCATTAACATGTAGCATATATCTTCATACTTTTTTGAAAGCTTTTTCATTGTAACCGTGGCATCTTTAGAGACTATTTTTGGGCTTGCCAGAGATGCTAGTGGTAGTGTTTGTTTTAGATAGCTGGCTTTCTTCCAATTAATTATGGCTCTTTATGAATCATTTTGTTTGGAAATCTCTGATAGAGATTACACAAACATGACAGAAGGTCTTCAGACAGAACATAGCAATTATAAATTGCCAAATGCTATTAGAAGGAATTATCAGCATCCTTCCTACAGACAGATACAATCTTTTAAATACACCTCAGCACAGCAACAGTCTGGTAATAGTCCACTTAGCCTGTGATTTTAGCCTTAGTGAGAGAGTATTAGGATTTTAAATTACTGTAATATAAAATGCCATAATTGTTACCAGTATCTGATTCAGGCACCACTGAATGGATTGTTTGTGACAGATGATGCAAACAGTAGTTGCCGTAGGAACAGTTCATTTGGATTTTAGCACTGTATTACAGCACATCTACAGGTGGGTTTGGGAATCCTTTCAAATTCCTTGAGTAGAATATTCCATATTATATGGTTATTTGAACAAGAAGAATGAAAGATACTTGATGCTTGACTGTTACTGATATGTAAAAACAGAGAGGAAATAGGTCTTTCTTATCAGGAGTGTGGTATATATGAACTGCAAAGAATTCAAATTATGATAAATCTCACCTTCAGGCTCATGAAAATCTTTTTTTATCTTTTACATCACCTCATATGGCCAACAATGTTTACTTTCCTACCCATTTTGACATTCAGGGTCCAAAAATATTAGAAACTCAAAAATAATTATCATTACTGTCACTAAATTTGGCTTCTTTTGCTGAAAAAAATTAGACAAAAATTATAACAAAGGCTTGTTGAATATGTGACAGGTAGGGACAGCTGTGAACAGTTTCTGCACATCAGCCTCCTCATTAGGGCACTGCTGAAAACAGGGGCAAGCGTAGGTCCAAGCCCTACATGTACAGCAGTGCAGAAATGACAGCAGGTGTTGATACAATTATTTTTAAAGCCAACTGTCCCCACTGCACATCTGCTTCCAAAGTTTGCTTTCACAATTGTTCACTACACCCTTACTGAAATGGATACATAACCAGATCTCCCTCTGGACATCTGCTGAGGAACAAAATTCACCCTGTGAGAACACATGGAAATTAAATGCTTATAGCAGGACTGAAGTCACCCCTTCCTGCCTTCTGATGTGGCTGGGGCTGTGAGGAAGTAAATTTAAGACTTAATGCCTTAAATTTGGTTCCTGTGCTCCACTCACTGAGTCTTTCCTGCCTCTCAACGTCTCTACTTTCCAGGCTGCCAAGTCTATACACTGAGTAAAAGCTTGCAAAGGAACACTGAAATAAAATATCCAGTGGGTTATATACTTTTGAGAGTGAGCCCCAGGGAATTGCCCAGAGGAGGGAGAGGATGCCAGTTTGTTTGGAATCACTAACTATAGAGCTTTCCAGCTCTGTTCTGCTCCACAGGTTATGCTCAGGCATAAGGGAAATGCAAGTGGGAATTTACCTGAAATTACAATATCCTTTTTAAACTTACATGTACCACTACAAAAAAAATCTTTACAGATCTTCTAATCCAATATTTTAAATCCTTTATTAGTGACTTGTATTCCCTGAGCAAAGCACTAGGATTAGCACTCTTGTGTCCTAAAACACCACATAGCCAGCAACTCTCTTCCACTGAAAGCCTAATCAAAGTACCACAGGAGCTGATCACTACATTACCATCACTTTTAGGGGTTTTATTTTCAGCCAGTGCCCTGACAAGTCCCTCACCTCACTTTGCTCTTCTGGTGTGGGAAAGCTCATCTCGACATTCCTTGAGGATTGCACTTGAATGTGGCAAGGTTTTGTTCCTCTCTGGTGCATCAGGGAAGCTTAAGAGCCAGAGCAAAACAACTTCTTTTAGTGGGGGACTACCTCTGAGATTCAGAGACTTGAGTTCCTTTCATCATGACTGGTTACCTATGGCTGGTCTATACACAGAACAGAAAATACCTGTCTTACTTCAGCTCATGTTTTCCTGTGTTCAAGAGAAGCAGACACAGTTCCAGTTAGATTTCAATTTTAGTGGTCTGGTTCATCTGATATGAGAGATTTTTTGGCTCAGATAGCTCCTCCTGCCTGTCTCCACCACTGAGCATATCTTGGGGCTGAGTGTCTGAGCTCCCTGATGGCTCCTCTTGCCTTCTTATGTTAGTGACCCCAGCCTGGAGCAAGAATCAGAGCAGAACTCAGCATCTCTGAGTGAGCTGCAGGATTCTCCTCTTTTGTATTTACATGCTGAGGGAATCAGGAATAACAAAATATAACAACGGCTTCCTTTTTCAGTTTCTTCTTCCTGAATATTAATTCTTCCTTTGGTAGCAGGCCAGACATTCCTACATGTGAAACAGAACAATATCCCTGCTGTCACTAATTTACTGTCACAATTCCTATTAAATTAAGCCCTGTGCTTCTAGTCTTGGCACATGGGTACAAATCACAGACTGAGTTTTCCATGCTATCTGTTCTGCCTTATCTGCGTAACCGTACCAATGTTCAGATATGGCATCCAATTTACTGTCTGCAGGCAATTATAGCAAGTGCACAACAGAGGACACATTTAAACTAGATCATTTTAATGTGACTAGCATCTGAAGATTCATCAATCTGATTTACCTCCCAGAAACTTTCACAGTGTGAGAATTCCCTGAAGAATCTGTCTGGATGAATTAGCTTTGGAAAAAGCGTCTTCAGGCTATTATCAATCAGCCAGTCATGTATTTCTCTGTCAAGCTACGTTTTGGCTGCAGCTTTTGGAACTCTAAAGAGAAAGATCATTGCAAAAAGTCATATTTTCAAGCTTCTACTTCACCTTCTTGGTTTTGAAACCCTCATTTGAAACCCAGGGGGCATTCTCCACTGAATGAAAATTTCACTTGATCCACAATGGCCCATTAGTGAAACTGGAATGTGGGGCTGATTGAAAAATTTGGGGAATAAAAGAAGTCCAGGAAAATTGGAATTTTATTAAAACATACTGACCTCAGTATGCCAAGAGCATTCTCTTTGGCTGTGGCAACCTATAGTCAGAGCCTGCTGGGAATCGAGACCACTAATATTTAGGACTTGTCCCTGCAAACAAACTGTGAGAGTGATTCTTCCCTGACCTTCCATGAAAAATACTCCACTTAATGCAATTAGGTAATGCAGCAGTTATCTGCAGTTTCTAGGGCACTTTTTACTATGGGCAAAACAAAACCTAGAAGTACCTTTTGGCAGGTTGAGTAAATCCCAGGAAAATCCCTGCCGACAAGAAGGTGCCTGCCGGCTCTCTCCTATCTTCCTCCCCCCAAAATAACAAAGCCTTCCTCAAAAAGCTGTGGATGGGTTGTGTTCAGCCAGGATGTAATGATTCACATGCAGGTGGGGCCAGCTTGTGGGCTGCGAAACAAAAGGCTTGAGGAAACCTTTTTTTCCTGTTTCTTACACTCAGAAACAGGATTTTGTGGATGAGTAACTAGCAAATGTGAGAGAAAACTTAGTGAGAAACTGTGTAATTTGGTATTTCAGAGAACAGCATCAGATATAGAGAAGAATAGGTAACAACAGGCATCTTAATTCTGGAAAACATGCTTCCGAGAAATTCTCATAACGGTTCCATTTCTTCTCATGCTATGTTTTAAATTTTCTACAATTTTGACTTCACTGTGTGTGTGGTTTTCTGATGAACACAGAAGGTGAGAGATGTCAGACTGATGCTGACAGAGATACAAATCCTCTCTTTATCCATTGCTGGCTGACTTTACCCCCCTCCCTACCCGTCCTTACTAAGATAAAATTCCCACTGCTCTTTCCCTAGTAAGGTATGCCTTTTTGGTCCAGAAATAGCATAGAGGGTGATCACTTCCTCCCACTGCCCACTCACAGTGCTTCATGGCAGTGTGGGTGACAAACAGGTGCTGGTGTCTCTGTTCCGTCAGGAGAGTCTTCATTACGTGGCAAAAAATGTCAGAAACAAGGGAATTCATCTCATTAAATGCAGACATCCCTAGCATAGAGCCAGTCATTTAGGCTGTTTAGCTCACAGAGTATAAGAATCTCTTTTGAAGCAACCTAATAAAGATAAAATAGGCCAGGTGACAACTATAAAGGTGCCTATTTTCCCGGTTTGGTTTTTGCAGGAACTCCAAAGGTGACAAGCTGTGATGGAAGCAGCCATACTGAAGACAACAAGGGTAAGAGGATACTAATCACATTACTTTTTGAAGTAATTTGAGATGATTCCTTATTTTCTCCTATTCCATCAAATACCTATGACTTACCTGAGCTCAGTTTGAACAGTGTCTTAAGAAAAGATCTGTATTTAAAGTTAAGACACCTTTTTTGTGGCAACATTTTGAGAAAAGGATATGGGAGAAAAATGTGAAAGCCCTCACCTCTGTTCATTCCTCTGTATTGAATACTTCATTCCCCCAAAAGAGAAGGAGAAGCCACTGTAGACAGCAATTGGAATAACAGAAGATATTAGCAGAGTACTGCACTGTGGGTCCCAAGTCAGTGTTCTGGGAAAGATTTTTGGCAGTCAAGTAAGATCCAGCAGGACCACATATAGTTCTGCTCTGTCCACTGGCACATGGCCCTGTGCAGACCTCAAACAGCAGCTGAAGGAGAGCAGCAGGAGGTCTGCCTGGACTTCAGTGATATCAGCAAGTTAGGGCTCCAGTTTTGATGCTCTGAAGCTGCTGCTCCTTTTCTGTCACACAGACAAAGCACATCAGAGAGAAGCTGACGTTTGAGATTTGGTTCTTTACCAATCATGGTGTATAACAGATCAGTATCAGGCCAAAAAAATGGGGAAGGGAGCATAAAAAAGAAGACCATGAAAGATCTGTGCAGGTTGCGATCTAGCTGGCACTCTGCATATTCTTTCAAAGTCCACATTGTCTTTCAGGAGCCATCAGTTTCAAGACATCAATTTGCATTTGAAGTCTTGGTCCAGAAAATTGCTAATGCAGATTTTCTCCGTTCTGACAGTTAATCTTATATATGTTGAAACGTTTGGAAGTTCATTTTACTGTCATTTTGTGAATCTGCTGCTGGAGTTAGTCTAGTTTTTACATCAAGGTATTTCAGTCCTCCATCAAACCATACCCATTAACTCCAGTTACATCTTTAAAAATTATTTAAGAATCAAAATAAGTCTGTGTAGTACTGCCAATAACTCAAAGTCTGAAAGCAGCATTTCCATAGCAAAAGTCCCCAGTTGCCCCAGTAACAAAACTATGAGGTGCAAACAGTAATAACAGAATTTTGGCTATCTTTCTAAGCCACTCTGCAATATGACATAGTTTGAAAATGAGATTGAAAAACCTTGTAAAGAAACAGACATTTTGTATGTAGAACATCCATATTTGTACAGGTACAGTGCAACAGGCTCAGCATCATTCACAGGCATTGGTAAGCCATGGAACTGTAGAATCATGGAAGATCCTCAGTTGGAAGGGACCCAAAAGCCTGAAAGCCTAAATCCCAAGGAAGCTGTGAAAGCCTACTTTGTCATGGTGTCCATGACAAAGTGTTCATCCTTTACTGGTGCCTATGAGGTTTCAGCACATACACATGTGCCACGTCTAGTTTTTAAGAACACACCACAACTACCTTGCAGGTAAGCTCATAAAACGTCTTCCTCTGAAAGAGGCCAAGTGTGTATGTGAAGCTTGTGTTATCCATAAGGATTTTTTATAAATCAAGATAAGACTCAATCTTTAACCTGTATTCTGGAAAATACTAATACCTTGTTCTTTAAGAATCTAGACTCCATTAAATTTGAAAGTGGCAATAGTTGCCTTTGAAATACTGATGTGCTGTAAGTCTTGATTAACCTGGTTCCTTTCATCACATCTTTACTCCCTTTGCATCCACAAAGACTGTCCCAATACCCAGAAAATGGACTCTGGCAGGAATTCGAAGAGCCCTAGTAATTTAAATCTCTACTGTTACATGTCTGTGAGTAGAATAAACCCCTCATCCTTTTCTTTCCAGCCTCATTTCAGCTGATGCCAGCCAAAGCAGCCACAGTTTGTGATAGCGCTGGGGGCAGAGTTGATCGCTGTAATCGCACTGCATTCATAGAGTGCTGGGAAAGAAATCGTGTTTCCTTGAATTGTGGCACAGCCATTTTCATCTCAGTGTGCCTTACAGGAGAGGTCAATGTAATTGCCATAACCTGCTCCACACATCTCCTGCATCATGAGAGTTGTTTGATCATCTCCCCCAGAGCACCACTGCTGTATCATTTCAGTACTGAATTGGTCACTAGCTGCCATTTACTTAAAAAACTACCAAATTCAAGGCTGTGAGATCTTGCTGATATGCTTGCCTGTTTGGGAAGTGTCTTTCTAAAAGACAGGAGCCCACTCTCATACTGACTCATGTCCACCTTCGCATTTGTGTTTATATTCTTGAGGCAACCATCAGAAAACATGCTGAAAAATGAAGGCCGTGGAAAAGGACAAAAATCTCTCTGTAAAATTATCTGGGTTACAATTATCAGCCTCAATATTTCATGTTTTATTTGTAACCTGCAGTACCAGCTCACAGCCTGGAGACATAAATATTTTATACTTTTAATTTAATCACTTCCTGGGCACTGCATAATATTATATCTTTTTGTAGGCTATATATTAGCAACAGCAGAATCATTAATTAATACTTTCAAATAGGATTTAATTCAGACTTTTGTGCCTTTAGAATAAATAAATATCTCCTCATAATTATCTTATTATTAACAATCTTGCCTTTTATTATAATTTACTACATAATTAACAATTTCATATCTTCTTAAAGGCACTCATCTATTAAAAAAACCAACTTTGGGTCAAAAATATAGAAAAAAAACATGAAAAAAGATATTATAGAACAAGTAAAAATTATATAATGGGCAAGAAACTTTTCAGCTCTGGAAATGCTCTTGAATTGCAATAAATTCATTATATCTCTAACAAGTTCATAATTGGTTGCCCCTGAAAGCAGAGATTTTGGGAACAGTGAGACCCACAGAATGAAACTATGATGAAATACCTGTAGCAATATGAAACATTTTGGTTCCCTTGGTGGTTATTTTTTAATCTCAAAGCAATAATGACATCCCCAGAGAGTCATGCTTTTACACATATGATCTCACTTTCTTCTTTCCTTTAACAGAAATAATATTTAGAAGAAATGCAATAAATGTAATAAAGCTGAGCTTCAATAAAAGACTAAATTGTGCAGCACTTAATGTAAAAGAATCTTGAAGACAGATCATCAATGCAGTAATAAACATATATCCACTTCTTCGTTGTTCCATTGTGGAAGAGTAGATGCTGGCTCATGGGGAGCTTTTGTTTCAGCTTGTAAAACTGGTTTATGTATAATGGGTGGGTGTTAGGAGACCGCAAGCAAAGGGTCAGACAGGGAAACCAGAAAATTCAGTTCCATGAAAGCAAGTCTTAGGTGGAAATTACTTCCATAAGTGAGCACAGAATGAGTGGCTGCAAAAGAAAATATGTAGTCAGTATTCCATGAATCACACACTGGTTTTATGAAAATAGTGAAAGACTGAATTAGATTTGAGGGCATGTGGTTTGTTCTTCTCCTCAAAACTGTGAATTAGCCTGCATTAGATTAGGGTGCAGTTGAGAAATGCCAGAGTATAGCCAGTGTTTTGTTCTCGAATGCTCATGGGGTTTGAGAATACAACACATGTAAAGAAACTCAAAGCTGACGAGTGGGACACTCAGCACCTACCTTCTCACTTTACCTGGACCCAGTAATTTCTAAGAGAAGGATGTCCTGGTGTGAGAAGACACAGGGAGCAAAGAAAGGCCAACGAAGTGAGGAAGGACCTTCCAGAGACTGGCTGAGAGGAATGTGACTTTTGTGTGCTCTCCTGAGGGATCACAGCATGTATGACAAACATCTGCCTCAGATGGAGGGACAAAGGTTGAGTGACTTGTACCGTCACCTTTCTCAGACAAGTTTCTTGTTCACCAATAGCCATAAAAAGCAAGTCCCAGCATTAGTTCACAGCAGCATGGATGGGTTTGGGGGCAGGAGAGGGAAACATACTCCTGACTCAGCAGTTCAAGTCAGAGAGGAAGCTATCTCGGCTGTTCTCTGTGTAGGTGGTGGCAGCCAGCAAGGCAGGTGCTGCCAGGACTTGGCAAAGAGTGTTTGTGTGCATGGAACAGGAGCACTGCCAAAGGCACACAGTTCCTGGTGGCAAATGCTTTGTGAATGCTGGGTGAGGCCAAGGCCAGGCTGTTTGCATAAGTGCCATTCTTCTAATACTGATCAAATATTCCAAAATTCCCACAAGCTGTTCTTTGGTGAAATCCATCCCTGAGGTTTTGGCAGCACGCTAAACATATACACTCATCTCTCAGTGACAGAACCTGATGTTTCCCACAAATTCTTCCTAGTCACAGAAACCTTGCTTCCAGATTACTCCCATAGCTGTCTGACGGGTCTGGAGGTGGTCAAGGTGTTATCGTTTTACAGAAGTGTGTCACCAGCTCAACTGTTGAGTTAAACTCCCTCAAAGTAAAATCAAATGATGCACAGACTGAGTAGGAGTACAAAAGCCTTGAGTCAGTGGTTCTCACAATTATTGATTACAGGCAAGCAGTGCATACCCATGAGATTTAAACCACAAAAAATGTGTCTAAGTATCAGACACCAAGACCCAGAAACAGCAATAGCAATCAACTAGAATAATTAATGTGGAGGAATAGTGCAGAAGAATTAATACCTAAGGAAGTAAAGAAGTTAAGTAGAAAGTAATATGAGTAAATTCTGACTTTTCTTGTGCCCTCAAAGACCTTGTCAAAAACGTGACACACTTCAATTCCGATTCCACAACTAATGTCAACCATGTGTATAAACTGGATTCACTGGAGAGAGCCACACGCACTTTCAGCTTTGGATTTGTCCCTTAAACTGAACCAACTGTTATGCTGGTTGTTTAGTTCCTGAGACGCACATTGCAGGGTGTGTAACTTCATTTTTCTATGTAACTTCATTTTTCTTTTTTTATAATGAAATGCCCTGGTTCTCATTAATGTAGGGAAAGGCTTAGACACTCAAAAGAAATCAAAATATGTGATCAGGTGGGAAGAAAGGGGCAGAGAGAAGGACAGAGGGGAAATAAGAAAGAAAGAAAGAAAGAAACAAACAATCTACATGATTTTACAAACATCTACTAAGCAGTTCCAGAAGGAGGATCACCCCTCCGTCTCAGTGTCAGTCTCTCCCTTGAGGAGTAGCACTGGTATCACAGGGAATCAGCAACATGTGTTTCCATACAAATAAGCCAGGTCTGTGGACACTACCTTTTCTCTACCTGTTTTTTAACACATATACCCACCTCTCTTGGACTGATTAAATCCTTCTGATGGAGCTAAAAGCCTTTAGCCTTCCAGCTGCTGCAGAGACTGAAGTAATATTTTGAGATATGGAATTAAGCTGTATGTCATCTGAGCTATTTTGAATTATGCAATTTTTTTTGCAGTTCACCTGCATTTCAGTGCTCCACACCTGTCTGTCTCTTTGTACAGGTCCCCTTTTGAGCAGACACACTGTTGAACACCTTGTCCATGTAACCAAACACTCTCTGACCAAATGGGTTCAACACATTTCTTCAAGGAATTTGCAAGTCCCTTAGTGGATCATCTGCATTCCAGGGGGAACAGACCTCTGCCAACACCCACCTTTATATTTAGACTCAGAGCCTTCAGGAAGCCATTGTGTCTGTGACATTCTTGCACATCAAATCGTTTAAAACCATTTTTTTTCTTTATGAGCAATGAAATAAAAGGTTAAGAACAGGCATGTTCGTAGCTAACATATCTGTTTTCTCTTCATGTTTTTGTCAAAGGTTGCCTGCTTGCTGTTCCAGTACACTGTAATGCTTTCTTGTATTTTCTATGTACCAAAGAGTAGCTGCAGGGACACAAGCCCTTTTACAGAGAGACATTTATTCAAAAGGTTTAAACATATGAAGCAAAAACAACTGCTTTAAAACTAAATATCCTTTGCTTCAGGCGCTGGCTTCTTGAGAGGTAAATGAGGTCAAGAAGATGATGTGGTGTGTGCAAATTTAACAAGGCAGAACCTGGCAGGATAGCTCATAGGCCTGGATCACCGAGTGCTTCTGTATCCTTTGCCTGGATACAAACCTTACATGAAAAGAAAAACCTGAATTTGTCTACTAAAAATTAGAGTATATGAAAAAACAGGTCAGCATGCCATGTGCAATTCATAATGCATATTACCTTTAGCATTCCTCAGGGCTTGACCCTTAAATGTGAAAGGAATTTAAAAAACAGTTTCAGGACAGAAAGGAGACAATACCTTCTGTATTTTCCTAGAATAAAGGCCTTCAATTCAGCTTTATTCCTGTACCACATCAGTGCATAATGCTAAAAACTTCAGGGACACATTGAAAGACAACTTCTAAGTGAAAGAACTCTTGTAAAGAAAGAGGCTGTCAAATAATTGTTTAAAAAAATTGAGTACATTTTTATTGTGATGAACACATAAAAATATCTCTTTTCTTAGTGTTGGAAAAACAGTGGAGCTTTGCTTTCTCTGAATTAGTAGGTATTTAGACAGACATGAGACTCACAAATAAAAACCTGTGGATAGAATGAATGAGTTTATGAAAGGTGAGGTAAAGCATGACTTCTGCATTTCATACCATTCCAGTCCCTTTCCCATGAGTACTCAGATGGCTGTGATTTTTGTACATACTGATGTTTGAGAAGCAGGTTTTGCTCATAAAAATATGAATAATGATGTTTTTAAAATCTCTTCATTCAGAGAGCATGTGCTGCCCCAATAATTTAAATATGACTCATGAATAGTAAATGACACAACCAAAGATGCCAAGTTAAACACGGAAAATTAGGAAGCAACAGAAATAGGTAAATAACCTCCTTCCAAAGTCTTTATATATGTGCAATATTAGATAATTTAATTATATAATCATTAGCTTTTTTTTTCCCCCTCAGATATTCCAAATATCCATGTTATAAGAGCTCAAAAATGCCTTTGTTTCCTTTATTATAAATGTAGTTTTGCTTAGAGGCACTTTTTGGTTTTGCAGGTCAGACCCCTGGTATTTCTGAAATATACAGCAAGGAGGTTACAGAAGCACAAAGCCTTCCCTCGACCACAGCACGATGGGGCCACGATGGAGCTCAGCTCTCTGGGAGCCCTCAGGAGCCGGCATGTAGCACCACATCTCGCCTGTCTTCGGTAAAGACTGGCCAAGCTCTTCCTTTTGAGCTTTGCTCACAGGAAAAAGTGATTTAAATATTTATTCACCGTATGTAAACTGTGGAACAGAGGCAGTTCTTCAAGGCAGAATGCATGATTTCAGTTCAGCATGAAGCTAAATAAATTATTTCCAAAATAATACATCCACTAAGACTTTTTGAGACCAATTAGGGCAATTTTTCACTTGTGCACAGTTAGGATATAAATCCTAGGACATGTAAACATTGAAAAGTGCTGTCAGCCCAGGGGAGGTCTAGCAAAAGTCTGCTGGTAACAAGAGATATACCTTAATCTTCTCAATATTTTTATAGCTGCTGTTGAAACATGCAAGACACTGTTCTGATCCAATTTCTGCCACAGTTTCTGAAGATTCACAACAAATGAATCTTTTGCCAAAGGTAATTCTTCTAGGAAAAACTCTATCAGTTTAATGGGGGAAAAAATTGAGTAGAATGCTTATTTTTTATGCTTCAAGAGGTCAAATATCTGCTTTCATTTGAGTGAATGGCTTTGGGGAGGTGTGGGCAGTTAGTTTTCAATACAATCAATTTTATTCAGATATGAGATCTACAACACAAAAGAGGAAAAATTTAAGCACTGCATATTGTATGACCAGATCAAGAGGAACATATATTATAAATTATTTTCTTAAAAGAAATTGATTCATACTTTCATTGTCCACGTGAGATGATCTCCATGATGAAATAAGGCTTATCCCTTTCCCCTTCCTTCGACAAAGCCTGGTTTTACAGAAGAGAAGTACTGAAAGGAAAGTTAAATGATTTGCCCAAGGTCACATAAAAAACTGATATCAGTGGAATCAGAAATTGAACCTACATTATCTGATTCCCCAAAACGTTTAGGTACTAGCGTGCCCATTTTTCCTATATATTTCTCTTTCTTTCACTTTTATGTTTGACATTTCAGGCAGTATATTTCTACATTCTTTGTTAATCCTCAGAAGCTTTACAGAGTCACAACAGCAGGACACACACCATATAAAATATCTGCCATGTACAAAGCAATAGCTGTCCTCACACAGAGCCCAGAGTTAGGCCAGAATAAATTAACACCATGTCCAATCATTCACTCATTTCTGCTATTTAATGTAATATATATGTCAATCAAAGGGCTGATGGCTAACTTCAAATACAAAGAAAGACAACACAAGGGCTTGGGGCTGAGATTTTTTTTCAAAATCTTTGGTATTTGTTAGGGTGGTTTTTCAGCAGATAATCGGCTAACTGGATTTGTTTGTAACAGCCAGTCTCAAACAGCTCCCAAATTCCTAATAAAGGAACTGGAAAACCTCTTAGCTGCATGGCACAAGGAAAAAGAGTGTCATTTTTAATCTTCTCTTTCTAACCCAGCACAGCAGGCAGTGTGACAGTCTCACTGGCCTCTGTGTACAAAGGAACACAACAGCTGAACTCACTTGTAGTTCAGCAGGGCAAGGAAGGATGTGCTTGGCAGCTTTGTTGAATTGGGATGGTTCAGTTCAGGTGCTTGAAGCCCTTTGAAGCTGGACTGCCCCAAATGTCCCACCAGTGAATACACTGAAATGGGAAGGATGAGATTCATGGACCTCTTGGGCTGGCAGATGGAATCCAGCAGGGGATGGTCTTAAGTGTGAGACCCTGCCCAAGGACTTGCTGCACCCAGGGCAGAGCATCCAGCCTGCCAACCTCAGTGACACATAGCAGGGATTAAGAGCCTGATCATATAAACTCAGCCAAATCAAGATTGCTGCCAACTCTTGTAGGATTCATAAACTCCATAACTTTCCTCAGCCAAAGAGGACCTGGGCACCATAAAAGTGGTAGGTCTGGTCAAAACCTTGTGTTGGGAGGAAAGGGTTGAAAGCAGAAGGATGTCAAGGAGGATAGTAAATTCACTCAAGTGACTTTGCAGCTGAGAATGCTAAAAGTACCAGAGTGGGCAGACCCCAGTTATTATGCCTAATGTTGTTAATCAATTAAAAATTAATTTCTGGGCATAGGGCAGCGATATGGGATCATAAAGACACCCCAAGACATTCCTCTCCCTGTTTTGAGAAGTAGAATTCCTGTGTAGAGAGAACACACTCTCACAGACACACTTGGGCCTCCTGCTGGAGAGA
The DNA here is from genome assembly GCF_017639235.1 of Corvus kubaryi. Taxonomy (NCBI): domain Eukaryota; kingdom Metazoa; phylum Chordata; class Aves; order Passeriformes; family Corvidae; genus Corvus; species Corvus kubaryi. The sequence continues at coordinate 32,808,536 of NW_024580671.1, read as the reverse complement.
GAGAGAGGGAGAGAGAGATTGAAACCTCAGAGATTGTAAAAGCACAGTCTTGTGATAAACTACACATGCGTGAAGCCCTTTGATACAGTGGGGCAGGCAGGGGCCCACACACACATGCTGATAGGATGAACTGAGCCCGCAGCAGCCTGTGTCCCTGTGTGTCTGTGGGCACTGGGATGAACGGAGCCCGCAGCAGCCTGTGTCCCCGTGTGTCTGTGGGCACTGGGATGAACTGAGCCCGCAGCAGCCTGTGTCCCCGTGTGTCTGTGGGCACTGGGATGAACTGAGCCCGCAGCAGCCTGTGTCCCTGTGTGTCTGTGGGCACTGGGATGAACTGAGCCCACAGCAGCCTGTGTCCCCGTGTGTCTGTGGGCACTGGGATGAACTGAGCCCACAGCAGCCTGTGTCCCCGTGTGTCTCTGCCACCCGGTATTGTCAGCGAGGTAATGAAATAAATCTCATTGCATTTCAGCTGTGGTTTAGTGGTCACCCTGGTTACCTGCATATGTGGATTCACATACCTTGAAAACAGCATCAAAAAGTCACATAGTACTGAACAGATCCTGGAGTAATCTTCTGTGTTTTGATTTGCTCCTTAAAACTAAAAATCCCTGATATCAGCCAGAAGAACCATTATGTTTGATATTTGTAGGTGTATCACTTTCAACATGTTTAATAAAATAAAATCTGCTGCACAGACCAAGCATTTTTTATGGTAGCTCCAGCATGTTTTATTCCACCTTGGTGTAGCAAGTTTCCCTTAAAACGGAGATTAGTTTCAGTACTTCATCTCCACAGGGCAGAGTAACTTCAACTTATTATTTATGTATAATTGCAGTTTGCCTGAATTAGACTCTAATTACAGCTCAGAACCCACAATTCTGCATCCATTTCAACTTTCAGCGATTTTTTTTTATTGTTAAGATTTAGTTTCTATTTTTTCAGGTTCTTTTGCTCTGAGTAGAAAACCAGATGAATCTTTCTGAAGCTATGTGTGTAATTTAGGCTGTAATGGAAAAATATGTCGTCTTTATCAATTTTTCTTGGGTCTTATAACAAAACATGGCAAGCTGATTTCTTTGCCAAATTCTTTCACCCTCTTTTTAAAACATAAATTATCTTGCCTTTTTTTAATACAGACAGACAACGACCTTGTACTTTATATGGAGTGCTTCATCCTTGTAATCTCAGAGCACTTTATAAATAGATAGAAGACATCAAAGAAGGAAAAGAGTGCTCAAGGGCAGAAGCATCACACCATGGCTCTTATTAAGGTAGTAAACCATCCTTTACTTAAGGGGATCATCCCCTATATCTTTTATTTGTTAATAGAGTTACTGCCTCCTCCAATTTACCTCATGTGTCCTGGGACTAAAAGGAGAGCTGAACCAATCAGTAAATTTCACAGGAGAAAAAAAATTCCATTTGATTAATTTGCTTATTACTGTAGAATTTCACCTTGAGAGTCTTTCAGCAAAAAGAAATAGCCCGAAACTTCACCTTCTCCACCAAAAAAAAGGCCACCCTCTCTCAGTCAAAATCTACTTTGAAATACAGCTTCATGACAGAGCTTTGCAAAGCTGCAGGTCCAAACTGGATTTGGTACTTGATATTTTCTCAGTTTAGCTAACAAGTTGAATGAAATTCTTACATCTAGATTGATCACTTTATCTCAGTCCAAGAAAAAATTAATATTCTCAAATAAAGTGAAACCTCATTATTAGGTGTTTTACTGAATAACTGTTTTGCCAGAAAACAAACTCCTTTTGCTAAGAGACATGGTCTGTGCTCTTCACCAGTACACACCCATTGAAAGAAGCTGCAAAGAAATCTTCAAAGATAAGATAGCAGAGGAGTGTTGATACCTACTTTGTGATTACCAGCATTGGAGCATAATCTAGATTGCAACATCAGTAACTTCACTCCTACAAATCTTCACTGGTGGTTCAGTATCTATGGGTAACTAAGACTGTTTCCCATTAAAAATATACCTATCAAAAGAAATATAAAATCTGCTCTTTAAATAAAATATGTTATTTCTCGTTAAAAAGTGACTGCTTTCCATAAAATTTAAAGTCAAATAACGGGCTACGTACCCCTACAGTTCAGAAATGCTGGTGTGGTGCTTTGTGGGGTGGCAGTGCAGGCCACTCCATTTCAGGTGCAGCAGGTTCAGACCTCATCTTGCACAGAAGAGCAGGATGCCAGGAGCTGCAGCCATGGTGGCAAGGGTTTCATCCCCTAGACAAAGCATGGTCATGAGCTGCCTCTACCTCTCAGAGTATCACGTTTTCTAGTCAAAATTTTCCACTTTTTGATCAAAATATGTTATTAGGCTGCAAGGTCAGCGGTAACATTGTGTGGAGGTTTCTTTCCTTTCAAGTCACATTTTTTTATAGTCAAAAGAAAAGAAAATGGTAGATTAAACAAACCCAGATGTGCTGCTGCTTATCTTCTGGACTGAATATTTTTATCAGGACCATCAAATTTCCACAAAACCTGTGTTTATGCTTGCTGTGCTGATGTTAACAAAAACACCACCCCCACGCAGAAATTGCTTAGCTCAGAGCTGGGACATTCTTACCAAGAGCTGACCTCAACATTTACCAGACATGCCATGAATGAGGACCCCTTTCATGGCTTCTCCTGGGGTGCTCTGGAGGATAGATGCTGTGGTAGAAGAGAGATTTCCACCCCCTTTTCAGGGAGATTTGTGCCCAGCATCTCCTCTCCCACACAGGGGTTCTGGAGCAGTTGTATATCTTGGGGTGGTAATCCTTACTCCACCAGATTTATTGTGCTTGCTCAACTCTGGGACATTTCAAGCCACTTTTTTTTTTTTCCTATTTCCTTGAAAATCATCTAACCACAAAAGGCAAAAAAGATGTTTTAAAGAATTTGGAACGAATTTACACTCAAGCCACTGCCCTAGCAAGAAAATAAATATTTGTGGCCATGTCTGAAAAATGCATGACAGTCCCCTGATCTGGTTGCCAAGCCTGAAGGGCAGTGTTTTGGTGCCTGGCCCCTCTGCAGCCTGTGCAAGCAGCAGACGAGGGCTGCCTCAGAGCAAATATTTGAGGCTTGGCAAGAATACACTGCTCTCCCGTTGTTTCCTGGATGGCATGTTTGCTCTGACTGAGCTCTTGGAGCATCAGGGTAGTACAAAAACATTTTGGGATAAGATCTCATCCAGAATATATGCAGGATCCAGCAACTACTTCCCTGGATGGTTAAGAAAGTGGGAGATTTTTTCTCCTGTGAGACAAGTTTATCCTGTTGATGTATCTGGTTACTAATTCTATTATGAAGATAAACTGGATTGTTCACACTGAAGGCTAATCTTTTAAGTACTGGAGGTGAGGAACTCAAATATACAAGATAAGAGAACAAAATGAAAGAAAGACAAGGTAATAAATTATAGCAAGGACAAATACTGGGTTTTATTAACAGTGATCTCAATTTTAAAAAACCCAAACAACTAAACTGTGTGTGGTCCTGAACTCTAAACAGAGGCACTTATCAAAGGACATGCAAGGAATCTTGAGTTTATGTTAGAGCCCTTCAGTAACAGACATTGGTGAAATCTAATAAATATCTGCTTTCTGATCAATGGGGTTAATGACCTGGGCCATCCACCACCAGGGGCTCACAGAGCACTGTATGGGCACAAGGGCTGTTGTCATGCTTGGTGGAGTTTTTAAGATCCTCTGTAATGTTTTATGAATACAATTATTTACTATACTGCATCAAAAAAATTTGTCATGATTTATACTGACAAATTAAATGCAATGAGATTTGCCAATGGAAATCCTGAAGCATCTTTTCAGTAGAGTAGAATGCTTAACTATATTTCCATATTTAACTTTTTATAGCCTGCTGCAGGATAGTGTATTCACACATTTTGGAAGTATTAGTGTTAAAAATCAAAAGGCAAAATCAGAAAACTAATAAGAAATTTGAAAGATGCAATTTCAAACCCAGATGGAGGCACTGTCTTGTAAATAACCCCCCTCCTTTCAAGACCTTAACAGACCCTACCTATGAGTTACATAGAGCAGCTTAGACCCACTAACAGAACAGAGCTGGATTTACAAATGGATTTATAGAAGAAAGAAGAGGTATTGTTCTTTTACTAATTAAAAAATCCTGACTAAAACCACCAACTCAAGCTTTGGAATTCCACTAGAGTTTTAAATAAGGCCACAGTTGTTCTGTTTGGGGAGCCTGGGATAGCCCACACAGCCCAGTGCTGCAGAAGCCACAGCAGCAGCTCAGTCCCCTTGGTGAGGAGGTGCTCTGCAGCTGGCAGCAGGGCCAAGGGGACCGACAAGACTGACATCTAACTCCAGAGCCAGTGGAGGCACAGGAAGTGTGGGGATGTTCTCAGAAATCATTGTATGATACAGACAGACCCTGAGTGCTAAAATTCCCACTGTTTTCAGTTGTATTGGCTAACTCCTCCTTACGAGATTATTACATGTGTTAACAACTAACAAATATTACCCAAAACAACAAAAGTGTCGTGAGGGTTGTACCATGATGATTGTCCATCTTCTTATTTCAGGATATAAATAAATACAGCACATGAGACTTAGTTGCCACAGTTCAGCACAAGAACCATCACATTGCTTAACAAGAGGCTGAAAGCACGGGACTTCAACTCCATCCTTTCAGCTAATTCAAACAATTATTCCACTCAAATCAGTGGCTCAGACCAGAAGAAGGAGAAGAAAGGAGTCAGGTCTCAAACCCTACTGTGATGGAGCAGAGTGGGGTTGCAAGCATTGGAGTTCTAGGGCCTCACTGGAGCAATTGTTTTTTAATGCTGCATTTCATCACCAGCTTCACTTGAGATTTGAGGTCTGACCAATACTGAACCCTTCTGTATTACTCAGCAGATTTAAACTTAACAGGGGGAATTCTAAGAGGCCCATTAAAAAGTTGGAAATAAAGCAGAACTTGAAATCTCATGACCTTAAACCAAATAATCTTGTGACACCCAATACACATAGAAAGAATAGCTTGCACAAACATGTGATTAGGGATAACAAAAAACAAGAGTGGAAAGGAAGAATGAAGGAGACAGCGAGCAGAGAGGCAGAAATTTATTCCTGTGTCGTGAGCAACCCAGCCATCAAGACATCTGGCCTGGGAAGTGGAGCCTGCAGCCTGTCTGCCTCATTCAGAAGCTAAAAACACCCACAAAAGCCAAACCGGAACCCGTTTCCCATCAAGCACTAATTAGAAGACATCCTCATATTTCATTTAAGTTTGGTCTTTATTTTCTACAAAGTGAACTCCGTATCAGAAATCTTAAAATGGGGGGAAAAAACCCCAAGATTTATTATGTGTAAAAGTCTCATGATTTTAATCCAGCCCATTTCATGGTTTTGGCATTTGGGTTTACTGTACTAAGAGTTGAATTAACTATACTAAGATATGTCAGGGCAGCACTCACGTTAAACAATCACATGTGCTACCATATGCAAAACAGCAGATTTATTCTGCTAGATTAACTAAAAAAGTTAATTTAACACTGTTAATTGAAAAGACTCACCTTCATTAGAAAAATTTAGCTCAGAACACTGCCTAACTTCCAGGTTGCAATTAAGAGCAGGACCAGCAAGCTCTGATTTCTACTTCCATTATAAATAAGTTCAGCAATTCCATTTTGAAACAGAAGACAAGTCTACAAAATATTCTTAATGTGCCATTGCTGGTTTTGCTACTTATATTTCAGTTGCTGTCATTCACAGTGGTCTGTTCAGAAAATAAACGAAATTATACTTCTCCGTATCCATGATAATTTGTGTGTATTTCTCCATAAACACAATTATTGACACCTAGTGTCTAATTTTATATTTACTCTCTTGTGTTTACAGTAAGTTATGAAGACCCCTTTGGCTTTCATAAAGGAAGACATGTTTTAGCATAATTCAGTAAGTTTGATGCTGATATTGGTTCTTACCTAGCGAACATCTTCCAAAAGTCGTCACCATCATTTATCTTGCCACAAGTTTTTCCATTTGTTCTTTCAGCAAGGTGAAAGATCTTCCATGTAGGGAATTTGTGCCTGCTGAGGTGGGTGCCTTGAGGGACTGGTTAAGAGAAACAAATTTCCCAAGCTCAGTGCTGACCTTTGGGCTGGCAGATGTGGAGCCTTGAATTTATATACTACCAGCAAAGAGTTTGAAAGAAAGGCTTTCATTTTTGGGATTCAGATTGTCACGAGCGGTTGAAGGACTGAGACTGTTCCTTGCAGGCTGGTAGAGCCTGACGTGCAGCAAGCCCAGCTTGAACTCCGCTCAGGGTGGGCTTGTTATTATTGCTGTGTGTTTCATACTCCACTAAGCTGCTGGTGGGTGAAGAGGATGACCCTAACCACACTGACATTACAGCCTAGTAAAATAATCTAAAGTAGATGATAAAGGTGGATAGATAAGAAAGAGAAAAGTAGAAAGATAAACAAAACAGCAGCTTTTCATGTAGTGTGAAGGTGAGCAGATGGGAGCTCTGGCATCAGCCAAACAGACACCAAGGGTGGGTCCAATACCGTCACCCTGATGGTTTAAAGAGCATGCTGTCCTAAAAGTCTCCAGGCTTAGCTATAGAAAGTGTCTGAATACAATTATTTGAAGAATACATGCTGTAAATTCAGTTTCTAGGCACACAGTATGTGAGGGTTTCCTTGAAGCGCTTATAATTTCCATGCAACTCAAGGGAAACATGGGGCCTCTGTTTCCACTGATACCCATTTAACAGTGCCTACCTTTTCCATTCATACCATTACACAGCTTTTATTCTACATCTGTATCTTTTATTCTATACCTATATTCTATATCTGTGGTAGAAATTTGTTCTCTAAAAGACCATTTTTTTCTTAAAAAGAAGAAGGTGTTTGCAGTTCATTAGTCTGTGATTTCGCTTGTGCTTAAAATATGACAAGCAGTTTTCCATTCTGTATTACTATTTACTTTTTAGCAGGCTGACAAGCATGCACTGACAAGCAGACATAGTTTTAAAAAGCTAAATTCTTCCTTTCTTTCCTTTTTATTTTTTTTTAAATTTTCTAGAAATCATCTGTGAGTCAGTCACTAGGAAAGAAAAGATTGTATCTGAAATAATTTTAGCCTGCAGATTTAAGAAGAAAACCAGAAACTGATGTAATGAATCAAGAATATGACTGAAGTCTACTAGAATGAATTGAATCTATGCCAAGACTCTGTCAATGTGACTTACAGGCAAGACTTGGGATTTAAGTCCTGAGTTTTGAAGACTGTCCATTCAGTTTACTCACTGAAAATGTAGTTTTAAAAATGGAGTAATTTGAGATGTGACAGAAGAAAATTTGGCCTGTGACTTCTTGTTACGTAATTAAAATGAAGAACTAGTGTCCAGGAGTAAGGGTTTTGCTGATGTACCTCTGGTGCCTCGATGTATGACTCTCAGTGCTGCAAAATCTCATTTGAAGGAAAACAGGTAACACAGTAAAAAAAAATATCACAGTGATCAGGAAAGGAGAAGACTGTGGGAGGAAGAAGGCAGAGGTACAAAGCAGGATAATCAAACATTTCAGAACATTGCTCAGTCATGAGCTCACAGCAGTGACCTTTTTCCTGTAAAGAGAAGTAAAGGTTAAGCATCAGCCGTGCCTCAGCCAGCCTGGGCTTTCAGCGTGATGCAGTTGCTAAGATCCCCACAATAGGCATCCAAACATATGCATTTCGAAAGCAATGTGAATCATCCTGGAGTAATGATAACTGAAGAGACATAAGGAATAAAACAAGCAGTCAAAACTCAGTGAGGCACTCTGAAATTTCATTTGCGAAAGAAATGGAAAAAAACAAAAGTCCACCCTCAGGTCTCTAAAAATAGCCACAGAAAATTATGAGTTCAGATACAGAGAAACACTCTGCTTCCTCAGGCCTGCACAAGAGGATGCCAGCAGACAAAGCCGACTCATGTTGTGAGAGGACAGATGTATTTGACTCTGTATGTGAAAAATTTCATGGCTGCATTTGTAGAGAGAAATGCTCATTGCTAGTGGAAGCTCTGAAGCCATACTTTCATTCAGCAGAGCTGGCTGTCATCACTTACAGTCCAGGGAAAACAGGCAGAGAAAAGTTCTCAGTTTTCATTATGTTTTTTATCCTCAAGCCCAGTCTGTGGCTTGAGCTAAACCTACCATGAATATTTTGCAGATTTTTTTCTGGTAAGACAAGTCGGTCAATGAGAGACCTTGATGATCATGAAAAAAATGTGCAGTTATCTCCCAGCAAGAGTTCAATCAGCTCAGAAACTCACAGCTGGCTTAAAAGGAGAGACACAGAAGCAGGAGGTAAAGTTCAGTGCAGCAAAGAATTTAAGAGGTGAACAGGATGGGATGAAACAGAAGAGATGAGGGGATGACATTGGGTGCTGGGAGCTGTTCTGCTAATCACAGCCGGAGTAGGACACCTTGCATGAGCCAAGGACACCAGCTCAGGGCTGCACGTTTGTTATGTGGTGTAGAATTCCATCCCTGGAAACACTGAAATTCAGGACATCCTTCAGTCAAGGGGCCTTGGGATTAATTTGGTTTGGCCAGGTTTCTCCCAAATAACTACATAAAAAAGGATGCAAATGACAAGCAGCAAAAGTGATGTTTGTCTGTTTTCCTGTTCTCTCATGTATTTTTGTGCTGAACAGGAGTCACTAGAAGCTGTGGAAGTCTCACAGAAAAGCTGAAAAAAAAATTAATATCCTATGGAAGAAAGGAAGATGAATTCACAAGCCTTGCCACCTTCCCCTCCAGAGAAGCTGGGTGGAACCACAGCCTTCTAAGGTCTAAGAAAAGAGAAGCATGGAGGAAAGATTTTTTTAAAGTAATTTTAAGATGTACAATTAAAAATACTTCTATTTAAACCAATGTGAAACATCTATGGTGAATATTTTTCTGAACTTTTCCAATTGGACAATCCTAGTCAAGGTGAAACTTCTGGGACAAGAGTGTTTTGGGTACCTGAGAATATTCCCTTTTTTACTCCCGCGGCAAAAGAACAATGGGGTGTCATAAAGCTCTGATAAATTTACTTTATCAGCAGCTCATCTGGAAAAGAGTAGAACAGAAAAGTGAAGAATAAGAAAATAGAAGAAACCAGTTTTATGCTCCAGATCACTTAGTATTTCACTTAAGCAGGTTTCAGTACTGTGCTCAAGTAGTGACAGCCATGGAAGAGGCATTATTACTTTCTTAGCTAAAATATGCCAGTATAATAAGAATTTTGCAGATTGAGGTGGGGGGATCAGAATAAAACAATGAGTTTCAATGTCAGACATGCATTTTTATAGCTGAGCAGCAGGATGGTGACATTCAGCAGTATTCTCTGAGGACATGATGGACTTCAGAGAAAACTGAGTGTGGTGAAATGAATTTGAAGGATGCAAACATCAGAACTATTTGTTTGTTTACCAGAGTCTGAGGATTTCATCTAACAATTCTTGCAGGTGGTGTCTCAGTCCTGAAGGCATGAGAAAGGACATCAGAACTGTGGCTACAAATATAAAATACCCATGCAGATTGAGCCTTCCTCCTCACTCATCTCAGAAGCACTTAACAGCTCAGTGTCTCCATTGGGAAACCCGTAACTTGAAAAAGGTAGAAATATATGGTAGTAGGAAATGCAAGATTAATGGATTTAAGTTCTAAAACAAATCTGGCCTTTTGGTCATACGCTGAGTCTCTTGAAGGATTAAAAAAATTTTAGAAGAGCGGTGCCTATCTCATCAAGTTAAGGGGATGCTTCAGCTTCATCCAGAATCTGACTCTTCTTGCCACTGCCCAGTTTGTCAGGGCCCACCAGCAATGGGACTTCAGCAGAGAGCACAGAGTCCCCTGGAACTGAGACCTGTGGGGTTGTATCCTGCCATTCAACACCTTCCCACAGTCTAAAGCCTGGCCTGTCCCTAACTAACATGAAAAGCCACAAATGTAACATTTTACAGTAGCATAAATGGCTAACAATGATCAGAGCAAAAGCAGATCAAAGTTTTAGTAGTAAGAGACATCATCAAGTGATAAATGTTGATTAATTATTGACTTATTTGGCTTGATGGCACATCCTTATTGAGCTGTACTGGAGTGTTCCACGTGCAAATCCTCCAGGTTTTCAGGACATGAAATTGTAGAATCACAGAATGGTTTGGGTTGGAAGGGAGCTTAAAGGTAGTTTAGTTTCAAGCCCCCTGCCATGGGCAGGGACACCTTCAACTAGACCAGCTTGCCCAGACCCCCATCCAGCCTGGCACTGACAATAAGATGAAATTCAAATCAAAATCATACAATGGCCAAGAACTTTATCCTATTTAGGGTTATCCCACTACACCCAAATTTTGAATGGTTAATATTTAATATTTCTTCTTTTTTAAATTTTGGTTGGCTTGGTTGTTTGCTTTAAACTTGGTGGAGGGGAAGAATAGACAAAGAATGGACAGAGAACTGTCAATTTTTCTGTATGACCAGACTGATATGGCTAAAAATTAACCTGATTGCAAGTAAATGGCAATATCCTGACTGCAGGAACTGTAGTACTGTGATAATGAATTGGGAGTGTACAGAATCTGGGGCCAACCTCTACATGAAACTGAGCTGAACTTCACATGGATTAACTGAAAGTGCAGCTAGACCTCCAGGTTATCTGCTTCCATCTCCACACAGCCTGACAGGAGAAGCTTGTGCTTTCTCTTCATTAAGCTCCAGGTCTTATCCTCCACTGCCATGTCAAACAAACAGAAATAGGTTTGTTTATGTTCATTCATATGGTCTGACAGATCCTATCAGCAAAGACATGCATCTGTGCCTACTTTAAACCCCGATCCCACTCTGCGATTGACATAATTCTCCTTTAAACCAAGGCCAACTTAACCCTCTTTGCACACAACCCTTCAAATCTCATGGACCTGGAATGGCAAAAAAAAGTGTTGAAAACAGCTCAGCTTTTCAGACTTAGAAATATATACATATTTTGATAGGAATGTTCTGTCTGACAAAAATGAAAATTTAAGATTGAACGGCAGGTTCAAATAAATAAAAATCACACACTGAAAATCATTTTTGTGATCACCACCTCTCAAGTTTCAAGTGTACAAGAGAGAGGTAAGTGATGTTCAGAGCTGGTGTTAGTAACAGCTTCCTCAGCCACATTTACTCAACAGGAATCACAAAATCACAGAATCACCAGGTTGGAAGAGACTTTCAAGATCACTGAGTCCAACCCATGCCCTAACACCACCTCAACTAAACCATGGCACTGAGTGCCACATCCAATCTTTTTTTAAACATATCCAGGGATGATGATTCCACTACCGCCCCAGACAGACAATTCCAGAACTTTATAATTCCTTCAGTAAAAAACTTTTTCCTAAAGTGACCCCCTTACCCCCAGCCCCAGAAATGATGAGGTGTATAGAATAACTTCTGGGTCCTAGCCATGATCCCTCCTGGCTGCTGCAAAAACGAATCCTGTCCTGGCTGGAACCAGGACAGTACCCTGTTTTAAAATCAATATACAGCAGTTGGGTTTATGCTTTGCCATGCTTGTGATGCTTCTTTTTTGTGGGTGAGTTACTAAATGCTCCTCATTCTTTCCTTGATGCCATCATGTAAATGAGCCTTGATATGCAACACTAAAAATGAGACCTAAAATCATAAAAATAATGAAAGCTGGGTGACTTTTATTTCATATTAGAAGGTGGTTGGTTGTTAGGAGTCGATACCTTCCTCAAGATAAAAACACGAGTGGAGTGTAAAGGCAGCAGATCCTGCAGGGCAGCATCTTGAGTTGGACTCAATGATCCTTGTGGATCCCTTCCAGCTCAGGATATTCTATGATCTGCTCTGAAGTGGAGTAGGTGAGCTCCATCTTAGCACTATGTGCTGCTGTGTACTCCACACATAAGAGGCCATACTGTCTCCAGCTTCAAAAACCCTTCTGTTCACAGAGTCTCAGCTCCCAATGCAGACACGCTGAGCCAAGCTGCAGACCCCCAGTGTCCAGTGGCACTCACAGTGTTTCTAGAGAAAGAAAACCTGAAATACCATCCCTGTTTGCTGGGCCAAAGACAACATCCCCATGGCAGTGCTGCTAGTTGCTTGTAAACATTGGAAACTGAAGAAGGTTTATGGAGCCAAACGTATTTTGAGGGCATTTAGGCTCTTACTCATTTCCAATTTCAGAATAAAAGAAAGAGGATGGCTGTAGCAATTAATTAAGTTGATTATATGTAAAAAATTTTATCAGGTTATTTTGAACCAAATACAACAGCTCTTAAGAATCTGATTTATAAGTAAAAGGTTTGCTGTCTTGTCCAGAGACATTATTTTATTTTACATTTATACTAAAAGCAAAATTCAGATATTTAACACAGTAATTTCTCTTATTCCCAAGCACTTTTAAATTACCATGAAAAAAACCCATTCATTTCCATTTTACTTCCCAACAACCATCTGACACACAGGGTGAAAGGAACTTTCCAATAATTACTGAATAATTTATGACCAAATAAATTTGTAGACAGCACTAATTTAATAACCAGCCAAGAGGTGACAGTACAAAAAGATTTGTGGAGGTAGCCTCATACCTGAGAGTAGCCAATGACATATTAAATTAAATATCTCTCTCTGGTGGAAACGAACTAAAAGCCTAAAGAAAGGATTTATTAAGTCATTTGTCACTAAATCCAGCATTTTCTCAATACACTAGAATTACTGGAAAGTTCATCCAGCCAAATATGAAAGGGCTCAAAGAACTCCTCTTTGAGGCTACAATCCTCCTCTTTTTGCAGATACAGGCCTTAAGAATTAGGTTTTCTATGATCCCTTCTGCTGTCCCTGTCTTAGAAATGCTTATAAATTATAGCAAAAATACTACTGAAAGGACTGCAGAGTTTATCACCAGCACAATATCAGTATTTGTCATTACAAGAAGACAGAAATATACATTCCCAAATTGTGATCAACTTGGGAATAGGAGCAGTATGACACAGCTTCCATTACAGTGACTGGCAACTACTTCAATATCTAACTGCATGGGGGAAAAAATAAGCCATCTGATGATGTAGTGTTTGACACTATTTCTACTTTTGGGTTGCAACAAAACATAACTGTCAATAAAGTCCAAGGACAAAGTGATCTTGCTATAGAAGACTATAACTCTTACTGATCTTGTCAGGAGTTGTGCCAGCTTTTACTAACTCTTAGGCTGGGGCAAACTGTGCATTTCCAGATTCTTCCCTTTATTGTATATTTCATTATCTCAGCATGTTTGTTACTACTATAATTTTCTTTGAAAGCTATTATGCAATAATAGATCCAGTAGACGATTGATTTGAGTGAATGAGCCTGTACATGTGATGGCTTTTAGGTCTGCCACCTGAAAAAAAAGGCACCTTCTGGAAATGCATTTGACCGAAGCCCTGGCACTTTTTTTCCAATCCCAGAAAGTGCCTGATCAGCTTGTGCACATCCCTATTTGAAACTCTTTCTCTCATGTACTTTAGGAGGGTTGGATAGCCACAGGGTCCCAGAGGCAGGAATTTGGAGTGCTGAATGCACTTGGAGTCTCCAAAGAAAGCAGAGGGTACAATTCAAGACAGGAATTGCTGCTGTGGTGCCTCTGGATGGCGCAGTTTGAGTCCGACCCCTCAAAGGGTGAGAACCTGTGAAGGAATGACCAGTTCCTTGTCAGTCTGAAACTGATGTATTGTACCATGACCAAAAGCCAGCTGAAAATAGACTTTAAAAGTGAGCCTTGTTTTGAAATGCAAGGGCATATCATACAATTTTAACCAAATATCTTTTGTTTCATATATAAACAGCAGCTGCTAAACAAACAGAGCCTTCTAAGAATGATTTGTTTCCAAATCTCTCAATTTAGAATTAGTCTTTCTGGGACATAGTTATAATGTCACAGCCAATACATTTTTGCCCCATGATACTTATTTTGAAAAATGAAAACCAACAGTTACAGCTTTAAGAGGCAATGAGCACAGCAACTACTTAACAATTTGTTCTTGGCAGGATCTGACCATGTCCCAATACCCTACAGATTAATGTTTTTATAATGGAAAAATGCAGTATTCAGCAGGAAAAGAGATTATTGCTGGCTGGAGTGCAAAGCAGAACATTGTTTCCTCTGTTCACTTCTTGCACAGTATCTCTCCCCAAAGCTTGGCTATCCCACCACTTCCAGAAACTGCATCACAGGCACCCCTTCAAACACCAGATATCACAGTTGCTATCTTGGAAAATGCTTTGTGGGAGAGATTTTGCAGTTTTACTTGCAAATTATATTACAGGCTCCCTGTTCAGGACAAAGCAGCATGTACATCTTTGCCTTCTATCAGCTCTGCTCTCTGAGCCATTATTCCAGGACTTTGACCCTTTCCACGTGCTGAATATCAGAGCCAAAGCAAGCATGTATGAGTAAGGTTTTCACCCTCTGCCAAGTTTGATGATGTGTCTTTTCTCCAGGGGAAGAATGATAGCAATTCACAGAACAGACAAATGAAGGGACTTAATAAAGCAACCCCTGGATCTGGTCCCGCATATCAGTACAGCCGGACAGTCGGTGTCAGTGGCTTTCCAACATCCCTGCTCCCAGCTGGGCCACCACTCCAGCAGCAAGGCCTGATGCAAACCCTATTACATCCAGGAGAAAGCAGAAAGGGTGAGAGACTCTGTGTCTGCACTGAAGCACGGGGCACCAGGCAGAAGCTAATCAGGTCTGCTGTGCCCCAGTGCAGAGCAGGCTGGGGAACACTGGCAAACCTCTCACGATTTTTGCAGATTTCCTTGATCCAGGGTCATGGTGTGGGAACCATAATTCAAGATAGTAAGCAATAAAACAGTAGATTAAAATATCTCTTTCTAAATATACTGCTCTACAACATCATCTTCTGCGGCAGTGCTGCCCCAGCAGATAATGTTGAGCCGATGGTTCCCTTGGGGAAATTAAATCAATTTATTCATCAATACCCAGCAGGGTTTTTGTCACAGGTTAAGAATCCGTTACAAATTTGTCATTAGTTTACATTTATACTGAGACAAAGAGGAAAATATCTTTTTCCAGCTGTACTTACAACTACATAGCATGGAAAGCAAAGACATTATAACATGTTTCTAGATCTATGTACGTTTTAAACTTCATCCAGAGTGATGTTACCAGGACCCTGCTACTTCAGCCCACCCTAGACTGACACAGCACAGGCCACCAGCCTGTGCAATGGAAACTCTGCTTTTGTGGAGATGAATGAAAGCAGTGTCTGCCATTTGCTGATGAGACAATCAGAGGAATTTTGAGGCAAAATTACGGAGGTGAATAAAGTGCCAAGCAGGGAATACACAGAAAGATCTGGAAGTGTTTAAATTGGGATAGACTGACTATCTACAGGACAGGATAAAGTAATTACAGCCAAGGTTTTAAATCTGTTCACAGCAAGTAGGACATTTACAGGAAAATCAAACAGGACCTTGGACACACCAGTGGTAGAGTGACAAGGGACAGGTGCCCATTACACATATAGAGACTTGCCACATCAGTATCAAAACTGACTCCTTTTTCAAACTATGGGGTTGTCTGTGCTTAACATGCTTGACATTGATAAAATGGCTATTGTAAATACACTCCAGCAGTGCATACAGGGATGATATCACGAATAAAACCCACCAAGAGTACAGCTAATCTTAGTTAACCTGGCAGGTTATTGACTTCTCAGAGTGAGAAATAGCTGACAGTGCCTTTAAAAGTGAGGGGTTTTTTATATGAAACACGAACACAGCAGTACCAAAACTACGTTCAGTGGAAATAAGCCACACTTTAAAACCAGCAGCACTATCCCATACTTAAAAGAGATTTATGTGACCTGTGACTATGCAATGCAATAAAGGACTGTTACAGCATGGCAAGGCTGGATTTTCACAGCCTTCAGGCTACAGTCCATGCTGCAGTTTTTGTCCACCATTCAGCAGCAAGAAATATCTAGAGGAATTAGTAATGAAGAAAAGGGTTTCCCTTTAACCCTCCAGGAAATGTGCTTGGGAGCAGCATTTTCAGTGAAGCTCTCAATATACTGCGCATGTGCTTAATGAAAGCTCTACTGGTCCACACCAGAGTGACAGCAATACCTCTTCTTATTTCATTTTGATGAAGTCATTTCCTACAAAAGCTCCCAGCAAGGCATAATTCCACATAGAAAAATGGCATCTTTTCTGGGGAGACCTACATATTCCCTGATTTCTCATGCTTTCCATTTCTAGTACTGACAGAAATCCACTAAAAGATTTAAGGGTTTTTCACTTTTCTGGTTCTACAAAGCTATTGAAAACCCCACAGCCCTTACAAAGGATAAGGGAAGATCTGTGCATATCTGTGGCAGTGCCTCTTAAATCAGTGAAGTTGACCTGTGTTGGTAGACCACGTGTTCCTTTTGTTTTATAGTACTACCAGTTAAAAACCCTTGGCTAAATATAATGAGTCACTTTCTTATTTCTAGAAATACAAAACTTCCCTGACTCAGGAAAAAATCACGAAGAATCCTATTTTACAGCAAAAACTTTAATGCTTATTTAATAAGCAAATTTATTGCAGTTTGTGGTTTTCATTTCCTCACAAAAACCACCAGCAGAACAGATCTTCTCAATCAAATGCATTATTGGCCCTGCTCCACCTTCCCATTAACAGTGACTCATAAGCTAGCGCTGAAAAAAAACCTGATTTACTTTAAATAGAAAGAGAACAGAAAATAAAGGCAGCTGAAATATTTCAGGTGCTGAAAAAGAAGGCTGAGGAGCTGAATTTTAATACTGAGTAAGTGATCTGGAGCACAGCTAGTGCATCTTCCTAAATACCGTGGTGCTTGCTGTGCAAAGGCTTTCTGCTCTGGGCTTAATGCATGTGACACTTTGCTGATGGGCCCTCCTAGGTCTCCAATGCTGAGCTTTGGATTTAATGCTCCAAACAGTTGGAAGAAAAATGCCTTCCCCTATGAGTGTTAGTTATGAGGCTCCTAGAAGTGAACTGATTGGAATCTCCCATTATTCATCATTTAAGGCATTACACCTGCAGCTCTAACTAATGTATTTATGGCTCTATCCAACAGAGAGTTGTCTGTGCCAAACTCCAGGCAAGGTTGCTCATACCAAAAAATTCCTACCAAAAAGTAGGAATGTAATGGACTATAAAGCTACCAGGAGCAGACAGCTGCTAACTTCTCCATGAGCTGAGGACAAACAGAGCCAGCAGGACAGCAAAGCCCAGCATCTGCAGAGGAAGGAGGAGACAAGTTCAAGGGTGCTGACCGGGAAAGACTCTTGGCAGGCACACTCACTTCCCTACCAGCAGGGCTGAAACTGCGCAGAAAGCAGCCAGAGTGTAAGGAAAAGGTGAAAACAAGTTTATGCAATATGGACACTGCATGCTACATACAGAAAAACAGCCTTATATTTAGGAATATTGAAGAAGCACAACTAAAAATCTCCTCAGAGACACTGAGTGTATCAGCTTGGCTGTGGCACAGGCAGGAAATTTGATCAACACACTTTTTACATGAAGGAGAGCAGACAATGAGCTGCTCCCATATAAAGTGTAAAAGCATTTCAGGAGATTTCCTCTCTCATTTGCTCTAAGGACACTGCTACAGACACTGAAGGTGCCAGAGTGGTCACCATACAGAAACAAGTGAGAAATTAATCTTCCTGAGCCACTTAACAAACATATGCTTGGACAGACAAGCTTTACTTAGGGCTTTGAAGTCCAAAACTGAACATCCAAATGAAAGACAGCTAGTACAGATGGAGGAGCAGAAGGTTATTGACTCAGACAACAAGTGTTTGACAAGCAGGGAGCTCAGTGCTGCAGCAGCTGCCCTTTCAAAATGGGTTTTATCAAAACATGACAAAATGGGATTCACCCCTGCGCAGGCAGTGCAGGTGTACACAAGCAGGGGACGTGCTTTTGGGATTAGCTGTTAACACTAAAAGTGGCATTTTCCACTTTTGATGAGACCCAATATATGCAGAAAGCAGAAGCGATAACACTTCTTGCATCCTTAGGAGCTTTAGCAAAGCCCACTGAAGTGAACTGAAGAGAAGGGAGAAGCAAGGTACCTCTGCCCTAGCCCACAAACTTCAACTTGCATTGAAGTGCAGAGCTAGCAAAACATTCACAATTGCAACACCGCTTGAACTAATGAGAATTGCTGTGGTTTTCTGGTTCTTATTATTGTTTTATCCTAAAAGATAATGTGGAGGTTTGCCTGATTATCATTGGCTAAGATTTCATTGACTCAATAAGGGGCAAGTTCAAACATGAGACAGAAAAATGACCAAAATACGAGGGGAAAGGACATAAATGTAGCAGATAAAAGAGAGAATAATCATGTCCTAACTTTAAGTTACCACATCCACAAGTCTTTCTTCCTCCCAGTATTAGTTGAGCAACGCAACTAAATCATGAATTTATATTAATGAAAGTCCTGTCCTTATGGCAAACTGTAGAATCATAGAATGGATGGGTTAGAAGGGACCTCAAGCAACATCTAATTTAGGCAACATCCTCTGTCATGGGCAGGGACACCTTTCACTAGACCGGGTTTCTCAGGGCCCCATACAGTCGGGCCTTGAACACTCCCAAGGCTTGTCAGCCACAGCTTCCCTGGGTAGCCTGTCCCAGTGCCTCACCACCCTCACCAGGAAGAATTTCTTCATAATAACTAATCTAAATCTACCATCTTTTAGTTTGAAGAAATTTCTCCTTGTCTTGTCACTACATGCCCTTGTAAAAAGTCTCTCTCCATTTTTCTTGTAGCCTCTTCAGGTACTGGAAGGTGCTCTAAAGTCTCCCCAGAGTCTCCTCAAGGCTGAACAATCCTGGTTGTTTCAGCCTGTCTTTACAGGAGAGGGGCTCCAGCCCTCTGATCATCTTTGTGTCCTCCTCTGGACTCGATTCAAGGTACACATCCTTCTTATGTCTGTTGGATGCAGAACTGCAGAAGGGGTTTCATGAGAGTGGAGCAGAGGGGCAGAATCACCTCCCTCATCCTGCTGCCCACACTGCCCAGGACACGTTTGGCTTTCCAGGCTGCAAGTGCACATTGCTGGGTCATGTTGATCTTCTAATCAACCAACACCCCCAAGTCTTTCTCCTCAGGGCTTCTCTCACTGTCACAGACTGCACAGAGTGGCAATTTATCTATGTGAATTAAAACTGAACAATTAAAGAGCTAATATTTGTAAAAAGAATGTTCATAGGGGAAAATTAACACAATTCTGAAGGAAAAAATGAGTAACTTGTGGCAGCCTGAGGGCAGGAGGAACTGACACGATGTTATTGCACACTTTATGCCCATGCAATATTAATGCAATCACCATGACAACCGTGACATCCTCTGAAATTATACACCTTTACAACTATGGAACATCTTCTGAAGGAAAAAAACCCACATCTACAGCTTGCAGGAAGGCTGCTTTAATCTAAAATCTATCCTTCTTTTTATAAGGATTCAAACATTTCTTCAACCTCCCTTTTTCCTAAAGGCTACTGTAAGTTTGTTCCTAATGTGTATCTGACCCAAGCATAGCCATGGCTGTCTGGTTCTTTTGCCATCCTGAAAAATAAATGTATGCTCTAAATTTACAAGATTATAATTTAAAGGCAGCAATTCATACAAGAAAAAAAGAAAAAAAGTCTGCACAAAGTAGCTGACCAAAATCTTATAAAAACTGAAATGTTCAACATGTCAAAACCAATCATGGCTACACCTACCAGACACCTTGCTTAATCAGGAGCTGAGGTAGGATAAATCTTTTACGTTTCTATAGTGTTATCACAGTGTTTTCAGTGAACAAATAATCTGGATCACACTGAGAAAAATATGGGAAACTACATAATCTAGGAGCCTGAAGAGCAGCCATAAAGTAATTGCTCAGAAAAGTAATATAAAGGTCACCAGACACTGTGTCATGGCAATGTTATCCTTTTCATAATGTATTCAGAAAAATCAAAATGACATAAGCAGGCTTTAGTAATGATGCCTCACTTCTAGAAAAATGCCTCATGTGGATTGCATACACTGCAGTCCTCTGCTTTTTATAGCCTTGTTACATTTCCTTCCAAATTGAAACCAGGCTGGGTTTCAAATGCACATTCTTCCACTCATTTCAATGGGAAGTGAAAGCACCAAAGTACCTCAGGTTTATTAGAGAGAAAATGAGGAGTTATGAAACAAGAAATAGTAAAAAAAGAGTGGTAAGTGTCCTGCCCCCAGAAAAATCTGGGCCAGAGGTTTAACGTAGCAGCTACTTAATTTTGTTGCCCTGTTACTGGGGATGGATGCACTGGACAGAGTCAGAGGGATATCAGCCTCACTTTGTGCAGTGGCTGAAGTCCTCATCCAAAAAAAATACCTTAAAAGCATTTAAGAGTTTCGATATCCCTGCTTATTTTCATAAAAAGCTGAAGATAGAGAAAAAAATAAGACAAACTGACCACTCCTCAATCCATCAAAATCAAGTTCAAAAGTCCAAAATTCATCCAGCTTTGCCGTTTCCTGATTGGACACATAAATGGATCTTCCACTGCTTTAGCCTTACAAGGTACTCCAGCACAAACACAGCATACTCAGAACTTATGACAGACATCAACACATTTCAGTGTCAGACAGCCACTCTAACACATTGCCAGAAGAGCCCTGCACCGGGTTTGTCTCTCTTACACTCCAGGCAGACGGTGGGAGCACAGCTCTGGTGTCAGGGAATGCTCTGCCTCCAGAGGCATTTCCAGGCAGAGGAGGAGATGGATGCTATGGTGCCAGGTGGCTGGCTCTGACCAAAGCATTCATCCAGCTGAAAGCCTGGACACTGACCTCAGCAATGGACACAGCTACTCGTGAGAATTCTCCAGCATCTTTGCTGTTTCCCCCAACTCCAACACAGACTCCATCGTGTGCTTGTCTTGGGAACAAAGATAGAGTCACAGGAGACAGGCTCTGTGTGATTACATGGCCCTATTCAGGGGAACAGAGCAAACACTGCCTTTTAATTAATCCCTACTCTCACCATGCTTATAGTGATGCCTAAAGATTTTAGCTTTTTATACATTTTTCATATCTTGTGGTTTTGTGTGGCTCCTTGTATTTTTCTTGCCCTTTCTCTTGGATTTTAGAATAATAAGCTAACCCTTCTAACAGATACTTGAATTCTGTTTAGTCTTATTCTTAAGAAAAGAAGCCTGACAAAGACATTTTGTTTTCCACTAGAACATGGAAGACATAACAAGAAAGCCCCTGGAACAACTCTAATGGCGCAGAACCTGGGGGGAAATAACCTAACCAACTGCTCTTCTAATTGGACAATATTTGTTAAACTTATAAAAATTGTAGAAAACTGATGCCAGGTCTGTGCATAACCATGTGGGCACCTAGAAGCTTCCATTAAAGACCTGCTTTTTATCTTACTCTTTTAACACTGTTGTGAGTTTTGTTATTTTTTTATTTTATTTTAGACAAAAATAGCAGAAGTGAAATTGTCCCAGTGACACAAATTCTTGAGCACAACTTAGTGAATATAACAGTGTCTACTTCTGGCAGAGACTGACTAATGCAATATGGGGTAAGACTTGCAAAGGAGAGAGTGGGAGCCCTGGAGAGAGATATTTGCTGTATTGCTTAAACCTCCTATGCTTTGCCACAGTAAGAATAGCAGCATAGCATGGGTGATCAAACATGGGCTTGGCATAAAGATAGACAATAGTCTTACACTTTCAGATGAAAAGTTATATAACCAGAAAAACTAACCAAGAAATGTAGAACACATCAAATGTTTTTCCCTTCAACACTCCCTGCCAAAAAACCATATAAAAAGCCAGTCAAATAAACTAAATATGAAAATTCTTGGGACACATTTTGTCTTACATTTAGTCAAAATATTTTATACATGTATATGCTAGAAAAACCTGGAAGGGTTGTATAACATCTTTTTTTTGGAAAATACTACCATCAAACATCAGACTTACGCAAAGCTCATTTCCAGTGACACGATTTTATTCGTGACACTAATTTCTGTGATTATTGAGCCACCCACTATAAAAAATATTAGAACATTTTTTTAATACATGGGGTTTGGATATATATTTATGCACATTCACTAAAATTAAACCACTTCTGAAGCCAAAAAGAACACGCAGAAGGCACTTTAAGGTCAAATTTCAGCCAAACTGGTAAGATCAGATAAGGCAAACACTGCTAAATCTTTACCTCTGTATGGAGCAAATCAGGCTACAGCCCCTTCTAAAGGACTGAGATCACAGCAGGAAACCCCTGAACTCTCAGCTCCCCAGCTGAGCCCAAGCCCCACTCATGGAAGCCTGACAAACACCAGACTTCAATCATTACATCATGCCTCTAAAACTTATCATTTACCCTGGAACTTCTACTATTATAATTTGGGTATATATAATCATATATAATCATAACACCATGAAACACCATGAAGAACACTATTTTGAGAACACACAACAAGAGGCTCCGTAACCTTGACTAAGTTCTGTAGCCTCAGCACAAAGCAAGAACCAAGAGATTGCATGCACACTGGTGTAGAAAAAGCAGTGAAACAACGTTGATCAGCACGACTAGTCAGGATCCCAGCACATCAGCAGGTTGACTATTGTAAATTAAGCCAATGGAACTGTGCTGATTTACTGAGAAAATATCCTGTCGAGTGTGTATTATACTTAACTGCTGCTTCATATTTAATTATAAAAATCTTAAAGCAACACAAAAGCCTACAGCAACACAGTAGTTGCCTGCTGTGCACCAGCTGTCTGCAGTGACAGAGCATGACAGCCAGCCCCAGCCTTGGGGATGGGTCTAAGGACTAAAGCAGTCCCTCAGCAACCAAAACCACTGGCTTCTTCATGCATTACAATCTTCGTTGCAAGAGTACTTCCCCACTGTGTCCATTTCCATCACTGGGAAATAATTAATGTTGTCTGGACAGATTCTGTTTTCGGTTCCTTCAGTGTGAGGAAAAACACCATGAGAAAGAAATTACGGGGCTGGAATTTTAATCCTAATGCATCTTTTGGGAAGACTGAAGTCCAAATTCCCCTGATCTTTCCAGTGTTGCCCATTGGATGGGCAGCGCCTGGTACTCAACCCAGGGGAAGCTCCAGGACTCTGCCAGGCCATCCAAAGCCCCACTCCCAAAGCACAGGCACCACTCCAGGTGTTGAGGAAGTAAACACAGCAGGCATAAATCCTTCCTTTCAGGGAGGAAAAAAACCCATGATGACCACCTGATGTACAAGTAAGAGCTCATGGTTAGCTGGGGAGAGAGAACTCAGATTCAGCCCTGGATTTGTGTTTTGGGGGAACAGGAAAAAAAACCCTAGGATGGTATTTTTTCCTCCTGGACAAATTTAGTGAGTCAGTTTCAGCAAATTACTGTCATTAAACACATTCGAAAGCAGCTGTAAGTAGGGGAAAAACCAAAGATAATCATACACAGAATCATGCTGCCAGGACTACTGCAAGAGTATTTAATATTTTAGAGGAGACTGGAAGAAACTTATAATAATGCTAAATTATGAAATAACCAAGCCAGAAGAGATTTTTATTTCTGCCTTCAGCTGCTGAAGATGAATGCCTGCTAAGTCCCAAAGGATGTTCCCTCTCCTCTACACTCTCCATTCCCTCCCAAAAAAAAAGAGAAAACATAAAAACAGGACCCAAGTTTTCTGCACAGTCTGAATCTGAGGTCAAAAGAAATGAAGTTAATAGAAGGGGATCCAACACAGAATATCACTCACAACTTTTCCATCTTATTTTCAGTCTCCCCTTCAGGTATTATCCACTTTTCCATCTGTGTCAAGAGAGGCTCTCTATAATTTTGGAAAATCAAATGTGACAAAAATCATGCTAAAAATATTTCAGTTGCAAAATATGATGCTTCATAAAATACCAGAAGGCCAGAAATAATTCACAAGGAAGCTTTGAAAATGCTTCAAGAACACTCGTGGTAAAATTGCACTCTGAATCATAAAAACCCTAGGAGAGAGAGGGGTCCCCAAATAAATTTAAAGCTAACTGAAACTTTTTGTACATTAACATTTAGAAAGAAGAAAAAAGAAGAAAAACATTGAAGACATTTTCAAATACACTTTACAAAGAGGACCCTGGGTAGATAGTCACACCTCCAGTTCAAAAGTTTTATATTTAAATGTTCAGATAAAATTTAGAGAAATTTAGGTGGAACTTTAAGGAACTCGTAATGCATGCTACCTGAACACTGTAACAATGGGATTTTCGTGTGTCACCAGTCATCTGCAGAGCCAGGCACGATGGCTCTGTGCTGCTCTGATGCCATTGTAAAGAACATGAACTGACAACACCTTGACAGTTGACTTTGCATTTGCCCGTGACTGTGAGCGCACACATGGTTAATCAGCTCAGCTGACAGCGGTAATTCATGTCAGCTACGCTGCTCCACTCACTGCATGTTCATGTGTGAAAAGCCAGTTCCTAATTTGTCTCAGGCAACTCCTTGACTCATTATTAGTTTGCAAAAATACCCAGCACTTCTGTTTCTGACTAATTCACTTAATTATAATCTCTCTATATGCTTTAACATGTCAATTCCTCTGTGCCTTTGGAGTGGGCTGCATTTTTCACATGAAAGGAAGATTGAGATCCAGAAGCAAATTTTAGCTATCTGCAGTCGATATTTTACAGCATCATTTCACAAGGCCAGGAAAAGGTTTAGTGTTGCTCGTTCTGAAGCAGAGCAGTAAGGCAATATTAGAAATGATCTTGTAAACCACACTTCAGTGTGCTACATTTGAACTGCTCCAGAGATGGCTCTGAGTGAGCAAAATCAAGAAAATCATGTGCCAAGAAAGAGCAAAAGGCAGGCAAGAACTGATAACCATTAAATTCACTATCAACTGTATTATTTTTGACCATTTATTTGTGACAATACTCTCTCTGCTGTCTTTCTTCCACTCTGTGTTATTTTAAATGACAAGACAGACGAAATATTGTACTGCAAGACCCAATGCAATAACAGATTTTCAGAAAATTCTCATCTTACTGTGGCCAATAAATATGCAATCATTTAATGTAAGCAGGCCAAATTACATGGCTGAACAACTTAGCTCTCTCCATGTGTTTAAAACAGCCACAATAATGAGCATAAAGCTTAAATTTGTAATTTTTAATCCCTTGCTACAATATACACTAGTAATTCTGCACAGTTGTGTATACCTCCCCAGGAAGCAAGCTGTCAGCATAATGACCACACTTAAATATTATTTCTGAGATCAAATTGGTCTAAACCAAAGAAAAATATAACAACTCAGTAGCCTTCACAGTCTGCCACTTGTACATTAGCATCATAGAATGAGTTTTTCCTTTCTGCCTTCCTAGGTGGGAAACTCCAAACTTTCCATTCCAAACTTTCTATGTGCACCCTGTAGCAGATATTACAATGCCAATCAAATGTGCTACTGCTGTCCATGCTGTTCTTCAGCTAGAGCAGCCATGCTAGGTTTCTGTAATTCATAGCAAGTCATAACAATGTTACTGTCTGTGAATAATCACCTGTGAGAACTGCTGACAGAGGGGAAGGAGGAAAGACTCTCCATTATGTTAAATCCAGCTTGGAAGAGCCCAAAGGGAGGGGGAAGCACAGACTCGTGGTCCTAAGGTGCTTTCAGAGTACCCTACCATGCTCCAGGCAACATCCTCCCCCAGCTTTCCAAAGCTCTGACATGTCCAAGTATGGCCACACAGCAGGGCCAAAGGCAGCCTGGTGTCTGTGCACAGCAGCTGTTTCTTGGAGACTCTACGTAATAAAATGACCAGAAAGCCAGAAAGGGTTGAATTCCACCTCCTATTCTACAAGACAGAGGATGAGGGCAGAAAATATTTCTTCTGTAACATCACGCACATTATGGAGAAGGCTTGGCTTATCACAAGAGCCTATGTTGTCCCAGGAGCATCGAGAGGAATCGGTAGTTTAGATCTACAGGAATGGTATGGTTAGACCTACAGGACAACCTTTGGAGCTTGCAACTCTCCCACTCATCTTCAGTGGCATTTACTAACGAGCAGCAAAGCAAGCACTCTGTTGGTTTGAAGAATTTTCAAAATAGATTTTGTTCTGCAGGTGTGTGGAGTAGTCAAAGCAGACAGGAAGGCTGCTGTGAAGAATTAAAGCAGATCAGAAAAAAAGAAAGAAAAAAAAGATGTTCTATTCCTTTATTAGTGCAGTTGTGCTGTTCTGCTTCAGCAATATGTTTGTTGCTGCTGTGAAATAGGATATAGATCGGAGAGAAACAAGGAATCCACAAAAGCCTGAAATATCAAAATTGTTTAAATATGTCAACTTTGGGGAATGTCTGGTCTAGAATAGTCGAAAGAGCATTTGATATTTGCTTCTTTTCTTTCCCCTTTCAGTCACAGACAGCTGCAAATCTAGGTCTGAAAAAACAAGAGTCAGTTGCAAAAAGAAAAACATTCATTTTAGAAGATGCTTTATGCCTTATTTTTGATTATCACGCATGTTACATATTTACTTTACTTTACTTAGAGTATTTGCTTTTACTTTGTTAAAGCATCAGTCCAAATTCATTAACATACTGTACTTGCTTTATACTACCCCAAAGAAGAAAAGCAGCCATAAACCGCTGAAAAGCACACGATTAGACTTGCTTTGTATGGATAGAATGAAATAAACCAGGACGAATACATCAGTCATCGTGGACACAAAAATCTGGTTCTGCTGGTAATAGATAATTTCCATCCTAAAATTTTAAGCTTTAAATGGCAGATGTGCATCTTTTCTTCTGACATAATTTCCATCTTTGCTATAACATTGAGATACATCTTAAAAATTACATATTATGATTGTAGTTCATGTTTTTTAAAGGTCACTTCTACCACATTTCCAAATCTGTTGATGATTGAGCTTAAACACCAGGGGAATGATTCCTGTAATGGCTTTGTCTGTTCAGTGTCTATTTCTCTCTACTTCCTGAAGGAAATCAAATCATGAGGAGTATTTAAGTCCCTGGTCACATATGTGAAAATTTCATAAGAGACTTCTGTATTTATTTTCTTAAGAGAAAAGGGATTCAACTCTGAATTACTCTGTTTAATATAAAGTATTACATCCAAAGTATACAAAAGTCAGTTCAAGCATCCTGAATGACATTAGTTGACTTAACATCAGGCCTTAAAGTCATTTGTGGCAGAACAAAGATGTCCCTGTATGCCTGGATCTTTAGACTGAAAGCCATTGAACTTGTTCATTACGAACAAGTTGATGATTTGAACATTATTTGTTGCACTTTCAACTCCAGATACAAGTCAGAGACATCTTGGAAGGCCACTTCATCATTTTCTCCTCACCTCCCTTACTGTTACACATTGGAGCCCAAAGACACTGTCAGGTCTGTATGAGGAAAACGTGGGTAGTACACACGACGTGTGTCATTCAGCTGTTTTCTTTATAGCTTGCAGTACTTTCCCTGAGCTGTTAATGAACTTGTCTGTGTACTGGCTCAGCCAGATCAAGAGCTGTTACACGTCTTCCTCTCTCTGCTAGACCATCTACATTTTCACAGGAAGTAGAAGATGAAAAGTTCGCAAAACTGTCTGTGATTTAATATACCCATCTTTAAAAACACCTCATAGATCTCAGTCATAATTAGCAATGCAATATAGAGGTTGTTTAACTAGAATCTCCCCTTCACTGAAAGTCTCACAATATTTTAAAAAGTTTGGGGGGTTTTTAATTACCCTTGAGATGAAAAAGAAAGCCAGCTTTTTTTCCTCTCTCCCAACAGGTAAGTGTTTTCATGCCAATTTCAAGAGAGTGTTGTCTTTAGGAAAGACACAGTCAGCAGACCACCAGCTTTCAGTGCTCAAGCAACAGAAATACATTGTTGGGAACCCTTCCTGCTAGACTTCAGCTGTGCTGCCTCTTTAATTACATGATTTAGTCATGCAATATTCCCTCTTGGACTCATCTGAAAGCAATATAATATTTTGAGGACAGAATTATAAGCAAACCTACCTCAAAGTAGTAATGATGCCTGGCAGCAAAGTGCACATGATTTACATCACCTTTGAATGCAGCTGAAAGTATTAGACTGCAAAGACTGAAGAGAGTTTCCAACAGACCAGGTGTAATCTTCACTTTGGTGTTATTGGATCCCAAATCCCCAATACTGAATCAGTCCCAATCACCCTGAAAGCACCCTGAGCTTAACAGCATGTGCAACTCAGATCTATCAGCAGAAAGGGGCTTTCACTGGATATTTACTATTATTATTATTATTATTATTATTATTATTATTCACTCTAGTACTTGGATGCTGCAATGCTGGGAATGTCTCTTTCTTTCTTGCAGTTTCTAAAAGAGCAAATCTTCATTTGCTTTTGACATTCAGAGCCAATGTAGCTTATTAAACAAGATGAATAGAGTTGGCATCAGATACGCAGAAACTCTCAGAGTCCTGGTGCTAGGCAGAACCAAGTCAGAGCTTCACCATCTACTTCTTTTTAAGCATGAAGGAAATACTCTTACATATATTGACACCCAACCATATCCAGCGTGACAGGGCACAGATATCTCATACGAACAGCACAATTATCCAAAATATGAAATACAGACGTAAGGCCTCCTGAAGAGGGAGTCATACACATATAGGTTTTGGCTCTTTGCTCAGCAAACTTCCCATAATCTACAGGACTTTTGTCTTTTATGTAGGACAGTGATAACCCTTAATTTCTGAATGTATTATTTTTGCCTGTGGATGCTGGATTCCCCCTATGGGGTGGGTACATATACCACCTATGTGGATGATATGGGATACACTGACACTGAATTCTGAAAGCAGGACAATCTTTCTGATTTTTACAGTAGGCTGACGCATTGCCCAGTGACCCTTTTAACACTCTTCTACTTCAGTTTTTCACTCATAGGAATGGAATAACTATTTATTTCTTTTAATAAAGTCCTTTGAATGAATATTAATATATTTATATAAATAAATTCTGTAGCATGAATAAACTCTGTAACACTGCACTACCAATAATTTCTGTTACATAAGTATCATAACATATATTTATTTATGAAGAACTTAAGGATTAATAAGATTCATACGAATCTTGATTAAATGTTTGCATTAAGGTAAAACACTTCACAATAGTGTTAAAAAGCACAATGCAAAAGGCAGGTGAAAATTATCAATGCAAGGAGGACAATCCTTCCTCTTAGAGCCAAGTACACATGAATACCAAACACTTCAAACATCAACAAAAATGTCCATCGCTTGGAAAAAAGGAAATAAGAAAACAAATGGAATTCCTCAGGGCTGAAATGTAATAATCTCTGAGATTAGACTTCTGTTAGGAGTCTCATGTGCAACCATTACACACTTAAGCAGACCTGACCAACCTGCTCAGGGGAGCGGGAAAAAAAACCAAAAACCCCAACAAACCAGCAAAAGAAAACTCACTGGAATTTGGAATATAATTGATAATCTTTCTGCTAACAAAAAAAAATCATTGCTGTTAAAGAAATCTCCTTAAATAGGCTCATGGGTTACAAGTTTCATTTGAAACAAATATCTTTAGCTTGAGTCAAGGCACTTCAAAAGATAATTTTTCATCTCTTAAAATTAAAATTATCGATATTTTCTAGAAAATAGGAGATTAATTAGAGAGACTCTGAACTTCCTTTATTAGGACAATAGAGTAGTTTTTCTTCTTTTTCTTCTTTTTGTAGTTTGCTTGGTTTTGCCATTTTTTAGCAACAAATAAGAATTCTGAAAGCCCAAAATTTGTCACTCACGTAATTAGGTGATTTCATTAACTGAAGAAATGATTAAGGACCTGAAAAAAAAAAAAAAAAAACCCTCTGTTGACACATGGAACACAACATTAAATACCTAGTGTTTACCACCAGCTTTATCACTTGAGGAAAAAGCCTATATGGGTAGATACACTTTTTGGGGTTTTTTTTAAATAACAACAGATGTCCCTGAAGAAAGCCCAAATGACCCTGCCTTCCCATTTTCACTGCATATTGGCTCAGCCTCAAAGCTAACCAGAGGTCATTCCTCTCAAACACAGGACTGTGAAACATAATTACTACTCCTGCTCTCAGGGTCTAACCCTTGTTCTAGAAGGGTGACATCATTGCCAAGCACCAGTAAACTGAAATAAGACCAAGCAGATTTCCTGTTACTTCGTGTACCTCCCTGAAAGATGCACTTTACAGTCCGAGTTCACTGCCTTGCAGGAAGAGGATGCTTATTTTTAGCAACATCCTTGAATGTTTCGACCAGTGTGCAGATATAGAAGCAAACAGGATAATTGCTAAATCTCATTGCTCTGGTTTTTTTGTTACTGAAGGACAAAGTTAAATAGAATACAATGGTGGATTTATATTGCGTAATCAAGCACCAAAGACTGGAAAGAAAAATATAATCATCTTATGATCTTTTTTATTAACTTTTTAATTTAAAAAGTAATAAAACAAATTGAGGTCACAACTTATTTTTCCAAACAGAATGATTCACGTCTACAGTTTTGAAAACATTACAAAATTCAGACTATGCAATCGACCAGCTTCAGAAGATTTGACTTTAGAAACCTCCAGCAGCAAATCTGCCCTTTTCCTTTTCTTCCCATGCCAACAGTATCTGGTCTGCCATGGCATCTGCCATAAGATTCCTGAAAGGAATTACATACTATTTCACCAGAGTTTTCTTCACCCATCAGTTCAGCATCAGTATTTCTTGAATTGAGACAAGGACAGAAGCTGCAGATCCTCAGATTTGCCATTTGGCATCTCAGAGTTCACATCCCCATGATAGGTTTCCTCTGATTTGGGAAATCCTAAGTATTCCATATGCTACAACTGCATGGACTCAGTACCTCTGAGGCCCTTGAAGGCCTTAAACACAACATCATCACCACCTTCCTGCCTCAGTCACAAACAGCCCACCCCCAGCCCCATTATGGTAAGGCAAAGAGCAGGAGCAGCCCTGCGTGGCTTGGGCTGTGTTTGTGTGAGCAGTAGGACGTGCCACCAGAAGCTGCCAGCTGGGGACACATGGTATGGGATGAAAGCCAGCGGCTGTGGGAGATGGACATCACAAAACACGAGTCACTCAGTATGGAACACCTGATTACTATCCCACTGGCATCTTCCCTGGCCTCCACACTCCACCTTCTTCCCACAAGACCGTTCCAAGCTTCCAAGACTGCTTGTCCTCTACCAGGACAGCCTGGCCACGGTGTGGATCCCAAATATTGACCTCCTTGGAAGAAGGAATAATGGTAGATATTCCTGCAGTGTCCACGCCATGTATTTTACTGCAACCAGGAAGAGAAGCAGATCCCATAGTCTCAGATGTGGCCAAGAAGAGCAACTCCCAGCAGAAGGGCATGTTTCCCCAAAGGATGATGTGGCTACTGTAATTAATTATGGAGCAAATCCTTCCATCAGTGCAAAGGCAGCATCCAATCCCTTCTGAGCAAGCAACAAGGGAAAAACAGGAATGGATCAGTAGTATCAAACCCTTCCCACAACACACCCAGCCCAACACTCCCAGCTCAACTGCTGTTTCCCACAAAAAAACTCATTCCAGGTTCTCATCTCTAGGTTATTATGGAAACAGGGAGATCATTCAGAGTGAACACAGGGCACTGCCATACTCTCCCTCTCCACACTGAAGGACATTTAGCAGTAGCTAGTATGTCATCTCAGTAAAGACCCTTCTCTGTCAGGGTCCCTTCCCCCCCGCCATGTAGCCCTGGGAGAGGGGCCCTGGGGGGAGGCACGGGGTTTCCCTGCCCCTGCTCAGCCTCGTTCCCATTGGTTGTTTTGTGTTTCCCTGCCCTGGCAAGGACCCTCGGGTCCCATGATTGTCACAGTTCCTCAGCAGAGCCCGGCCATGCGGCTGGAGAAATAAACATCTCTGAAACATCTATCAAGAATTGGTCCATATATATTTCTTTCCATGGGCCTCGTTGACTGATACACGTGTTGCAATTTCCCCGCTGTAACAAATGGTGGATAATGCAAGCAGAACGACCCCCGATCCCTAAGGACAGCGACTGATTTGTGAATAAACTCTGGATTTCTCTTCTTGTTTTTGTTTTGCTGTTCCATCTCTAAATTATGGAGGAACCGTGGAAAGACTCTTGGCTCTCAGAGCCACATATGGACATTTATCTTAAACTTGAAAAGATTCTTGAACAACGATTTGTAAATTTTAGCTTAATTCAAGCTCAAAAGGAACTGAAACACTTCCTGACATAGTTGTTTAAGAACTTTTTCTATGTTTCTTGGGATTTAATTCTTACCAAAGACTTTTGGAACACCATTTGGACACAGTTAATTTCTGAGTCAAAATATATGCCGATGGAAGAATATTTTCGTGAATATTATTTAATTACCGAGACTGTTGAACAATGTCAGCTGTGTCCTTGCGAAGTTAAAACTGCTTCAGGGACCGTGCGACCCAGGCCACATGCACCAAGTGCTCTCTGAGCAGCAGGGAGGCACTTCCCATGCATGGGCGGAGCCGTGCGAGCTGCAGTGTCAGCAGCAGAGTGAGACCCAGCAAGAGCCCACCCGGCCCCACGCAGCACATGGTGGAGCGAGCCCCGTGAGAGGAGCGGCGCGCGGGCAGTGGCTGGCAGCAATGGTGGTAGAGCAGAGCTGCGCCGAGCCAAAACACGCTGGAGCAGGGCATGGGGGGGCTGTCGCTTGGGGGCCCGGCCAAGACATGGATGCAGCCCCAGGCAGCGGCAGCACAACTGAGAGCAGAGGCAGTGGTGCACGGGGAGCTGAGCAGCGCTGCCCAGCCCAGCCCGCGCGGCCCCGAATGCAACCCCGAGAAGAGTGTGCAGGCACAAGCAGCCCTGATGGCCCCGGCAGCACTGAAAACCCTGGCAATTCCAACACAGAAGTGAGCGAAAGTGAAAGAGAAAGCAAAAACGCAGCAAGACAG
Organism: Corvus kubaryi; assembly: GCF_017639235.1. Taxonomy (NCBI): domain Eukaryota; kingdom Metazoa; phylum Chordata; class Aves; order Passeriformes; family Corvidae; genus Corvus; species Corvus kubaryi. The sequence goes on along the minus strand of NW_024580671.1, from coordinate 32,775,471 downwards.
AAAACAGCAACCACTCGGAAAAAGGAAAAGATCATCATAGCTAAGGTTTTAGGAATAGTAAAATGGTATAATGTTAAAGAAAATTATGGTTTTATAACAAGATGTGACAACCAAGAAGACATATTCGTTCATAGAACTGCTATTAAAAAGAATAACCCTGAAAAATACATCCCAAGTTTAGGAGATGGAGAAGTAGTAGAGTTCAAAATTGTGCAAGGTAGAAAAGGGTTACAAGCAGCAGAGGTCACTGGGCCTGATGGTGTTTCTGTAAAAGGCAGTATATATGCTAAAAATCGTAGTCATGTTAGACAATATCTCCATTATAAGCCCCCTTACAGTCTCCCTTTCCTAATCCCACCTTTCCCTTTTATCCTATATCCTATTACCCTCAGTGTATTCCCAATCCATTTTTTCACCCATGGTTTCCCTCACAAAGCCATGCCTTTGCCAATTGTTTCCTCAAAAATCCCTTTCCAATGCCGAGTGGGGGATGAAGAGGGGGAGGGAAGAAATTAACTATTGTTGTTTAGAGTTCCAACAGGTACAAATGGAAGAAACCCTCTCCTGCCTCAGTTTCCCCACAAAGCATGCTCAGAGTGTCCTGTCTCCCTTCTGTCAGCCTTAGGATGTACCAGAGAATTGTTTGGACATTTAAAGACGCAGGAGGGTGGCTTGTTTTGTTTTGAAACTGTTCTTGTTATGTTTATCCAGTTGTTTTCAATGTTAAGTTTTAAATCTCTTTTTGTTAAAAATAAACAGGTGAAATGTCAGGGTCCCTTCCCCTGCCGTGGGGTCCTGGGAGAGGGGCCCTGGGGGGAGGCACGGTGTTTCCCTGCCCCTGGGCAGCCTCGTTCCCATTGGTTGTTTTGTGTTCCCCTGCGCGGGCAAGGACCCTCGGGTGCCGTGATTGCCTCAGTTCCTCGGCAGAGCCCCGGCCATGCGGCTGGAGAAATAAACATCTCTGAAACATCTAGCAAGAATCCGTCCGTATCTATTTCTTTTCCACGGGCCTCATTGATTGATACACGTGTTGCAGTTTCCTTGCTGTAGCACTTCTCCAAGAAGTTTTTTTTGGTATTGTCATCAAGGTGAATATTCTTGCTAAAACCTTTAGTTTTGAGATCCCAGTAAGCTAAGCACAGAGAGGGGAAACAATGCATGTCTTCAGACTAAAACACTTCCTCACCACAAAAAGATCTGAGACTTTAGCCTCACCTATCCCCAGGCTTGCACATACAATTCAGTGTGGGTCACACATCAGCAGGTTGATTTTCAAAATGTTGCAAAAAAGAGAAGCGGGAGCAATAGAAAAACAGACTGTCTGATGGGCTGCATTTGAAGGAAGATCGTGGACACCAAGAAAAGAGCAGTTCCTTGGTTGTGTTTTCTAATCCGAGTCTCCTATCCCAGAAGACCCCATGACAGGACACTTTTCTGGCTCTACAAGGTGTAGCAGGTGTCCAGGCAGAGGCCAAGTAGGGTGCCATCAAGACAGCTGACAGCCTCTCCCCAGTCTCCTCCCCACACAGGCTGGCTGTATCCTTATCAAAAAAAAACTTAAAAAACAGGTTTTTTCAGTGTTTTGATGGGAACCTTTTCTGCTCCTACACCTCTCACAAACATTAAGCTTTTTATCAAGAAGTCAGCCCAAATAGATGGTTGATACAGAAATCCAGGTTCCTAAACAGAGAGTTATGATGGAGGAACACTTTATCTCCACAGATAAAAGGCTGCCAGCAGTAAGGAGAAACACCCAGAACCTGTAGAGGTTTGGTGATAGCTAAAGAGCAGCCTTCCAGCAGCCTAAGAGCTTTCACAAAAACTTTCATAGCCCTGTAGAACAAGGATGATCTTTATGGTCAATAAAAGCAACATACTGCTTGTGCCTTGTATTATAAGAGTGTCCTTATGAAGTGCCCTTATGCGTTATGGGACATTTCGTGCACGCAGCAAGCTTTCACTGTGGAGAAAAGATCAGTGCTCTAGGGAGGGAAACAAACAATACAGATAAGTGCAATGTCTGGTTGTGCAAGAAAGGGGATAGGGAAGTTTGGAGAATGGCAGCCTTAGACAAGGCTGAACAATTCACTGGGATGGTATGGCACAGCTCACAGCTCTCTGCACAGTGGTTTCAAGCACCTTACACTGCTGGTAGAAAGACTGCCCCAGACCATCCTTCTCCTTAATGAGATGACAGAAAACATCCTGCATGTCAACAGAGAAGAGTTAGGAGACTCTCAAAGCAAGTGCATGTACCTCTACCTCCATTGGTAGAGCTGAATGGTAATGAAGACCATGGAGAATGAGTTTTTCTTTGAGGAGAAGAAATACACCTTCAGTGGAAAAAGGCTGACGTGTAAAAGCCAATTTGTGATGTAAGTAGTTGTCTCTGCTGTTGTTGCAGAGACTCAGTGAGACAACTCTTCCACAACAGCAGACAGGGCCTGTAAAATGACAGAACAATAATTACTACTTCATACAATCACGATTTTATTATGGAAGCTGCATACAGGGATGTGTACTCCTTTTTAGTTGAGAAATAACTAATAACACACCAGTACTGATTAAGCTTGGGTATACAACTGTTACAGACCAAACTACACTAAAAGTGAAATATGGCATCACAAGCTTAGGCCACCAGCAGAGTCATCTTACTTTGAATTGATTCCTCACTGTCCAGTGCAACAGCAGGATTTTCAAGATCCAGAGAGCAGTGGTAAGGCTCTCTTCCAGAGGTATGAGCTCCCAGGAGACCACACCTTCACTGGAAATAAGAGCATTAGGTATGGTGGCTGTAGACAGGTTGCTGCTTGTTCTATACCAGTGGTACACAGAGGCTGAGCATCTGTGTACAGTCTCCCTGAAGTGAATAACGAGGTGGGTGTGTCTACACTAGTTTTAATTTTCACCAGGAATGTGCTTCCAAAGGAAATGCATCCTCATTTTTTCCCAGGGTGAATACGTTCTGCAAATCTGGTTCTGCACCAGGAGTGCTGAGCTGCTGAGGGGCACTTGGTCCAAAAGAGCAGCTGGTTCAGAGTAACATCCCATGAAACAGAGACCTTGGGCATTGCACCCTTAGCAACAAGCATTTTACTCAAATCTGCTTCTCATGGTCTGTGCTGCTTGCTCTCAGGTATAGCCAAGGTGAGTGTGAAACAAGTGACCCACAGGCACGGGTGGATGAGAGACACACTCCAGAAAATACAAGAGTTGGTGTTGCAGCTGAACCACAGCACAGCCCAGGCAAGCCACTGTAGAGCACAAGCAAGAACAGTATGGTGACAAGTCAGTCTGCAATACTTGGAAGAAGGACTTAAATGCCCTCCCTGATGATCCCTATAAAAGCTTGCAGAGATGCAATTCTCCACTGATTCTTTCTATTCGCAAGGTATGTTACAAGTGTTCTGCTCTTCTCTAATGGATATAAAAAGCATGTCATGCTGGAACAGGTCTGGCAATTTTAGTTTCAGCTACCAGCTGGTTTTAGTACCAGCTTTTATGAATCCTTGAAAATATGTTCAATTTTACTTTAACAGGATTGCTGACAGATCATATTGTAAAGCGTTAGTTCATAACATTTACTACCTTATGCCTGGATTTGAGAACACTATATCTGAAGAGAAACTACGAAATCTATTTTCTATGGAGAAGTTAATACCACTTTGAAGTCAGCTATTTTTTATCAGAGAGAAAATATGATAAAACCAACTAATTTAAGATAAGGTTCATACAAACATGTTTTCTGAAAGGACATAAGCACACATTTTCCAAGAAAAAGTTTATAGATCTAGTTTCTAAACAAGTCTTTTACTGTCTCTTTGGAAAGTTTAGACTGCTTTTCGAACCTATGCCTTTAAAGAGAGGGTCAGTACCTTTCCAGGATATGAGGCTAATTAAATACTAAAAATTGGTCTGTACTACATCACTGCAGCTCAGAGAACCAGATCTCAGAAATGGCTGAGGGATAATAGTGCCGTTTTAGAGATATCTAAAGAGTAAGGCTGAATATGATTATCTCATATTCACTTGCTCTGTCACAGACTTCATGTGCAACCTCAAGTAAGAAATTTATTATAATGAGTGAGGTATGCCAGGAAATGGTCTTTCAGAGATTCTACAGAAGTCAGTTATGGTCTCTGTTTTCAGTAATAGAGTAATACCTCAAGCCATTTCCATCAGTGGAAAAGAAATTCCAGTTTGCTCTCACAGAAAATGCCTTTAACACATGATAGCACATCACAGCACAAAAAGGGACTGTTTTACATGTAGAAGAACCCTTCTCAGCTATATTGCACATGGTATTGTTTATATACTCATACAGAGTAAATAAAAAGCAACTGAACTCAGAATAAAAGGGGGATTTTAAAATATACAGAACCATCTTGTTGCTAGTAATACACAATGTTATTCTTTATGACAGCATTTGGATCTAATTGCATCAGACTAAATAGAGAGCATCTTAAAAGCTCACTAGATACTAACTATCATGATAAAAAGTTATGCATCAGACAACATCCATTATGCAGCCAACATCCATTTTAAGTCCTGCCATGTTAAAAGGTGGTTGCTCACCTGACTTTACTGGCCAGCATGGGGCTTTGTGGTCATCACAGGTAAGGCAGAATTCAGCTGCGTGGGACAGACAATGCTGAACACAAAACTCCTGTCCATGTTGGCAGCAAAGTGATGGGCAGCACTGTCAGGTATGTTTTAGTGTTGTATTCTAGTACCAGAACCTTTTGCTTGTGTCTTGAGAGAAAATTCCTGACCTCTGATGTTGGTTTTGAGGCATGAAATATGATGTGGTCTGATGTTTGTGAGTTTTTTTGCTGAAGAGGATTTATATCCCTCTCCAGACCAGGCTAACATCTCTAGTTTATTTACTGCAGTGAAACCCTGTCCGACTGATAAATCATGATGTCCACTGCACATGCTGCAGACTCCTTCGGCTGTGATTCACTTTGCGGAATGACTTCTTACATGTCCCAAATAACTGTGGGGAATTGAAAACTACCCACAGTTCGGTCTCATTAAATGCTATTCCAGATAATTCACCTCAAACAATCATGTATGGAAACAAAGCAAAAAGGGTCTTGCATTCGTGGTCAGAGCAAGTATTTGTGTAGGAAATGAGGCAACTTCCAAACGGCAACTTCCAGTTCAGGATGAGTTTGTTCACTTTAAATGGGAAAGATCTAGATAGTCTGGTTTTGGCAGTCCTCTAACTCATCTTGGATCATCACTGCTTCATCCCTGATTTAGCATGGTTTCACACTTGGCACTCCACTGCCTTGGGTCAGACTGACCAGCTGTGTCTCCCACCATTGAAACAGCAGCCAGCCAAGGAGCTCTTGTTCCATCAGCAGGGTAAGAGTGACTGAAAACAACACTTTTAAAAGTACCAACCCCAATAAAGACACATGATTACTATTTACAGTGGGGCATAAAGCCTTTAAGAACACAACACAAGTGCTCAGAAACAGATGCCAAAACCTTATTCGATCACACATAAAGACATGTCACTCAGGAGTTGCGTGGTGGACAGCCAGAGGCTGTGTACATAACCATGTAATCATCATATGGAAACTGTTGCAAAAGAGGAAACACGTAAGGATTCTATATTGCTTTAAAAGGGCTTATTCTTTATCTTTCCACAGTGTGCAGACCTGATAGCCTCTTTCCATCTGCTTCCTCTCCAGAACACTAAATGTAGCATTCACAAGACAGATGTTAAACTGTTATTTTTCAGGTACAACAAATCCCACAGCCACTGGCCTCCCCAGCTGTTTCCTTTTCCCCAAAGACCACTCACTGCATTTCCTGTTACTTCCCTCTCCCAAAAAAAATTCCCCTAAATCAATTCATCACTTGGCAAGTCCATTTACTGTAGCTGTGGATAAATAACTGGGGGGAGGGGGGGGGGAAGCCCTGTAAATAGAAAGGTACACTGGTCACAGCTTCATGGAACTACTCAGCTTTTACCAAAGTGTGTTTCGTGAGCTAATGGCCCAAGTTAAGCTACAGAGAGATTTCAGGCAGCCTGAACTAAAAAGTAATTTTGAAAAGCGCTGAAGAGTAATTTTAAAAAGCACTCAAAGCTTCAAGTGCAGAACGAAAACAGAAAAAGAAAACATGCATGACACTTCTAAACTGCAGAGGAAAACAGTTACTGTGGTCCATAATAATTGATGTATCAGCAAGACTATAAGTACTTGTGGGGGTTTTTTTATCAGTATCTTTAGCACAGCTGCAGTACTACAGAACATCCAAAAGAGTGCAACAACAGAAAAATTAAAAAAGAAACCACAGAAGGAAAAAAGACCTCTAAATTAGACCCATCCAATATTTAAACCCATAGCAAGACAATGAGCAAGCTTATATTATTTGAGGCATTTTCCATATATTGCATATATGGAAAGCTCTTAGAAGAGTGATAGTGATGAGGGAAAACTTTCCAATAAAGACAGTACGAAATTTTTTTATAACATTGCAAACTACCACGGCCACAAAACTACCCACCTGCCTCTTGAGCTGAAGAGCCTCCAGAGAGTAGCAGGCAGCTCAGATCTAAAGCAAAGACCCATTGAACAAAGCTATTCAAATATCCCACAGAACTATTGAGCTCTGTCACTTAGTTCTAACTCCTCCATTATCTACCGTCTTTAGCATCAGAAGCAAACTCATCCTTGTGACGCAAAATACATTTTGCTGATGCTGTTTCGTGATTCTCATTCTCTGTGGCATGACCTCCAGGCTGTTTGACAGCAATAGAAAAACAAATCAGATATTAAAGACTAGTCAATATAGGAGGATAAATGATTGTACCTTCTTATTACAGCGGGGATTCTGTAACACAATGCACCAAACCAGGACTCCCGTGGAAAGGAAATATATATGGACGGTTTCTTGGTAGATGTTTCAGAGATGTTTATTTCTCCAGCTGCATGGCCGGGGCTCTGCCGAGGAACTGTCACAGTCATGGGACCCGAGGGTCCTTGCCAGGGCAGGGAAACACAAAACAACCAGTGGGGAACGAGGCTGAGCAGGGGCAGGGAAACCCCGTGTTTCCCCCCAGGGCCCCTCTCCCAGGGCTACATGGCAGGGGGAGGAGACCCCAACACCTCACCCGTTTTATTTTAATAAAAGGAGAATGAAAACAAGTGGATAAACATTACAAGAACAGTTTTAAAATAATAAAAGCCACCCTCTCCTGAGCCTTTAAATGTCCAAACAAATTCTCTGGAACATCTTAAGGCTGACAAAAGGGAGACAGGACTCTCCGGGCATGCTTTGTGGGGAAACTGAGGCAGGAGAGGGTTTAATTTCTTCCCTCCCCCTTTTCATCCCCCCCTCAGCATCGGAGAGGAATTCTAGGGAAAGGGAATTGTATAGGGAAGCCATGGGGTGAAAAACAGATTAGGAATAAACTGGGGATGGGGTAAATTTAGGAAAGGGTTCATATTGGGTATAGGGTAAAAGGGGGAAGTAGGCTGTGGGTAGGGAAGTTGCTGGGATGGATATTGTTTATAATTTTGTGCATAACGGCTGCCTTTGACTGGAATACCTCCAGGCCCAGTAACATTCGCTGCTTATAAACCCTTCTTTCCTTGTACTATATCAAATTGTACAACTTCCCCATCTCCTACACTTTGCAGGTAATTTTTAGGGTTATTCCTTTTAATGGCAGTTCTACGGATGAATAAATCTTCCCCTGTATAATCTTGTGTTATAAATCCATAGTTGTTTTTTACATTGTACCATTTCACAGTTCCTGTGACTTTCGTTGCTACAACTCCTCCTATCACCTGCTTGCGTGTTCGTCGTGGCTGCTGGTCCCGCGTGGCCGCTGCCTCGCCGACTCCGACGTCTCGGCCGGGCCCCCGCGTTGCGGCTGCTCTGTGCCCTCCGAGCGGCGCTGCTCCGGCGCGTGTCTGGGCTCTGCGCGGCCCCACGTTGCCATCGCCGCTGGCTCCGCGCCGTGTGAGCGGTTCCACTCCGCAAACTCCACGCTGCTTTGAGAGTGGCCCTGTTTCGGCTCGGCGCTGCGCTGCGCGGCTTCTCGTGTCGCTGTGGAAACCGCCGCTTCTCCCTCCGCAGGGCTCTCCAAGCCGTGTGCTCAGAGCAGGCTGCCACGCCGATGCCCGGTTCCTGGCTGCTCGCAGGGGCCGCCTCTCTGCTGCTCGTGGCCCACGGCACCCGCGGGGCCTGCGGCATCGCTCCCTCACTCGCGGTCGCGTGGCCGGGGACCCCGAGGCAGGGATGGGGTCCGCGATAAGGCGCGCGCTCCCGAGGGGGCCGGGCGCATCCAGCGCAGGCACCTCCGCCGGCATGGCTGCAGTCATGCGCTCCTGGGATGGCGGCCACGCGGTCTCGGCCACGGGATTAGTATGATCCTCTGCTTTAGGGGTAATGGGACCATACAAATGCTCCTGAAGAGCTTCACTGATTACAAGGGATGCACGGAGAGCTTCTGTCGCTAGTCCATGTTCTGTTTGATCCCTTACCTTATCCCAGATCTTTTCCCAAAAACACCCATGACTAGTTCCAGGAGGTTCAATATCAAAAAGTAAGTCTCGAGAAATATAGAAGAAATGTTTGAAAAGCCAGTTAAAAAAATGTTCTAGATCTCCCGGTTCCAATACTTTCTTGTTTTGTTGTTCAAGGATTCCTTTAACTTCTAGATACATTTCTTTCTGTGGCTCAGAGAGCCCCATTTCCCACGATTCTTCCATAGTCCAGAGAGAATAACCAAACCAAGGTGAGACGAGAGATCTAGAGTGGGTTTTTACTCATGAATTTTCTGTCCTTAGGGATCGGTGTCTTGCCGGCAATTCTCCCCCATTTGGTACATTGGGGATTCTGTAACACAACGCACCAAACCAGCAGTCCCGTGGAAAGGATATATATATATGGATGGATTCTTGCTAGATGTTTCAGAGATGTTTATTTCTCCAGCCGCATGGCCGGGGCTCTGCCGAGGAACTGAGGCAATCACGGCACCCGAGGGTCCTTGCCCGCGCAGGGGAACACAAAACAACCAATGGGAACGAGGCTGAGCAGGGCCAGGGAAACACCGTGCCTCCCCCCAGGGCCCCTCTTCCAGGGCTCCATGGCAGGGGAAGGAGACCCCAACACCTTCTCACCATACTTCTCATGTCATTTCTCTTTCAAAGAATTCAGCACCACTGGGCTCCTAACATAGAACACAAGTGAAGAGGTGTGCTGATACAACAGCTAACAAAGTACCTTATTTGATATAATGAAATGCTATAAACATCACTTTGCTGTGTTTAAAGCACAGAAGCCTGTGTAGACATGTTAACTCTACTATCTTGCCTTCCAGAATAAGGCTCATAAGAAAGATCTGCCTTAGAAGTCCAGCTTATGCCTCCTGGGCCATTGGAAAATTGATTTCCTAAGAATCTTTTTTTGAACACAGCAAAGATTAATGGCTCTAAAGCAGAATAGTGGTTGGCAATGAGGCAGAAATGCTTTCACAGCAGCCTTTAGTTAAAGTCCATTCAGGCAATGGACAAACACCTTGAAAGGAAGCTGCATGTCTTCATTCAGGAATTTGAAAGTGTTCCATTATTCAGTTAAACTCCTGCAGTCCTGTTTCATCATTCAGCCTTTCCTCAGTGTGCTACCTGAATTCTTCCAGAATGAACACAGTATTCCAATTTTCGTCTGCCTCCCCTATGTCTAATGGCATCATGAGTTAATGAAGTCATCAATTAATATTTGTCTGACCAGAAACAGGACAGAGGCAAAAAGGGGATTAAGTATAAATTTTCTTTTCAATCCGATTTTTTTTGTAAAAAAGCGTATTAAATAGTTTAGCAATGTACAAACCTCTCAAGTAATGTCTCATCTTTAGGAATGGAAAAATTTGAAGCTTACTGAGATGATTCAAACTGGTATTTTTTAGTAAAACACTCATTTTGTATTCCATCCCCATCCATCCTACCAAAAGGAAATTAAAAAAAAAAGCTTTCCACTTTTAAAGCCCTTTCATTTATAAATAACTCCACAATTCAAGATAGACAAGGAGAAATGGAAACTGATGCAAGAAAAAACTGCAAGAATGAATGGCCTAAGAACACATGCATTGTACACAAAGTCTCCTCAGGCCAAATCCATCCAGCTCAAAAGAGAAACAGCTAATGTATGACCAAGCCAGTCTTAAGTGAGCTGGCAGTTCAAAAAAATGATTTCAAACAGAATTAGACATTGTGAACTATTGTAAATAAGATGGTGTCTGTGAAAAAAAAAAAGTCTGAAAGGATGATTTTGTTATCATCCAAAGGTGAAGAGGAGGGACAGAAATATTCTCACACAATAGGGTACAACTGGCTCAGGTCCTCCTTCAGGATACCGACAGAATTCAGCTTCGGTTCAGGGCGAGAAGCTGAGTAAGGGTCTCACTCTGAGACTTTCTATGGAACTTATTTTATCTTAGTAGAAGATACAGACATTTGTTGCAAAGGAATGAATGGTTAGGATGTAACTGTGACACATTCTAGTCCTTCAAGGAGAGAGGTCAGTATCATATAAATGAAATCAAATCAACATGACAAGGTAAAATAACACTTTCAGGGTATTTACTTGCCCATGTGTCAGGAAGATTTTCTCAGATATCAGCAGGCCAAATGTAATTCAAAAATCAGACTGAGATTCAGCATCCCAACTGCCAGCCGAACATCCTTGCAACTGGACTATAGAAAATACTACTAGTGTCATCATCCCCTCACTTACGTAGAAAGCATGGCAATGAGAAATGCTCCCTGGCACAGATCTACTTCAAAAATTGAGTTTCTGAAATGCTGACATAACATGATGTGTGTGTTATTGGAAGAATGCAAGTCTTAGTTACCTAATATGCAATTTTAATTTTGCAAATTATTTCCTTAGTGATCATGCCCTCCTCACTTCTCCGAAGTACAAATTTTGCTGTTTTAAATAATGTGAACTACATTGCACTTGCCAAAGGCTAAGAAAACATATAACCCCATGCCAGCTGACAGGCAATCACTTGAAGAACTCTTTTAACTCACTTGAAATGCTGAACATTAAAGTGAAGCAAATTATGCATTTCTAGCAGGACTACTCATTGCTTTCTGCAGTCCTTTTGAAAGTGAAGGAACAGGTAACTCCTTTCAAAGCTTTCTCTGAAAGTCAGTTTGTATAAACAACCCATTTGCAGCAGCCATCACAGTTTGGCCTCAAATGACCTGAACACTTGTACTCTGGTAGTTTAGGGTCCTGTATCATTGATACTATTCCAGTATTTCTCTCCTCTTTTGCCAAGGATGTCAACTGTCAGCGTACTGGATTAAAAACACAAGTGTTATCAGGAAGTGCTATCAGTTCTTTGCTGTAGTTCCACAGGAGACACAAATCCTTCATTCTGTTTCTCTTACAGCCTAAGGAAGCATCGTATTTCAACACTAGTCTTGGAAGACTCACACAGAGCACTTGGAGTTCTCTATTCATCTTCATTTCACAGATTTACTGGGGAAAAAATGAAGTGATATAAAATAGCTTGTTCCTGTCTCTGCACTTTAATATTTAAAACACTATAAAGCCCATTTAACCTCATGATTTATCTTTCAGATCATCTTTGAAATGCTGCAACACTAAAATATCTGGTGAAGCCAAAACTCATTCAAGACTAGCAAACTATTATTCTGCAGCTCTAGCAGCATTTCTTTCTGGTGCAGCTTTTAACTAGAGGGAGAAAGATCTTGAATGACTGAGAATCTGGATAGGACAACATGCTCCAAGATTAAGCATACAACATACCAGCAGCTGTCTCCTAGCAGCACCCAAATACATCACCTCTACTTGTAAAACTGCATTAAACCGTGATAGGACTCAAATACAAACTTAACAGACATTAGAAGTGCAGCTGTGTCCCTCCTCCTCCACCTCTATTCACTCTGCTGAAGAGTGCTTCCTGTCTCCTCTCCAGGAGGATCAAGGGTGCCTCCTGCCCATTTCTTTTTGCTGAGTAGCTCAGAACCCTTTCCCTCAATATATGGAAGATCAGGCTGCCTGGGCCTTTAACACACAGACATCAACAGCTGCACCTGGGAAAGGGATAAGTAGCTGAGCAACTGCAAATACCTCACTGTTACTTCCTCATGATTAGAGCTCCACACAACAAAAGCATGCAAAAACATACCAAAAAAACAACTTCATGCCACGACACCCTCTCAAAGCTGCTTTCTTCAAATGCTGGACAGAGCTGTGAAGATCATCGCTGAATACTTTCTTTAATGTTTTCCCAGAACTAAAATCTCATGTGCCCGACTGACTACAAACATCTTGAAAATGGTTTTTTGTCTCAGCAGATCATAAAATTTATGACTTTCTTCCATTCCTTAGAGTCAGAGGGCCAAAGACTGAGAACTTTACAAAGAATTAAGTTAATAGGTAGAAAAATAAGGCAAACTAACGACATTTAAGCCAAACCAACTTAGCCATGAAAGATACTGGCAGAATCTATACGCAACAACTTCAGAATTTGATCAAATGTACTCATCTCCATGTGCAATCCCTAACAAATTTGACTTTTTTTCCAATAATCTGTCTGGAACTATGAAGGATTAAAATCACATTTTTGTTGAAGGCCAAAAATAGTAGAAAGGTCATCATTACTGGATGTAATGAAGTATTCTTGCTGACTTACAGACCTACAGGCCAAAGTCACATCTTCAACACGTTTTAATGTTTACAACAGTAAAATTACAATGTCATTTTGATTTTTTCTTGGTTGTTAGTGTTCAGTTTTACATTCTAAATTATGCAGTTGACAACTACAGATATTTGTTTTTAAAAATTCACCTTTAATTCTTATTAAGAGGAATAGAAGTGTAAGTTTTGGCAATTCACACCAAATCAAAGTTAATAGTATTCTCACAAGAATATTCTGTGTTTTAGTAACAAAGCTCTTGATGAAAGTTAGACAAGGTATTGTAGGTTTGTGATTTATGGAATCAAAAGAGGAATAGCTTCATCCTTGTTTTAATCTATCAAAAAAAAATCATGACTTACAGGACAAGTATTAGCATTTTTTAATGGAAACAATTTAGCATTCTCAGGATGACAGTTTCATAGGGTTTTTAGAATAGATTTTGTGGCTTGCTTATTTATTCACATTTCAAGACAATCATGACACTGGAACAGAGGAAGAGTGAAAATTTGTGACCGTAACTCACCATATTTTTTTCACAGGAAGATTATAATTCCTGAGACAAATTATTATGAAACTATATACAAAACTGCTGTTTTATTCATCGGATTTAGTCTAGAAAACTGTTACTTTATTCTGACAAAGGACAAAACCATCTAGAAGTATGTTTCTATTTGCAATGTGTTTCCCACTCAGTCACTTGTACTGTACTCAGTGCATTCTGATTTTGTAGACAGGAGGACACTTGTTTGTAAGAGGTATTTGCGATGTGCTTGGTGTCATGTTGTAAGGACTTCTGATCAGCCTGTGGATCACTGTGGAACTTACTGTAAGCTACAGAACTGAAAAGCTTCACCTGCTCAGGGTTCCTGATTTCCTAGACTTTTCTTCATGCTCTTCAATACAAACATATGCAGTTTTAAATACACTTATTTTCTAATCAAGCTGCATATTCTTACATTACCATACTAATAACAATCTTACATCAGGCATCTGCATATTCTTGATCTGCAAAAGAAAGTACATATCAGCATATTCTGCAGGATTCAAGGTACCCATTCCTCAGATGTCGACACAAATAGCACAACCCGTGAGGGAAAGCACAGTGATACCACCTCTTCCCAAACTTCTCAGTAAGTGGGAGGACAGAAAAGGAGGGAGACTAAAGACTTAGGTATAGCTGGGAACAGCCAGTTCTGTGAAGCTGCAGTGAGTTCCAGTGACAATGTATTTGGTCTTAAATGTCTTTTGTTCCATTGCAATTAAAAACAGTCAAATTTCAGATAGCACATTCTGATCAGTACATCTTTGCATGCATAAATCTTTCTTTTGTAACAGATGCTCTGAAATTCCTTTCAGAATTGACACACTGCTAAAAAAATACAGTTCTACTACAGAAGTGTATTTCTACACTGTGGGCTCAACTTTTTCCTGTCCCAATACTCAGAAGGGAGTGTGACCAAAAATGGCATTACACTATCCCATAGATAGATCCCAACCTATTGACTGCACTTTTAAAAGTAAGTCTAACTATGCCTTAGATCAAGTAAATTACTCCTACTGCTCAATAATCCTGATCTCTGTTGTGTCAGGTACCAGTCAAAGTTTTCTCACTATCACAAAAAAGAAAACAAAAGCAGAGCAAACCAGCCAGAAACACCGTGTCTGGAATCATGACCAACTTTGAAAAGCACTGCTTCTAAATACACTAAGGACAAAAAGCTTCATAAACGCATTTTAACTCAGCCATTTTTACGTACAGCATATTTTCATGACTTGGAAATACAACTGAGTAAAATACTGGAGCTAGGTCCCTCTATGTCAAGCCAGCTTCTTTGAAAGAACTCCAGGGACAAAAGCACAAAACAGTTTTCCTGCACCTAACAAAACTGAAATTTCAATATTACTGTTCATCACAGTCCAAAAACCCGATACTTGCGCAAGAACTACAAGCACTGCTTATAGTTCCATGACTGATTAAGCTCCTCTTTTACCAGTTTCATCTTCCACATTCACAGCCCATGAATGCACTTGCATGGGCTGTGAGTTATTCAAGGTTTTTAAAGACTTCTGTTGCACCTCCTACACCTTTTAAAAAATGAAACAGAGTCAAGGCTTTGAAGCTTTTAAGCCTGGCATTACTCTTTGACCCGCAGGATCTTAGTTATTAATATGAAGTAAAGCAACTTCAAGAGACATTCACACAGTAGGACAGCCAGCATCCTGGCAGGGTTTCCTTTTTGCTTGATTTGAAACAGACAATTATCTTTTAATTTGCCCCAATTCTAAAAGCACACCAGCCACCATGCTGTTCAGCCTGCTGCAGATAGATCTCTTTTGCTCTCTAAGGTTTTACGTAGATTTTAAATCATGAAGATGCTAATTGACTACATGGAACCAGAAACAGCAATCCAGCAAATGCTATATTGTTCCCATGCTGTGATCCTGGACCTTGTTTTAGTTAATGGTTACTACATTTAATATCAAATTAACTCCAGATTCCATAGGTCGCGTAATGAAGCCAAATAGCAAATTTTCCAAACCACCCTTCCACTGTGTTAAGCCTCTCAAAAATAGCTACATGTTTAATGACAGCTGCATTTTACTGAGACTTCAACCAGCCACGTCCGCAAGACCATGGGGGCTGGAGAAGTCACCACAAAGGTCTGATTTTTTATATACACTACATTTACAATAACCTGAAGGAATTTCTAAGATAATAGAGGGAGCTTCCTTGTGTAATGCTAGAGAAAGCGGTTTGCCTGCACACTCTGTAAGAAGAAATGAGAGGAAGGGGGAACTGGAAGAGAACGGAGCTCAGGCTGCTGAGGGCCAAGACTGTCCCGCAGACAGTGGTGCACCTGCAGCATTTCCTCTGTGTTCTGCAATGCCCTGACAGAGAAGCAGGCTCCTGATGGAAGAGAGGCGCAGTGGAGCCTTATTACAGCTGCAGTGAAAAGTAAGAGTGTGGCTCCCACCACAACTGCATGCAAAATCTAGCTTTTCCTAGAGAAGTGGGCTAGGCTGACAACTTTATCTCTGGACAAAGATTGACCAACCAGTGCAGCACATCCACATGGAAACATCCCTGCTGGCTACCCATCAGGTCAGAAAAAACAAGATTATCTGTGGACTAGCAAGCAAAATCAATTCACAATTTTGTTCTGTGTTAAGATATGAATACACCACTAGTTAAGAAATTCCAAAAATTCTCCAACTGAAGGTGCTGGGAAAAATGGTGAAGGAAAAATATTAATTAATAATTAATGCTTCTAGCACAAAGTTTTTACATTTACTCTTAACTTTCTATCTTCTCACTTTTACTACCTATTTACCTCCACAGAATGGATGCAAAAAGATTTCCATCAGCACATTTAATGAAAAACATTTCTTTCAAGCAAGGCACAAAATTTCAATTTATTTAATTTGATTAATCCCAATTTTTTGTTTTACATTAAGTACAAAAAAACAGCTTGAACGTAGGTGTAAATACAATTCCACAAAGTAGTTCAGTGAGATTTAAAATCATATCCAGAACTGTAAAGCACAATTAAAAGCAGCCCAGGATATACAGATTGCTTACCATAACTGCTGAAAGAGCTCATGATGTATCAACATATTTAACGACCTCCAGCAATAAGTTATCTCCTTTCTAATCTTTCATTTAAAATGCATTTACCAATTCTGTACCTAACAAACAAAGCACTGAAGAATGAGAAGTGCAGGTAAGTTTTACTCAAGCAGAGGCCTAACTTAAACACATACACAATCAAAAATTAAACAACAGAACAATGACCTCAATATTTTGAGCATGTCTAAGAACATAAATGCTAAGATAATACAGAAAAATAGCCACAGGCTCCAAGACTTATGTACTTCTCAAAGAACATATGGTGTACTGTAGCTGCCTGAAATATTTTAACAATTATAGAAAATTGTATCTCCGGGTTTGGTACGTTTGTGTTTTCTAGATGACAACATACATTTAAGACAACCATCAGCTTATTTACAGTTAGAAGCTTATTCCTTTTAAAATCTGTATTAAAAAAATCAGTTTTGGCACTATCCCTAAGGCAATGGATGATATGTACCTAAGATAGCAAATCACATAATGAAAGGATAACCAGAAGAAAAACATCTTTAACTTAAACTGTGAGGCTATAATTAAAGAGAAAATTAAAGAATCAGGACTCCTAAGTCACTAAAACGCCCTATCCAAAATACTGAAGATTCTTGCTATATGCAACAGGAAATTGCTTCAATTTCTGAAGTCCCTGTGCCTTGTTTTGTGGGAGAACCCAATATTTCTATGGTTATTAAGTTGTCCATCTAGTTTTATTACCAGAAAATAGCAAAAAGTTAAAGGAGAACATGAACTTATGTTTTAAGTAAGCAGAAAAAACATTACTCTGAAGTCTAGCCTTTGCTAACTGTCTATTTAAAAAACCCCAAAGGTAACTTTTCCATTCACTCCACTGAGTAAAGACCACAGCATCAAATTTTTTTATTGATATGAATAGTTTTAACAACTTCCTTTTTGCACTTCCATCAGCTTCAGTGATAACTGACCCTTAAACATTTATTTCCCAGTGCTGCCACATTTCCACTGCAAAGACAGTAAGCCTAGATTTCATAAACTGTGGATTTCATTTAAATTTTAAAATAATCTTTGCATTTATCCTAAATTTATAAAAAGATTATTTTTCAAAACTTAAGGCAAAAAACAAGTTTATTGGTTATGTTTCTTTAAGTCTGAGAAGGTCTATGAGGCTGTTTAAATATCAAAAAAGCTAATGCCATATACAGTATTACCAACAAAAACAAAGAATAAGGCAGCATGCACCCTTAAGATGAAAAGAAAATTTAATTTTACAAGATGTTTA
Source organism: Corvus kubaryi (assembly GCF_017639235.1). NCBI lineage: Eukaryota > Metazoa > Chordata > Aves > Passeriformes > Corvidae > Corvus > Corvus kubaryi. The sequence goes on along the minus strand of NW_024580671.1, from coordinate 32,757,891 downwards.
AATAATCCAAAGGCAAAAAGTGTCTGTCTCCTCTAAGAGTATCTTCATAAAACAAGGAAATTTTAGAGGAATGTTTTAGAGGACATCAAGTTACTAAAATATTCCGTTCAACGTTTATACAAATACATTACTACAATTGTAAGTTTACATACAATCAACTGACATCTCAGTGTTAACTAATTACTTAAATTTACAAGACAAACATAAATAAAGCTGTTAAAACAGGCAAGTACAGTACTGATCTATCATTCAGCACAATGCATTTTGTACTTCTTTCACCTTGAAAAGAATCAGATTAGAATTGTGCGAAGTCAATCTCCAAACCTAAAAATAAAATAAAAGAGAATTAAGTATATCTATGCAGGTTTTACACAGCATGGGTATATTCCAAATGTTTAAGTCCTGTTTTCAGGCATGTAATTTACCATTTAACAACCTTTTGTCTGTTCTCAGAAGAGGCCACAGTCTTTAAGGTTATTTTTAATAATGACATCAGTTACAGCATCAAAAACAAACTGCACATTTTTTGTGTCTGTGGCACATGTGAAGTGAGTGTAGATTTCCTTTGTGTCTTTTCTCTTGTTCAGATCTTCAAACTGACACTGAATGTAAGCAGCTGCTTCTTCATAAGTGTTTGACCCTAGAAAAAGAAAATTGCTCAGTAAGCAGGTTTCCAACAGAGGAAGAACAAGATGCACACTTATCTGTGAAGCAACTGGTTCTTTGGAAACAGTTTACCTAAACCTGAAGAAGAGTAATTCCACAGCCATTGCTTTAAGATAGCACTAAAAAAACCTTTTGGATGCATTTGTAAGAATAAAAACTTAGCAACCAATTCAGTTCCAGGTGCAGGAATAGTCTTTCCATTTACTTCAGTGCCGGAGGAACAAGTCATTAATGACCCGTCACTTTGCTAGATAAGGATATTTTGTTTCCTTCATTCAAGTTATGTGCTTTCAAATTTTATGTTTTTAAAAGTTTTGGGGTTTTCCCACACTCAAAAGACACTTGGCATACACATTTTTCCTAAGCTTTTTACCTCCAACATGCTATTTTCTCTACAATGCAGTAGTCTGAAGTTACAGTGAAAATTACACATAAAAATGCTGACCTGTTACATGAATTCATTCTCCTTTGCTATGTATATCCTGAATAAGCCACATGTCAAAATGTATGTACACTCCCTGTTCAAAAAATTCTCATGTATCTCAGGAATTCCTACTTATATCAAAGTACAAAAGTAAGAGAACATCAGAAATAAAAATGGGCTAAATAAACGAGCCTCAATAGTTGCAGCAGTAACATATAAATGCTATCAGTGGACCAGCATTATTTCATCTGGATAAAAAGACTTAAGCACTATTTTATTTGTGATCCATAAAAAGAACTCCCCATCTTAAACCTTAGGTCATATAAATATTTTAGATGCCTAGAGTCATACAGCTCCTCATGATCTGTGCATCAAAAATTATGTATTTAACAAAAAACCCCCTTGACATCTGCACACCCCTCCAATACCTGCATACTCAGGGTAGCAAATAGTGAGAGGACTTCTTTTGATTTTTTCTTCAAAAAGATCTTTCTTGTTCAGGAACAGAATAATAGAAGTGTCTGTGAACCATTTATTGTTGCAGATACTGTCAAACAATTTCATGCTCTCATGCATCCGATTCTGTAATTGAAAAAAAACCCAGTCACTTTGTATTTTATCAGACTTCAGTAGTAAAATCAGGATACATATTTTTGATTAGTTACAAATGAACCAGTTACAAATCTTAGTTTTTAGCAAACAAAATCATATTTTACTGCAGGGAAATAGAGAGGCCAAGACTACCACAAAGATCACTTCCACCAGCAGGGTTTAAGCAAGTACTTTTTCTCATTTCCAGGTTTAAGTTTTTAATATTACAGAAATTTTTAGTGTTTTTTGACATTTTGCAGTACAGATATTCTACAAGAATTGCTGAGTTACCTGAATTTGTCTTAACACTGATTAGATCTCCTGGAAATTGAAAATAAATTCTGCACCTAGCTGATATTCCAGAATAAGGAAAAAAGTTCTACAAAACTAGAAAATCAAGTAAGCAGGTATTTTAACTCTTACCATAATATTTAACTCTGTAGAAAAATTATCCAACATGTAAGTACTTTGGCCAAGTTCCAGTCATTTAAGTAGCAGGATACTAGCTATGACCTTCTTTGACTACATTTGACTTGAAAGGTTTTCTTATTTCTCTGTCCTCCCCAAATTATATTTTATAGAATGTTGCAGGAAGAGCACAAGAGTCTGTTAATGATTCACACATAAGACGTAAGCATCACTTCAGATGACTCAAGACAGTAAAATGCCCCCTGGGCACAGTGACACAGAAGGAGTAAACTCTTGAAAGAGGAGAAAGGAGCCAAGGGTGTTGGAAAGGAAAAGGAAGAGAAATATTTCTGAAACTATGACAAGAGACTGGAGAAACACAGTTAGAAAGAAACAAAAACTGAAGACTGAGGAAGGAAAGGAAAACAAAATGTAGTAAAGCAGATACAGGTAAGTAAAAAAATTTCTTTCCATGTACTTCTAGCATCCATAAAGAGACTAAAATGTGTATTACTGACAATGAATCCTCATTAATTTATGGCTCCTATAAAACATAAGAAGTGTAGCTAAAAGAATATTTATCTTTTAATATTCCTTCTGAGAATATGAGGAAATACTCTGGAACCCAAAAGCATGACTTGCATCACGATTTCACTCATTTCACTGAGAAAGCACAAACCCCATACATCTTATAAAGCAGTAATACTTCAAAAGACCCATTTATAGCTCTCCTTCCAAGCTTAGCTTCTATCCAACAACTATTCCCTTCTTCAACATTAGGGTACTTGCCATTTCCTCGTCTTCAGCCAAGACCAAGTCATAATCACTTAGTGCCACACAAAAAATAATTGCTGTAACACCCTCAAAACAATGAATCCACTTCTTCCGCTCTGATCTCTGGCCTCCAACATCAAACATTCTGCAAAACAGAAGTACAAAGTAGGGAATGAACTTTGGAATTTCTAGCTTTCTGAACATTAACCAGTAAAATCTGGAATTATCAGCTGTGTAAGTCTGAGAACAACATCTTAAAAAGAAAGCAAAAATCCCTGTATCCCTGTATTAATTACTATTTTTCTCAGTATAAACCTCAATTTTAATAAAGCCTTAAAAGTCTTCTTATACATTTTAGAGAACACGAGAATGTATGATGTGAAAGATAAACAAAATTAATTATTTACAATATTATATTTCATTAACAAAGTTAATTATAACCTGTATAAAATAAAGAGTTAGCTTTACTAAAAAGTCTAAAATGATAAAAGATACTGATCAACAACATGGACTCTCATTCCTGGTGAGTTTTAGCTCCTCTCTTTTCTAAATCAAATTACAACTTAAATCTAGTCTTCAACTGGCCATGTTTAAATAGGCTATTTTTTTAAGAGATTATCTTAGAAGACAAAATAAGCATTAACATAGTAAAAATAACCATCATTTTCTCTCTAATAAATGCATTTTCTGGAAATGCAATTAGGTCTCACATATGACACACTTACTGAAGCTGACTTGTACTTTTTACTATCCCCCTTTCCTGTTTTCCTTGAGCTGTAACCTTTCAAGGGCAGCACAGGTAAAAAATCCCACCGACTTAATGTTAGTGCACTACACAAACCCTGTAAATTGCACTTGAAGGGATTCAATTACAGTTGGTATTTTTAGGTATCTTAGTGTTCCAAGTTGGTAGATATTAATTTGAAAAACAAACACAGTAAAAGTAAGTAGAGAAGGAAACAAATTGGAAAAAAAAGAAAGAGCCTTTGCTTACTCATGGAAAACTGTCAGAAACACTGTAACCTCTGACAAGGTCTTCTACTTGGGTGAACAACTGCCAAGTGACAATGCTCACTGTCCTTTTAATATTCTACACTGAGATAATGCCATGTTAAAAACACTTGAAAGATTATTTCTGATGAAAAAAAGGAAAGATATTCCTGCTCCTTACCTTCAGAAATATATTTGAAGGGAAGTCTTTGGATATCACCCTATACAAATGTAAGCCAGCCACCTACTACTCCTACTTAGTTCTCCAACTATCAGCAATGGCTGTACCCATAGAAGATATGTTTATACTTGTATACCTTAATAATGAATCCCTTAAATTTTAGTAATTACTCCTGTCAATTTTAATGCTATGCTTTATAACTTTATACTGAGACCTGAATTTCCATAAGAATTAACACTTGTACAAAAAAAGTATTATTTGAACACAAAAGTAGTAAATAATCAGACTCAGCTTTTGGACTAGTCTAAAGAAACAGGATGAAGATGACTTGGTATTTGCATTTTGGTTTGAACCAATAATCAAAGCTATGCTAAGTGCTTTATAGAGAAGACTGAATTGAGGCTCAATCTGAAAGAATCTAAACACACACAGCAGAACAGGAAAGAAAAGATCATGAAAAAAAATGATCCTGTGCAGCTAGTCATACTTCTGTACCCTTGTCTTGGTATAATCGAGCCTTTCATGCCTTTGCTTCATCTTAAAAGCTCTTTTCAAGGTTATGTAAGAGTGTACTTCAAGCCCTCCCAATAACTCATTAAGCCTATTGCCTAAGGCACAGGTACAGGTGTTTGAATGTACAACATTACAGCTAAATGATTCCACAGGCCTGGCTCAGAGACACATTTTACAGAAGTGTAACCATATGGTCCTTGTAACAGTCCCAATAATCTGTACAGACCGGACCCATCTATAATAGGGAACAAGAAACATTAGAAAGTGAGAAGATAGAGAGGTCCTGAGAATACTGAAGTCCTCTCTTGAGACTTGGCTAAGGACTACTCTCCTTATGTTTGCAAGAGATTCATTACCATTTATCAGCTATTCTTTTGTGGATTAATACAATTTTTGTTTTCTTAAACCCTAAAACAAGGAAACAAAACAGATTTCCACAGTACTGATGGTCCTGAAGTATCCATATTTCAGTATTTGCTGTGCATTTCCATGAGAAAAAGTATTTTCCATGAAGATACTAAGCAAATTTATAATATAGACATGCTGACAACAATTTCTGCATATTTAATGTGTGTTTTACTGAGTTTTCTTCACATTCTTCCTCATCAGTAGGAAGCAGTGTACTATACTATGATGGCTAACACTATCTTGTGTTTTCACCTTGAATGCTGCACATGAGTCAGGGCAAATGTTTTACAAGAGCACGTTGTGAGAGGACAAGGGGGAATGACTTCAAAGAGAAAGAGCATAGGTTTAGATTAGGTATTAGGAAGAAATCCTTTACTGTGAGGGTGGTGAGGCACTGGAACAGGCTGCCCAGGGAAGTTATGGATGTCCCACCCCTGGTAGTGTTCAGGGCCAGGTTGGATGGGACCTTGAGCAAACTGGTCTAGTGGAAGGCATTCCTGTCCACTGTAGAGGGGTTAGAACTAGATGTTCTTTAAGGTCCCTTCCAACCCAAACCATTCTATGATTCTATGTCTTTAGACATAAAATGCTCAGAATATTAACATCACTTTATAAATCCCACACCACACAAAACATAAGTTTTTCATCTCTAAACTACTACCTTAAAGTACAGCACATATTTGAATTCAGCTCTTCAGGAAAATGGATTTACTCTTTCATACAACACCAGCAAACTCTTATAAGCCTCCAGTTCTCCAATGGAATTTAAAACAAGAATCCAATAGAACAGCTATTTAACATGGCAAAAAATGCAATATTTCGTTTTGAGATTTAATTTATATCAAAAGTATCCTTAGAAAACATTTTCAATAAAACCAAAACATTTATCAGAGTTCCAACAACTCTCACACGCCTTTTTTTTTTCCCCATAAAAAATGGGGGCAGGGGAAATAAACTTGTGATTAGACAAATTTGTTAAATTACACCATTGAGTGCCTTATTCTATAATTTTACAGGAACTTTGATGGATAGATAACCATGCAGCATGATTTACATACTTAAAGTGAAGATCTTTGAAAGTAAAGTGAGTTTCCACTATTCCTGTAGTTTTCACTCTAGTCCTGAGAACGTCCTGTTGAGTTGGAATGTAGCTGGTTTGTGCTATCCTGTCCAAGTCATTCAAGTAACTAAAGGTAAAAATAAACACTGCTTTCAGTTATTCATAAAACAGCAACAAAATAATTACAAAAAAATTACAGAAGTTCTAGGTCCATTCATTACATTGTGCTTGAATTTTATAAATTAGTTTTCTCTGAGACACAAAAGACACAGTATTCCAAATTTCCAAGTTTTTTCAAAATAAGCTTTAGACACACAACGAAATTTCATCCTAGATGAAAGAAAACTTAGGCAATTTATTCCACTGCAAAGAATTTTTCCTTTGCAATTCCAAAATGCAAACATGGTTCCATATACATCAGTGTTATTTGCACTAATTAGAACATCTTCATCTTCGTAACCTACTGAACTGCAGATTACATTGAACCATAAACAAAGCCCAAAACCACTCTATTTGCTAACAGATATGAAAAGAATAACTCAGTGTTTTGCCCAGAATTAATGTGTCTAAAAAAATGCCTAATACATAACAATTAAGTTTCTATCGAGAATTTCTAATTGCACATCTCTTTTACAATTAGCATGCTTTCATTGCCAAAATTCTTGCAACGTAGGCCAAGTCCAGTGTTTCTAAAAACCATACAGCTTACTCATACTTTTCCCATAGTAAACAGGGAACGCATTGTGTTCTATTTTCTGCGTAACAAGAAGTTAACAATTTTACAGATACGTTTATATGGCTAGAAGAACAGTTTTCTTATGAAACTTGAGTTAGAGGTTTCTAAAACAACAAAACAAAACACAGGAGGTTACCACAGGAGACTATGTGAATCTCCAAATGAAGTGCTCCATATGGAAGAAAGTTTACACAAGTGAGAAAAAACTTCAAGCACTACAAAATACTTCAGAATCATAAAGCTTTAAAAAATTGCACTATAAGGCAGTGTCACTGCTATTGCCATGCTTTGCCATCTTGTATTTCCCTCAGTAGACTCTCTTCCTTTACTGACTTACCATTACTTGCTACCACACCATCTTATTTTTGCATTCCTAGTTCCTTAATATTTTCTTACTGAAGTGCCCTAGCATAAAAGATACATTCTAATTGTTTCTTGGCTCAACACATTTACAGTAGAGACCATTAATTAAAAATAAAAACGTAGCAATGTTGAAATAGGACTATTACGAACATGAAAGAGTATCCTTGGTAATACAGATCATGTCATCACATTTTTTGGACACGTTCAGATACTGAAAAGGTACTTAAGTCATGATTTTGTAAGAGAAATGCTATTAAAGCACCTTAGAGCAATTTTTGTCTTCTATAAGGGAGTGAAACACCTGGTCAGAGCATGACAAGTTCCTAATTACACTACACCTCTTCCTTTCCAACCTCAAAGCTTTGCTGCAGCATTTTGACCCAAGTATACACTATCTTTGTTCAGATACTTCTGTGGTTTCCATCTACATAGGAGCAGAATTTGTCAAAAGATGACACCTCATACTGCTTTAGCTACTAGTTAGAAGGCAAAGGGAATCTTGTCTGTCAGACTGTACTTACTAGGCAGCAGAGTCATTGAGCTGGTATTCTCGAGATCTGTTGAAACAGGCTTGAACCCCGCTGTCTTTCCACAGTCTCTTGATAACTCCAGCAAGCTCTGAAGTCATAAATCCTTCTTCTGCTGCTCCAGCCAACACAAAGAGCTGACGAGCATCATCCTTCAGGGTGTAAACACAAGGTGAAGAGAGAAATATTGAGAACCACAACAGAAGTATTATCACCTAAGAACTATATTCAGCAAATGCATTCCTGAACTTGGTAAATGTGAATGTAACCAAACAAAAAAATGTGAATGAAAACAATTAATTTCAGTATTCTGCATTGGATATTAATTCCCACATTTTTCAACAACAAAGACTACAAAATCAAATTTCTCATTAGCTGATAAAGCTTCTCCTCGTCTGTTTATAACTTGAGCTAAGTTTTTGTAAACAGGAGTAGTAACATATTTTGTGTTCAAACCTAAAGTTAACCATATTTGCTCATAAAATACCACATACTGGATAAAATGGTTACAATACAGACTAGACTCTTCAGAAGTGCAGATGTATATTGAATAACTTAAGAAAACACATTAATTACTTAATTTTAATTAATTACACAACTTCAAAAGTGAGAAATAATCCCTTCTTCCCAAATCATGTATCAGGAATTAGAAAAACACTTCTAAAAACCTTTCCAGATAAATCAGCTACAAATATCCATTGCCTTAATTATTCTACAGAGACCAGGCTTTCCTGCTAACGGAGTATCAAGCAAACATCAAGATTTTTAACAGCAAATGCTGGATTTTAAAACTATACATAATAACTGGCTTTGACAGTGAGGCTAATGGAGTACAAGATGTAAATCCACCATTCCCCTTTTAATAGCATTTGACCAGTTGACCAGTGACATGCAATTTTGACTGAGCAAAGAAACTTAGTATTTTATTTTTTAAAGTACTTCTATTACATTTAGACCTGTAAGGCACTGGAGGAAAGACAGCAGATGGGTACAGGGAAGGTCCACATTAGTACTCTCCTGTGGGTAGCTGCTTGACCTTGGTTATTGGCAGAACATGATCCAATGCCAAGGTACGTCAGCCAGAAAAATCATCTTGGAACTACTACCCACAGCATGTACAGTTTGTCCAGTAATTAAAAGAAAGAGAACAATGCATCTGGAAAGGAGGAAGGAGAAAAGAGACTTAGACACAACAGCTGGGAACTGGAAGTATTTCAAGAAAGAGGAGGATTTAAAAAGGCAACATATAAGGTTATTACAGTAAGTGAAGACACAGATGCAAATCTGTAGAAAAATCTGTCACTTTGCTGTTCAAACACTAAGCTGTGGAAAAAAAAAAAACATTTTCAGGATAAGCACAGAAAGCAGTGATTGTTCTAAAGATACTGTCCACTGTAGACCTAAATAATCAAAGATTGTGTGACCTAACAGGGGAATTGTTTACAGATGGATTGGGTGATACTAAATTTCAGAGGTTGAAAATAAAAGACTTGCAGTCCAGTCAAACCAACACAAACTTGAAGAGATTTAAACACATATATATATACATTTGTAGGTACACATATGAAGAACAGGTATCTGATGTATAATTGAAAGTGTCTTTTGAAAGCTAGAGTAGGTAGGAATCTAAAAGAACATTCGTCAAACAAAAATACTATACATAGACCGGACAAATTGTGGACAAATAATCTAAATTTAATGGATTGCTCTAATAATTACATACAAAACCCAGAGCTGTAAAGATCAAAGGGCTGGAAAGTCAGATCTCAGGGACTTTAACTTGAACACTATGCCTGCATAAAAAAAAACCTGAATGACAATTCTGGTCTTGAATATTGCTCGTGGATGCAAATGCAACTACAACTCAAATGCAGCAAATCTTTAAGAAGAGACAATATATTAAGACAGATGATGAAAACAGGTTAGAAACTGACAGTTTTGTCACAAAAGATGATGACATTTCATACCTAAGATGGTCTGACTTTTATGTATCTCTATATGCTCTCAAACAGGGGGGCGGGGAAAGAGAAGGTAGAACAAGAGAACTGATTTCAGCTTTTTAAAAGGCCAAACATTAAAATAAAAAATGGTCTCTGTTACCCCATTCTCCTTTTGCTAAAGATGGCATACCAAAGACACCACAAGCGAGGCAGTATGCAATGATCAAGTCCTATTTTCATTATCAATCAATACTAGATACTTTCCTTCAGTTACACTGAAATGGGGCAGCTTCCTCTACAGGCGTCACTCTTTTTAATCCGATTGCATACATGAAGTAATGTAAAAAAACTAATTTAACTATCTCTCTAACTAGTACTAGTCTGACATTCAGAAAGTGGTCTATAGTCCTTTGAAGCACATTTACTAAATGCCTCTCAAAACACAGTTTCTACTTAAACTGTCCGGAAGCACAGAGGAACATACACCATACTTACAACTGACCATTACTGAAGCTGCTGGTGTTATCTGTGCTCCCTTGATTCAATAACTTGAAAAAAGAGAACATTCAACTCACTGCTCTACCATTAGTCTTATGACAGAAATAAAAGTATATGGTTTTAAAAGAAACCTTACCCCATTTAGAGTAAAACCCTCAGAAAATAACCTCAGAAATTTAAGGAAAATAATCTGAATATAACAGTTTACACCAGCAGATACAATTTTGAGCTTCTTTTTCCCACCAAAAGGCAATAACGTTAAAACAAAATAGGATAAAATTGAAAATAATTGACATATAAACATACTAGTACTAACAACCAGTGCTAATGTTCCATAGCAATGTTGCTCTGGAAAAAAAAATAATTTGGACCTCCAAGATGTGACTAAGTACAAAGGGATGGACAACAATTTTAAGATCATTCCCGACAGACGTTTGCCTCATCATTTTTATAGCTCTCTGAAGTTGAGAAACTCAGATGACTTAAAACTGACATAATATATAAGATAGCCCTCAAAATCATCTTGTTAGTCATTTTATCTGCTAGCACCTAAATTTACTCCTCCTCCATTTTCTTTTACTATGCATTTAGTAACATAAGTCTACCATCTGCCTCTTTCCAACATTAACTGCCAGACTCCAGAGAGGACTGCACAAACACTGAACTAACAAGCAGTGAAATACTGTCAGTGCTCTGGAAAACTTTGGTCGTAAGGGCAGACTACAGCAAACATGAGAGCAAACATAGAGATGAATAACCAATGAAATTGAAGCTTTTACTAGTTATGCTTACAGCTGAAGAGACATCAGGTAGAACTAACATATGTACATAAAATAATGGCTGTAATTGGCTGTCAGTCAGATTTCGACTTCAGATACAACTTTATGACTCACTATACATAATCTTACAAATGTCTTCCTTATGGCAACCATACATACTGCATTTCACAAGGTTACTGAATGAATACTCTCTAACATTTACTAATTGCTTTTCAAGCAACTAATAAAATCTTGAATACAAGACTGTCAAGAATGAAGAATCCACATACTGTTTCTTATTTTTAAAGACCCTCCTCTCCTCCCAAACTGTAATTCCACCTTAAAGTGATAGAAAGAATTTATGACAAAATATGCCTCTTATTTCAATACCCGAAGAGCAAAACCCTTCCTCCATCTCTCCTGAGAGACAGCCACAATGTGGCAAGTTCCAGCTTCAAAACTGGTACTGGCAAGCATTCCACATTGTGACACTGACTTCTAAGGGGAGGAGATAAAAGCATACAACCTGAATCAAGTTTAACTGCTATTCAGACTAACAAGTTTGGGCATCAATTTCAGCACTGCAGCACAGACTGTATAGACTCTTGTAACAAGACAACAAGTAAAACCATGTAAACCGAGCATTTTACGGAGATAGACCAAGCATCTCCCTGCCTGACCACACATGGACATAACCAGGGTCACCACAGGTAAGAGCATAGGGTTAGGACTGGAGATACCAATAGGTGGAATGGCAAATAAACTCATCAGAGCTTTGCATGTGGGACATTAGATGAAATAAGATGGAAAAGGCGCAGAAAAGCTTAGGAAAAGGTCTCATTTCTTGGGAAAAATCCCAAAATTGGTATAATGAAAAAATGGAATCCCAGCAGTAGGTCCATGCCCATGTCTCTTTGAGCAAAATAGAAGTCCTCAACACTGGAAATCAGTATGAAACAGGATCGAGCTCAGATGCTGGCAACGTTTCAGGCACTGCTGTGTCTATGACCTAATAGAGAAGTGCAGACAGTACAGTGCAGAAGTAGCTAGATGCCTCCCTATTTAAGCTGTTTTTTTTAAAAGTATTTTTTAAGGAATGTGAAGATGTCTAACTTAAATGACCTACCTAATAACCCACAAGTCTATACAAATAGAGACATGACTGTGGACTCCGTAAGACCCAGATGTTTAGTTCTCCAAATTTAGACAGGATTTGGAAAATACTATCTAAACCAAATAGTTGTTGTGAATCAACCCAGGGCTGATTTCTCCACAGGTCACCTTGCCATGTAAAGACCAAAAGCATTTAGTTTTCACTGTATCTTACAAAGATTTCTGAAGGAAATAGTATGGATATGTCAGCTGTATGTCTGTGTATGTACTTCAATACTCACAGCCCTGATTGGATCACCAAAATCTATCTTCAACCTCCCCATTGCTCTAATGATAGCAATAATGGACTGAATGGTGTTACTGTAGACAACAGCTTTGTACTGTTTACATTCTTCTTCTGAATAACCAGCTTCATGGATAATCCTATGGAAGAAAAAAAAAATAAATTCTCTAATAAAATTAAAAAATATTTCTCTATCACAGTATTTTGCCACACTTACTTCATTTGCTTGACAATTGTGCTTTTCCCCGATTCACCAGCTCCTGAAAAATAAATGCGTGAAAATTCAACATTAGACTTTTACTATTCTTTGAAAATACATTTTGATTCTACACTTCATGTATCTAACCAATATAAGTACCTTCAATAGGTAAAAGAACACATTACAAACTGATTTTTAATATAGAAATGCATCTTCAGCAGAAAATTTCAAAATCAAGCCATTTTAAGAACAAATCTCAGTTCTAAAAAGTCTCTTCTTTTACCAGAAGTGAGCATAATCTTCACACAGTCTGCTCGTGTTTCTAATGCGAACAGATGATAAATTGCTCAACTTCAAAGGGATCTGAAGCTTAATTCTTCCAACTGCCTTTTTAATCAAAACCTAACCAAAATCCATTCTTCACACTGTATTAATGGTCTCCCATGTTGCAAATGAACGCCTTAAACTCTTCAAGGCTTTAGTCCTTGTAACCCTCTTTTGACCCTTGCACGAATAAACCAAGTCAGCTTACTTTTTGTTAAAACAGATGGCATGAGGTTTGCCAGTCAACCTGCTATAATTTTTAGTGTTTAACAAAAACAAAACAAAACAAAAGCTATGTCAGAAAAACAGTATCTCTGTCAACAGATAGGGAAAAAGATGCAGTTTTTGCTACCTCAACAATCTATCTTTAGTCTGCTTCTTTCTGTAAAAAATACATGGAACTCTTAGAGCTGCAGTCTAATCCCTTTAGATAGCACGCTCCCAGTTTGCCTCGACTTGTGCTGAATTCTCCTTCTCAAAGATCCCCTTTCTCAGTACAGCTCTGCACAAGTGAGCATAATCTTCATACAGTCTACAGGTATTTCTAATGCAAAGAGATCACCCATTGTCCAATTCCAATATAACCAAAGAAAACTCTGACCACAAAATAGCACTGATAAAGGCTGTACTTATTCATCGCCAAAAAAGGGCAAGAACCTGAAGCATGACAGTCAACCTCATCTTGGACAAAGTAAGGTTACTGAGAATTGCCAACATGCACTTAGTAAGTTTTCATGAGGAAACAGGTGGGTTTGGGGGTGAAGGACACTAAAAGATGTAATTTACTTTGAATCTAAAAAGGCTTCTGATGCCACCTCCCACAGCATCTCTTGTACCAAGCTAGGTAAGTACCAACTTTGGGGTGTCTGAAAATCTGCCCAGACAGCCACACTTAAAGGCTTGTGTCAGTGGCTCAAAAATCTAACTGAAATGCATTTAGACAGTCTCCAGGAGACGATTCTGGGCTAATACAGTTTAGCATCTTCACCAATGACCTGAAAGCGAAGGCAAAAGGCATTAACATCAGTTTGCAGCTGGTATCAGCCCAGAAGGCCAGGAAGTAGTTACAGTGTTAGAGAACAGAGGTGCTATTCAAAAGTCCTCAACATGCTAGAGGACTGAGCTGAGGAATCTCATGACAGTGAACAGAGACAATTGTGAAGTCCTGCAAGTGGCACAGAATAACACATCCAACACTTCAGATTTGGGACTAATGGGTTAGGAAAATTGTGAGGTTCAACAAACTCAAGAGTCAGCAGTGGGCCCTTGTGCTGATGAAGGTCAACCACATTCCAGGCTGCTGCACTGTGTCTGTCTGGAACAGTTAACTCTCTTCACAGCAGTCCTTATGGTGCTGTACTTTAGATTTGTAGCTAAACCAGTGTTGGTAACACTCATTAGTAAGAGAAACCAATAGTTCTCTTGTTGCTGAAAAATGCATGAGCAGCATCAAGGCATTTTCTCTTTTCCACCACGTCCCCACCCCTAGTGAGCAGGCTGGGTGTGGACAAGATGTTGAGAAGGGACGCTGTCAGGACAGCCAAAGTCAACCAAAGGGATATTCCATACACCACGATGCCATGCTCAGCAGTAAAAACTCAGGGAAGGGAGAAGGAGGGGTAGTCATTTGTTGTTACAGTGTTTGTCTAAACCTTTTTTTGTTACAACCTTTGGAAGTGTGGTTATGGTTAAGGGTCTGGGGCACAACTCATATAAGGAGCAGCTGACGAAGCCAGGGTTTTTTAACCTGGAGAAAAGGAGGTTCAGGGGAGACCTCAACACTCTCTACAACTACCTCAAAGGAGGTTGTAGCCAGGTGTGGTCAATGTCATCTCCCAGGTAATAAGCAACAGAACAATAGTAAATGGCCTCAGGCTGCACCAGGAGAGGTTAAGACTGGCTATTAGGAAAAATGTCTTCATCAAAAGGGTTGTCAAGTATTGAAACAGGCTGCCCAGGGAAGTGGTGGAGTCACCATCCCTGGAGGTATTTAAAAACTCTAGATCTGGTACCTCGGGACATGGTTTAGTGGTGGACTTGGCAGTGCTGGGTTAATGGTTGGGCACAATAACATTATAAGCTTTTTCCAAACTAAACAATTCCTTGATTCTTTTCACACAACCATTATGCATGCCAAGGCCCTGCTTTCCATGAGGTGGCCAAACACCTGCCTCCCAGTGAGAAGGAAGGAATTAATTCTCCTTTTTGCTTTGCTAGTGTGTGCAAGCTGTGGCTTTCCCTATTAAAACATCATTATCTTGTCCATGAGTCTTCTTGCCTTCCTTCTACTCTTTCCTTATCCCAAGGGAGAGGAGAGTGATCACACAGCTGTGTGGGTGTTTGGGTTTACCCTGGCCAACAGCTTCCACTGCTGCAGTGGCAAATGTGCAGACAAGTCAAAGGACGCTGCTCTTCCCCAGCAGGCACCATTCATTAAGCTGTATCCGAGCACTGTATACAATCCTCCCCCTTGGTGCCCAGTAAATGAGATACTGATAAACTAGATAAAAAACAGTTAAAGGTCACTTAGTTGTTTAGATGACACATGACATTCAAGCAAAACCTACAAGGAACTGGGCATTTTAATCCTACAAATATTGGGATGATGGGAAAAGATGATCTGTAAGCTTCTGTCCTTTCCATAACATAAGACAGCTTAAAGCAGAAGTAAACTTGTCAGACGTACACAACAAAGAGACGTGAGGCAATCAAGAACCTCTAGCACAGGCAATTTCACAGAGATATATGGGAAGGGCATGCAGGGAACCTATTCCATGGAAGAGGTTGTACTGCACAGAGAGGAGGTAGAAACTCAGCCTTGGAGATCTTCAAGATTCAACTGGACAAGCCTCTGAGCAATCTTACCTATTTTAATGTTAGCCTGGCTTTGAGCCAAGGGCTAAACTAGATGACCTCTAAGAGGTTTCTTCCAACTTAAAGTATTGAATTTCTGTATAACAGACTATCTCTATACTTGAATACTGTACAGTGATGCTTTTAGGATATTCCTCTTATGAAATAAATATGTACATTCAGGACAAGCTTAGCCCAATTTAAGACTGCATCTTAAAAGCTGTCCCACATCCTTTCCAGCACTGCTACTGATGTGGCTACACTTCCCTTCCTCCAGCACCATAGAAGGAGTGCTGGCACCAAGAGGAGCCATTGAGCTTGGAGTTAAGCTAGCTAAGGAATAGAGTAGGCCTGTCAGCATCAATCTAGATTGCCATCTTTAGCTCATGTCCAAGCAAAAGACTCAGTCTTTTATAAATCTGCAAGTTTCTTTATAGAGCAGCAATAGTTCTGAGACTCTGAGCTGCCATGGAAGTACACTAATATAAACAGAAATCAGAGACACCAGCACTAAAGTAATTTGTTATTTAGACATCTGAAGCATTTATAAATCAAGTTAAGAATCTCAAAATAGCTAATTATGCACTTAATCACAAATAGTTAAAAGATAGACAAAATAGACAAAAGTTAAAAGATTAGCTTTACTAATGCAATTACTATAATTTGCTTTGGATTAGTATTTTTATTCAAATAATTTAAAGATGGTATATCCCCTGCATTCAACAGCAATTCTGGAGATATTAAGAAATATACTCAGCATTTAATTTACATAACCTCATAAAATGTTCTGTTAAAAATTTATCAAATTTGACTAACCAAGAATGTCAGTGTCAGGGCTAGCTACAGTACAAAAATTTAATTATGTCATATACTTTCTACTTCATTTTTTGAGTCAGATATTCATGTTTCTCTATGGTGTTAGAATTCACATGTACCAAATACCTACAATTATCATAAAAGCATTCTCAGTAACATAACCACAAGCACCCATAATACATATAAAGAATAATTAAGTCATTTATTACAGAGTACCTAACATCAACAGTGAGTTCCTGGAAGGTGCATTCCCCTATGTTATTTAATGGAAAACAGAAATGGTTGTGTTTGGTTTGGGTTTTTCCTTTAACTGCACACTGAAATGACTGTAGCATTCCTAATAATCTTTGCAAAGTAGATGGGAAAATGTCACCTTATTCATTGTCCCATACTGAAAGGAAATTCATTATTTTTGCAATCCTGAATGCAGAACTCTGCCAGGTTTTCTGACAGATACACTTTATAAAATTCCCTCCTTTATCTCAGCATAAATAAGTTGCCCATATAGCAATATGAGAACTAACTCTGGTTTAGAAGGTTTTAGACAGGAGCAAGCAGTATTAAATATTACATGTGACAGCTGCATATAAAATATCAGAGCTAGCTATACTGTCACAACCAAACACTACCTAAATTTAGACAGACTTGATTGTATATTCCTCAATCATCTAGTAAAGGATGCTATTTATTGCTGGCTATGTATTTATGGGAGCAAAGCATATCCAACCTAAATAGCAAAATTTCACATTTTCCCCATAGATTCTACTATAATCTGAAGGGTCTTCTGCCTCAAAGTGTAATACTTAGGCTCTACCTTCACATGTCAGTATGTCACAGCAAATACTGTGCTATCCAAAGCAGTCATTTACCTGGATCCAGCATGAATTCTGACAACACTCCAGGAATTCAGAGCCAGCACACAAACCCAGGCCTGTGACTAACCCTACCGTACCATCCACAGCATGGTGAATCTGACGCTCAGCTAAATAAGAACTAAGCTGCATTATGATTTTTCTCTTAAAGCCAGCTTTCAACTTCGGAAATAGAAAAAAATCAAAGCATCTTCATGCTCAAAAAACCCAACCAAAAAACCATTTAACAGATCAGTCTCACTGAATCTTCCTCCTGAAGGAACCAAGTAAGGTCAGCAGAGCTCAAATAAATTTAAGAAACAGCTAAACCAATATTTGATTCTCCAAGCTGTGATTTGGTCAATTACAGGAGAAAAAATTTAAAAAAATTAAAAAGATTGGGTTGGACCCAATCTTAAGGTTCTTTTCCAACCTAAATGATTTTATCACCCTATGACTCATTACTATGAAATTGTAGCAAATACCATCTTAGATTGAATATTTTTTCCAAATGGAGCAAATCTGTGTTACAAATGAATTGAAGCATTTAATAATTCGATTAAAATTAACAGGTAAGCAAAAATGTTACTTTAAACTACTTAGAGTGTCTCACGATTTATTATCCCACACACTGCCTACATAGCAAGCATTCCAGAACTACAAATTTCTGGAACAAATGTTTTATGCACCCAAGTACTGAAACCGCTGCTTGGAAGGGCTGAAACCTTCATAGTAAGATTTCTAAGTTACGACACATTTGCTAGTTGGTTACTAAAGAAACAAATCAAATACCAAAGTAAAAAGCAAGGAAAACTTGAAGTTCACAGTATCCCTCTTTGGAGGAAACCAACTGTCAAATACAACTATTTCTAATAGAATAAATATACTCCTTGTAATATTAACACAGAAAAAAAAATACAGACTAAATTAAAGTAACTTAAGTGTTATATAAAAACTAAAGAGAAAAAATTGGGCTGGCTTTGAAATAACACCAAGTAAGTCAGACACAGGAACAGAATCCACAAAAAAGTAGAACAGCCTTTTATGTTGCCAGAAGAGAGTTCAAGTATGGACAAGAGCAATTAATTTAAAACTTTCAATGGGTGTTTGCCAGCTTTTCAGCATGTGGAACAGGACACTTACACCATATTAATTTAAGCATAGAGAAATTTAAAAGCACATGTGAAATTTAAAATAAAACATATTGATTTGTAAATTTTTGGATTCAGGAACTGTAAAGTTCTCTCCCCCCAACCTTCTTATCAATTCTATCAGACACTTGTATTTCACAGCAGAAGGCACAAGCTGTATGGTGCCACAGCTGCCACTAGTCACAGTACAAGCTAAATACCCAGTGATTTCTACTCTTTCTGCTATGGGGTCAGTAATCTCCTACAAAAACACATGGCTTTGTAGCTTGGAAGTATAATCTCTTAAATTTATCACTTCATGACACATTACCAGACATGAGATTTAAATTAGAATGCAAGCTGCTAATCAGTGTTACTATATCCAAAATACAGCAATGCTAGTACAAGAAACCCACAGTGGAAACTTTGCTACAACACACTCTGGACAGGTTGAACACCAAATGAAACATTCTCTGAAAGCCACACGCTATCTGTCTGAATTCTCCTATTTTGTCCACTCCCCCTCTTTGAAGTTTATCTACCACCATCCTGTATTCTTCTAATTCTGGGGCAGTTGCTGACCCTGGTAGGTTTACAACCTTTTTCCTGTTCCTGTTTTCATACGGTCAACCAAAGGTGGATAGAACCCCTTAATTCTAATGTGGCATTAGTCTTGGAATGTCCACAGCTACTGGAATTTGAATGTGCCAGGAAACTTTCAACGAATTAAGAATCTGTATGATTAGTATCTGGCAGAAAATATTTCAGTAACTTAGCCATGTAGTAACAGAGTATGAATCCCAGATTACATCCCTGGTTCAAAGCAGAGAAGTGACAGATTCTAAAATTATGGCACTGACTCAGATAAAAGATCTGAGATAATTCTCAAGGTTTCAGTAGCTGCATGCTTAGTCCTACAGAAGCAGCATCATTTACACCCATATGCCACCGCCACTTTTGTAAATCCCTTAACAAAACAAGAATTAATTACAACTAATTATTTCTTTCCTAGGTCTCCAGTACCGCTCTTAGTAGATGTTTGAAATCAACACTATACGATAAAATAGTCAATATATTATACGTAAAACATCATTTAAGAAAACTGTTACTATAAAATGTTACCTCAAGTATTAACTCGTGGTAGCTTCCTGTATGTTTATTAAGGTCTAGATGTCTAATAGACTGTTCTGAGTTTCTTAAATACCTAGGCTGCTACTAGAGCAAACGCAGAAGCAAGTAATAAAGACTGTTAATTAGTTTAGTATTGAAACAAGGAGAAAGTATGGGTTTACATTCAGTATAACTTCTGGAACCCAATGAATTCTAAAAATCAATCTTACAGTGAAACAAGGAGGGCACAGACTCCATTTTGCAAACCTTAAGGTACCTTCTATTCACATCTTTATCTTTAGAAGTATGAATTGAGTTTTGAGCTACTTTTAATTTTCAACCAGTGCTTCATATCTTTTTATGACAAAAGTTTTATGAAATGTTCTTTTTGCTAGAATTCAATCATGTGAAAAGCAGACACCTTAGCAGAAATTATGTGCAATTTTATGTACCACACAAAATTAAATGCATGCAGCTTTTGAATACAAATTCTATCTAGCTTTTCAATAACATTTCTATATTCCTCAGCTGTTTCAAGTTGCTACATAGTAGGAACCCTTTTACCATTATGTGTATCACTTACACCATAACTGTATTGGGGACTCATTGTCTCACTCTAAAGAAGAGCACCAGTACAATGCCAAGTGTCATATTTCAGAAACTTTGTGAAACATTCAAAAGGAAATGCAGTACCTTGAAAGTGAAGCTACTTAAAAAAGACCTATGTAAAGAATGTACAGGAGCTCTCCTACACACCAGTACCATTGTCTTGGACAGGGACAGTGCCATTGCAGTTTTTCCTTCAATTAACATAGCGTCCTTTGTGTGAAGTGCCAAACCCAGCAAGACCATGACAAGCTGAGACCTAAAGGTTTGGAAATAAACCTCTTATGCCAGGAACTTATGCCAGAAATTAAATACAGGTGTTAAAGCACATTTGGAGATGAAAACCACTTGGTAATCATGCTTGGTGCCCAACAAGTACATGCCACAATACCAGCAGCTAAACATTTGTGGCTTCAGGTTTATCTAAGGGGTCAATATCAGCTTGATAAGATTAGCAGTTGATTACTTAAATGTATCATAGGCCAGCATCCACACTACAATCATCTAAAATACTTGGGAAGCTCTTCAAAATTCAAAGTCCAAAAGCTTGTTAGTATTTCGAATGGAACTTCAATATAGCAAATAACTGAACTCCTCTGCAAAACTGAAATAAGATTTAAATTTGCTACTTAAAAAAATTAAAGTGGCTTTCTTCTTCCAACCAAAGTAGTATGCTCAGAAACAATTACTACATAATTTAAAATCACAATATGAAAGAACATGATTAAAGACCTTCTTGAACATGTTTCTGCGGTTATTGTATATGAGCCCAATCCAGGAGACGAATGCTGACTGCTCCAACAGAAAGAACTAATTCCTTTACTCTTAAAATGTTTATCAAGAGAGTTACCATCAATTTCTGCCAACAGAGTACAGCATGCCTCATCCAGACTTTCAAATACATATCTAATAAACCTCTAGAAATCCAGAATGCCTTGACATTGGTCTCCACAGTGTGATTGGCCTTCATGGCCTTTTACTGTGCACCATGCTATAAATATAGTGAGTAAAGATGGCAGGTTCAGAGACAACAGAGCAAGCTAACTAAGCAGGCTATCATTAATCACAATGAAAAATGCTTTATAAAAAATTTCCCACTACAACAAAGGCATACTTTATGCAGGTTGTTCTGGCAGAGAGATACAACAAAAGAACAAAAGAACTTGGAATAACAACGTATTTTCATTGCAGGCTACAATTCCAATTCAGAACAACACTACTGTTGTATTACCTACAATTTTGACAGAACCTACTGTCCCCAGCTACCTCATATAACTATATAACTGTGCAAAGAGTTGGGACAACCAGAAAACTGTGTGTGCATTTCTATCAAAACAGGAAGAAGATCTCTCATGTAAATCTCAGCTGATTTTATTCAAAGCTCTACTTGTCACATAACACCAAGGCATTAGTTGCAAATGTGATAAATGGGTACTGTTGAAGTTTACACCAGGGAAAATGCAATTACACTAAAAGCTGTCCCATTATTGTAGAAACAAAGCAATAAACTTCAGTTCATGTAAGTTTTCAGTATTCATCCACACCTAACTTCAAAGTGTTTTTCATCCTGTAGCTCAAGGACTAAGATCTACAAAAATAAGGAGAATAAGCATATTGTTAGTTGACCTAAATTCACTTCAACGTCTCCAACTCCACCAGAATCTGGATGGACTTAAAGTGACAGAGATTAAAACGTAAAAAGATCCTAGATATCAGTGAACAATCTTTTTCAATTACAAACGTTTTCAGAACTCCTATTTGTATTTGAAGCAAGAAAGAAAATTCATGAGCATAGTCAACCATATTTTGTTACATGTACATGCATTTTGCACACAAAACTACCCTCAAGTAGGGTGAATAGCACTTAAAAAAAAATCTGGCTATTTTGGGTTTTTATTGTTTAAACAGAATTTGTATTTAACTGCTCTCATATTAAACTGAGACATCTTTGAAGTGTGTAAAAATTTCAACCCCCTCCAAAACACAGTTGCACCCAGTAATCCCAGAAGCAAGGAACAGGACAGACACCTACATAAACAGCAGCCTGTTAGGCCTCAAACAAGTATGTAATCAAAGACTGATCACTTCTGAACACTTCTATGTTCCAGAACAACAGATAGAGAAAATGGTGTAAATAGACCCTCATCTAGGAATTAGATGACAGCATTTGCTAGCTAACACTGCAGCCCTAAAGCATATTAGAAGGAATCCCTGTCAATCATTTAAGAGCTTTATGCTTAAGCATTTATATGGTTTACAAAGTACATAATGGTTTTGCCAAGAGTTTACCGGATTTATTAAGGATCTGCACACAGCAGGGAAATCCACTTTCAAAATGCTTCAAGAAACATTAAACGCATCAAGGATACAGACAGCACTTCAATGAGACTTAGCAACTTATTTTCAGTCCACCACTGTATAAAACATTACTGATAGACTTGAAAGCAACGAGAATTCAAAGTAACACTTCATTAAATAAACTCTAAAAATGCTCAAAACAATTGTCTGGTTTATTCCAAATTTTTTTTATTGCAAGACCCATATCTCCAGTTATAGCAAGTTTTAAAACTGCATTCCAATACTGCATTCACACTGTATTCTATTTTAATGTTACTACAACTTTACTGTTGCCTCCATTCTCTACTGCTTGGACACTGGGCTGGCAGTTGTACTTCTTGCCCACTACCATCTTGCATTCTTCACCAAGAGCTAGGTAGAAGAGGATTCTTCCTAGTCAAGCCTACAATCTATAAAATAGAAGAGCATGAGGAAGCACAAACCTGAGACTCCCTGGATTTGAAATGAAAAGAAACTCTTACCTCTAACTTGCAATCAGCTCATTCCTTAAGGTAGACTGGCTCTATCTCCTATTGCAGCAAAGAATCCTTAAAAAAGTGGGGTTTAAATAGTTTAACGTGTCTACCAAATGGACCTTGCAGGTGAACACAATTTCACATTATTCCTAATCCAATTCTACAGTGAACTGTGCCACAGAAATACAGAAATTGAAAGCATCCTATTCTGCACCCATTTTCCCCTCCACCTGCTAACTCTGCATTTCCAGCACTCCATCTGCATACAGCACATATCTCTGCTCCTCATCATGGTTTTAGTCAGATTCATCAGACCATTATGAAATACCAGGTGAATTGACCACTCCAGCAGAAAACTTAAGTCCAGTCAGGACAGCCAGTTTGACTACTTAACCAGCAAAAAACTGAATTAATCACTTAAAAGTGACAGGGAGAAGGGAAAGCCATTCAGCCAGATGCTGCAAGAGCACTCTCCTTTTTAGCGAGACAGAGCTTCTAGACTAGCTCTGCTGCTTATAAGACAACATCCACTACTTAGTTCCAGCATTCCAATACAGATTTAGAAAGTAGGCAACAACCCCTTGTGTTTTACTAGGAACTATTAAAAAAGCCCAGAGATTCAAAATGTCCTTAAAACTGTGGTTGATAAAAACTTGTATTATGATCCAAACAACTACAACAGCTTCATCCACGTAAAAAAAACTCTGAAGTTGTATGCAAAAAATTATTTTACCAACTTTGAGAAAGGAAGATGGGATTACAGATAGCCATTTGATTCCAATAGTAGTCTCATTTCAAGAAACAGGTCATATTAAATTCTAGACAATATTAATTATAAACCTGCTTCACCATTTCAACAGGAATTTTCATTACAGTACATTGATTACTTCTATAAAAGCAATCAGCTTAGAGCAATGATTGTAAAGACTTCCTGTACATTCTGGTTGCCTAGATACTGTTATATTTCACTAAAGATTTAATCAGGTACCTTTACTAAGTATATTACTCACTACAAAGGCAACCCTACATGTCTAAGAAGAATATATGAAAAAGTAATGACATACAGTCTATTTCAGAAGTTGAAGCATAGTATATTTGAATGCTGTTGATTCCTTGCAATAAGTTGCTTTACAAAAAGTATTTTCTAATTCCAGTATCAATTTTATAGGTACAGACTATATTGAAGTTTACATGTATCGGTAAATATAAATACAGAGCACCCATGTAAGCATACATCTATAAGTCAACACAGCAACTTGATTATCAAGTTGTTACCAAAATATACCAGAAGTGGTCTTTCTTAAAGCTTCAATGACCCTTCAACTACCAAAGCCAGAAGACCAATCTACTTGCTTATCACAAGGTTAACAAGAATTTATTTGCTTATCACATGTTTAAAAAATCTTCTGTTTAAAGAATTGGTTCTTAACTGCTTTATGTCAATTAGCCCCATCAGCTGAGATCCTAAAAGAATTATACCAAGAGTAACTTTTAAAAAATAACACAGAAGTATGTTTCAAGGGAAGGGGTAGCCAGCAATTAAACCAAAATGAAACAAAGGTCAAAATCTAACCTCAACAGGTAACACACTTTCAAAGCAAGGATTGTTGTATATGGGTATCTGTGACTTGAGGTGATACTTAACGCCTATAAGCTTTAAGCTTTAGATAACTCCAGAGACCCTGAAGTTGGCTCCACAGCTTTGCAAATACTAAGGCCAAAGCCGTGATGATGGGAAACATCTTCCAAGTCCCCAACTCTAATACTTCATACACCTATACTGTAGAAGGACTATGAACAGTCACAAACATGGGTAGTCTACAGAATCACTCCTTTACTTCCCATCCTCACTAAGAAATCATATTTTGTCTTGTCTGTTCCTACTTAATGGTCCAGGAGAACAAAATGTTTAGCATTAAGAAAAGAGGAGTTCAAACCTCTTACTGCAGAAGCATACCTTCCTAGTACACAAAAGTGTCTCAACAAAACCAGTTTATGTTTGTCTTACCAGTCTAATTTCAAAATCTTAATTATCCTTCCACTCAGAAATGTCACTAAGTTAAGCCACTGCAAAAACTGGATTTTTCTCAACAGTGCACTCAAAACTTTTCACTCTCAGAAATCCAAAGTTCTGATTTTTCCAACTACTCTATATACCTTACCAACTTCAATAGTTTGCGGATACAAAATCACTCAGGTAAAGCCAACCAAGTTCCATTTACAGAATAATTGTGTAATTTACACAAAGCCTGAGGTAACAGTAGGGCACTGAGCAAACAAGTGGAATAAACAGAACAGCAAACCTAGGTAAAAGCTGGACAATGACTAAGATTCAGAATAGGAAGTTTTTATTAATACACGTTCTCCTATAAATGTCTTGGGAAAAAAACCCCAAACTTTTAATAGCTAATTATCAAGTCAGTTAAGATCTTTATTTCAGTGTTTCCAGGGCAAAAAAAAAACCACCCTCACACTTAACAGAACATCTTAAATACCTCTTTTCTATATCCAGTTTTGCTGTACCACATCTGCTAGATAGCATGTTACAGGAAATGCTGCATACGTCCATCAGCTAGACAGCAAAACTGACTTCAGAATTTTATGCCCTCTGAGCCAGACTCATGGCTTGGTTTCAAATTATTTAGCCAGACTTTAGGATGTGCTGGCTACTCAATTATTCCTTCCCTGAAGACCAAAACAACTAAAGGGTAAAATGTGTCAGAAAAAGAAGAACCCACTTTGGCAATATGAGTATATAAATCACTACAGACTAACTATAGCACAAAGCCCCAAGTTCAAGTAGTGCCAACACAACTATGCAGGGAGCTGTACTGTAAACTCTAGTTCTGATGCGAGTTAAAAATAATTTCACCGAAGGAGGTTAGCTGAAATGCACAGTCATTCTGGTAATATCATCTACAGGACAGAATCAACTGTCGTGTATACAACAATGATGATACAATAAACTGTGCTGCCAGAAAAAAGTAGGAAGATGCTAATTACATCATAGATTATTACAGAATTTATGAGTGGTCTTGAGGCACCACTGCTGCTGGGAGTGGACAGCTTACCAAAAAGTACCTTACTAGAAGCCTCCAATTCAGAACGAGGGGGGAAAAAAAAAAAAGAAGCAACTATATACTGTTTTTGAAAGAAAAGTTGAAGAAAAACCATTTCTCAAGTTTAAAATGTTTTTTAACTCTTAAAATATTACAAAATCCCTTAATATCTGGTACCTCACAACTACTTTTTATGTATCCGTAACTAGACTTTTTAATACTTTAAAAAAGCTACTGGTATCACAACATAGCACATAATGTACAGTTTCTCTTTAACCCTTTCTAAAACAGTATGTACTGAAGTAAATTTTGTCTTTAGAATGTTAAAGAACTAAAATCATGATATAATCATAAACAGTGATTTTATAAAGAAGAATTATAATAATGCAACACAAGACCTGAAATCACTGAAGACAATTTATATTGAAGTTTACACACACATTAAAGACCGATATTATGATGTTGTAAACTTTTACACCAACATTCAAATAGAAGGCGACAAGCATAAAAGGACCCAAACTGCAATTGTACAAACACAACCATAACTAAATGACTGTGCTTTCTGCACATCCCTGAGACTCCTTTCACAAAATCAAGGGGGATTATTACACTATCAGAATCTAGTAACTCCATACAAATAACATCCTGATTGGCAGAGTCCAACTGTGCCATATTAAAATGCAAGAGAGCTCCCAGTTCAGCACTGCTGCTAAATCTAAGCAGACAGGCAGGAATGGGAGGCGGTGGTGTTCACACTAAAAAAGACAAGACCAACAAGCACAAACCCAAACATTAAACACTTCTCTTTTAGGTATCACAAATCAGCTTTTAAATAAGAGGTGAACGTCATAAACATCTGTAGATAGTTGTCTGAAGGCATGACAGGAAATATTTTGTTAGAAACGTTTTAGATTAGGCTGGCATAATTTATGAAGATGAGGTCAACATCTCTGAAATGTGCAATACTTGTTTGTGAGAACAAGGCTTTTCTGAGACCTCCCTTAAGTTCAGACTTCTAAAGTCTTTCTTGTCTGCAAGTGTGGAGAAAGAGAATACTCTGGAGGAAAGGCAAGAGAAGTAATGGTACAAACAGCATTGATGTATTTTTTCAGTCCAATGTGCAATGGGGTCTGGAGGAAGCCAGGTACTGCCAAGCACTGTGAGGATCAGGCTGCTGAAAAAATGAGCATGCAGCAGGAGTCAGTTTGACTGAGCACACAGAAAGATGCAGGTCTGTAACAAAAGAAAAACAGACAGAAGAAGATGCCTGGGATGTGAAGAGTTAGAAAAACAACTAAATAGAATTGTTCTAGTTACCGTCTTAAGGAACAGGAAGCTGCAATGGAAAAGATTAAATGCAGTACTGCCTTAAGTTAAATGCCACTTATCTTTTACGAGCATGACATGAACACGGTCCGCTATGAATCACAAGGATCTATTCAGGAACAGAAAAGCGGCTCTGCTGGTCATGAGGATGAAGGTATCCATTGAACTTAAATCTAGAAGCGCGATTATCCAGGAAGGAGACACAGAATTACAGCTGTCAAATAAATGGCCTGTGACCTCCTAGATGGCAGGATCCATGCCTAGAGAATGTTTAAGACTTATCTATTGCTTTTTTCATTCAAGATACAAAGAACCTTAACACCAAATTTGCTGTATTAGGTGAAGAATGTGATAATTCACAAGACAAAGTGCTAATCCTATAAACGCATGGTGCCAGTTTGAATGTATTCATAAAACCTGATGAGTTAACCTCATACCAAAAAGCATTCTGCTAAATGAGGTACTGGCTGTTCTCCTGCAGTTGGCATAAATTCAGTCTTACGTGCTCTAGCTGTTTCAACAGAAATGTACTTGCAGATGCACACCTGACCGGGATCACGTGTCTATTAATGCAGCCCACAGATCGGTCACTAAGAAGCATCACCTCCCAACATGAGTAGGATTACACACATTCTGCAATCATCACTAGAATTTTTATTTGTTGAATATTAAAAGATGAGGAACCATGGAAGAAAAAAACAACTTGGGTCTACTACTTTCTCTACCTGGAAGCCACCCAAAATATAAACTGGTTTTTAAAAATCTTACATTAAGTATATGAGTTTACCTATTAAAAAAACCCAACAGAAAATACAAGAAAAGAAAATACTACTTCAATTAGGACACAGAAGTTTAAGAACTGTCAACTTGTCACAAATAAAGTGCTTAGCAAAAAATATATACTTTTGTATGTTGAACTTTTAGTGTTGGCCAATATACTATACTGCACTTATATTTTTTGCTGAGTTCTCATGAAATTTAAGTATTTCTTTGTTACATATTGACTGAAAATAGTATTAAAGTAAATAAGCTTGTTTATGTAATGATTTTAAAAGATAAAAATAATCTAATCACATGTATAAACAAGCATTTTCCATCTGGCTTACCAACTATAAGCTCAAATTCAGCTTACTTCTAAGAATGCTTCTTCTCAGATATTTTCCAGGAAAGGCTCTCCTGTTGTTAAGACAGCACACCAAAGTGCATAGAATTACAAGGTTAAAATAACTATACATGGATAATGTTTAGAATCCAGTACTTTTATTCCTAATGACCTGCATTCAAAATTTTATGAAGTGATGAACCAATTTACACATATGATAAAAGAACTTAGACAATCCAGGTCAATAGCATTTTGCACAGATTAAATGTATCTGCTTACTCCTAGAGACAGGACAACAAAATATAAATCTAACATGGATCAGTGATATTGTTCACAGTGATGGTTCAGGTACAGCAGTGCCACATCTCTCTCAATTAAATCCCTGCAATTTCCTGTTTTAGGGGAAAAAAATTTAGAAAAGCATATAATGGAATAAATTAAATTTCCAGTCTAGAAATAGACCGATTTTATGAACACATCTTCCCTAAATTGAGCATTCTAGCTCAAGCTTCAGTAGGATTCTCTAATCACCATGCAAAAATACAATTTTTATATATGCTGCAATAAACCCAATTTATTGGGTCAATAATAATAATAAATTGGTATACAGCTACAAGACCTTTTTCTACATAAATAAGGTGCTTCAGATGCTGCTCACACACTGCATTTTACTGGCAGCAGACCACAATTTGTACTTTTCCTTTTATTTCAGTATCTTTTTAGCAGAACAAACCCATAAATAGATGTAGGAGTACAACCAAGTAGATGACAAACTGTGACATGTGGGCTGAACAAGCAATTGGGAAAGTGAGTGGTGAGAAGAAAGTAACTCTAGTGGAAGTAATTTTAAATAGTTTTGTCATCAGATAAAGCATTCATATCACATTCAAGACATCTGACAGACTTGCAAGGAACAGAAAAACTTTCATTCCAAAACATGTGAAATACGTATACGCATCCATGGGTGTATGCACAAAACCTCATCCAGAATTCACTAAACATTTAGTAATCGTTGTTTAAACAATCATGCAAACACTGGTCCCAGGAGAAGCCAGGCTGCCAGCCTTCACACCTCTTTTTAGTAGGGGAGAGGGGAATGCTAACCCAACCGAGCTGCTGCTCAGAACACTGTGAGAACCCACATGTATTTGACCATTTATTCCATAGTCTTAGATCTCACGAGAGCCCAGCAGAAAGGCCTTCCAGCATTAGAAACAGAATTTATGAAATTTAAGCTCATAATATAGGACTTGGTACATAAGAGCATTAAAATAGTGAGGAAACCTATTCTTAAGTTTAAAGCATCTTTAAACAGACTTCATCTGTATCCAAGAATTATGAAAAATATATAAACAAGTACCAAACTACAGGCACCACAAGTTCCATACAGAAGAGCAAAACACTGAAAATTAACTTCAAATGCCTTGCCAGACGACACATAAAGCATTACTTTGCCACTTTCTAAAAAGGCAATAACATTTTCTGCATAATTGCTGTTATCACATACATGAAAATCTTCCATACAACAATCTGAGGACTCAAAAGGTGTACAGGACTAGGCACAGTACCAGCCTAAAACCTAACACTTCCCGGAAAACAAACAATTAAAGCTTTTGTTTCTGGTTTATCTCACAAGTAACATTTTAAATCTATAAACACATTTTAGGACCTTTGTTTTTCCCTTACTAGGTTTCATTTCTTCATCTACAATGAAAGTTGCTCAGTCTTTTGTCCCTTTCTGGAGCCATCTTAGAATTTAGCAACAGAAAGTTATTTAAGAGGTCTAGTACATTTGTAGCAAACAGAGCACTGTAGGAGAGCAAAATCAATGTCGAGAGGAGTGAGAAATAGCGCATCATTTAAAAAGTTAGCCCGAAACTTCACCTCTGAGAGGGAAGCTGCAACTCAACAGCTATTTTAACTCACTATTAGAGGG
Organism: Corvus kubaryi; assembly: GCF_017639235.1. Lineage (NCBI taxonomy): Eukaryota > Metazoa > Chordata > Aves > Passeriformes > Corvidae > Corvus > Corvus kubaryi. The sequence goes on along the minus strand of NW_024580671.1, from coordinate 32,727,533 downwards.
ATCCAGCCTGGTTCAGATACACAGAATGTACTGTGAAACTCCCTACAACATTAATTCTATGCAAATCTTGCAGCATTCAACTGTCCCCAGCCTACGGTAGTTTTAGTCCTGAACAAATGGATTCTAATTAAAATCCTCACTTCCTTTTTTCGAGTCATTTTAAAAATAATCCTATCTTACTTATCTTTACACACAAGGATATCTTAAAATACACAAAAAGGCAAACTTCAAGTACTTGCAAGCAGAACTCGAGAACACATGATGGCACGTTATGTGTAACTATGTTACACATGTAGTAGCTCCATCAAGGTGGTTCCCGTTGTAAGATCTCAGTAACACAAGCAAGTTCTACAAAATTAAAAAAAAAAAAAAGAAAGAAAAAGAAAAAACACCAACACCAAAAATCAATGCAAAAAGTTCAATGGTGCTTTGCCTTTTGTTCTTTTGACACTTTCTGTACTTCGCTCTCATAGCAACAGTTTACGACATGTTCGGGTCTACAAGAAACATTAAGAATAAATATCCCCCCAACGTAACATTTCCTTCCTTTCAAAAGAGGAACAGAGAATCCAGGTCAAAAGTTTCAGGCGTTATCCCTTTCCTGTAGAAGTCAGGGCCCGGACAGACCACGCCATGCCGCTTCCCCGGGGCGCTGCCTCGAATCCCTCAAGCAGCCGAGGCGCCCATCTGCGCCAAGGAGCCGCTGTGCCTCCCGCCACCCCAAAACTTCCGAAGGGCCCCGAGCACGTACCCCGGGGTCCGAGGGCAGCACCGCCTCCCGCCCAGCTCGGCGAGTACCTATAAAACTATACCCCTTGGCAGGCGAGGGAGCTTCGGGAAGCGGCTGCCTCAAGAAGAGCCTCCCCTCACGGCATCCCTTACCTAAGAGGAGCAGCTTGACCTCCCTGGCCGCCTTCTCGCCGTCCTCCCGCAGGTTCCTGTCGATCATCTTGCTCCTCTCCACCGCCGCCTTGTCCTCGGCGCTCAGCGTGCAGCCCATCTTGGGAAGGGGCTGTTTGGCTCCTCCAGGGGAAGAGAATCAGGGAGCGGCGGGGTTCGGCGCCGGGAGCGGCGGGGAGGCGCTGAGGAGGGAGGGGAAGCGAGTGCGCTCCCCGCTCGCTCTCTCCTTCGCCCGCTCCCTCACCTGGGGCGCAGCGGCGTCGCGGGCAGCGCGCGCCGGGTTCGCCTCACGGCCAAGAGGGGAGGCAGCGAACGGGAGGAGAGAGGGGAGGCTCGGCCGGGGGAGCGCGGAGCAGGGACCACGGGGCTGCGGACGGGCGGACCGAGGCCTCGCACCGGGGCCACCACTCCCGCCGCCGGCCCTGAGGCTGCTGCGCGCGCGGCACCGCCCCCGCCCCGCCAGAGGCGCGCGACCGCGCGCGTACCGCCCACGCCGGGAGGGGAGAAAGGAGGGGCGCGGGCAGCGCGTGCACGGCGGGATGCGCGGCGGGCGCGTGTGCGCGTGCGCATGGCGGCGGCGAGGCGTTTTGGGGCAGGGGGCGGGATGGAGGTAGCGCAGCGGGACTGGAACGGGAATGGGGTTGGAAATGAGGGCACAGCGGGAGCGGAACGTGAATGGGGCCGGAAAGGACGCGGGTCGTGACGCCCCCGGGCGCGAGCCCCGGGCACCTGCCGGGGAGGGGCAGCCGTTGAGGGGCTCGAATTTAAACGGCTCCGCGCGCGGGAGGTTCCATTGCTCGGCGGGGCGGGGAAGCGCCGGGCTGGGCTGTACCAATGGGGTACCCGCAGGGGGGGTGCAGGAGCCGAGATCCTCGTCCACTCCTGGGCTGTCCCCCCTTCCCGCTGCTTCCCGCTGCCGGGATCCTGGAAAGCCCCTCGGGGTTCAGCCCCGCCGGCGCTGGGTGCTGCCGGTCTGCCCTCGGGAGGGGCAGCAGCAGGACCGGCTCTTATCCGGACTGATAGTCAGCAGTACTTTACCCCACGAATACAAAGCCAAACGATCCATCCCACCTCACGGCTCAAAGCTGCTCATCCCGCTCCCTTTTCCTATGGACCCTGATTTATCCATATATAAGTATTTAAATGGGGAGGGGGTGCCAGGAGGATGGAGCCGGGCTGTTCCCGGTGGTACCAAGCAGTGGGACAAGAGGTAGCAGGCAGACACTGGTGCACACAAAGTTCTGCCTGGACCTGAGAAAGAGCTGCTCTGCTGTGTAGTGACCGAGCATGGAACAGGTTGCCCAGAGAGGCCGTGGAGCCTTCCTCACTGGAGGTACTCCAGAACCATTCGGATGCAATCCTGTGCTATGTGCTCTGGGTTGACCCTGCTTGAGCAGGGAGGCTGGACCAGATGCCCCACTGTGGTCCCCTCCAGCCTGACCCACTCTGTGATTGTTGCCCTATCTCAGAGCCCAGGCATGGGGCTGTCCGCACATCTGTGATGAGTCTGAGCTTGTTTTATGACTTGTTTTGCTCTTTAATATAAAAACCCTAGGAAAACTATGCATTGTTTACAAGTCTTTCCCCACCATGCACATGTTGCGCTGTTTGGATTGCAAAAGAAAGATCCCATTACCCGATAATAGGATCGTGGAACAAATGGGGTTGAAGGCACCTCGGGATAATCCATCCAAGGTCAGCTGAGCTGCGGTGTGACTGAGACCCACCACCCCAGCTGGTGAACACTGATAGGGTGAAGCAGTGATTTCACCGACATTCATAGATAAAACTCTGCACAGGCAATAAAACTTTGTGAATCTCAGGAAAAACTTCAGTCAAAACATAAGGTGCAAAAGCCTACAAGGCAAATCTGTTAAATTAAGATTCATCATCCCAGTGCATCCTTAGGAATTTTGTTTCTATAGAATCTCAAGAACTTCTGCCCCCAGAATGAGCTCAAAAAGAGCAACATTTTACAGCACAGAAGGTGTTTTAGCATTATAGTGCAACGACTTTAAGTCAGACTCAGCTATTACTATACTTAGCAAATTAAAAGGCTTTTTTCCTGTAATACTCAGTGGAAAAGCGTATCAAATGTTCTATTTTTACTGGATGTGTTGGTTTTTCTTCTTTGCAGGGGTCTTTGGATGCTGACAATGAATAAACCATAAGTAATGGTGTAAAAATGAAGTTGATAATACTCAAACTGTAACTTGAATATTTTTCACATTCTCTGGTTGGTAGGCATGCTCTCAGCCCTAGCAAAGGATGGTATAGAATCCTTTCTTAAAGAAACCACTAACAACATCAGTTTTCAAGACTTTATAAGACCTCTGATACATTTTATTTGGCTATCTTCATTGTGTTACTGCTATGGAGAATGCCAGGCCACCTGAGAGGTATCTCTTGCTTCTCTGCCCTCCTGAGTTGTTCAGGTGCATAATCCATTTTGTGTTCTCTTGGGCAGACGTCCACACTGGTATGGTGTGGGATAAAAGCTTTTACAAAACGGTTCATCTCACGTATGGAAACCTAGTCTTGTTTTAGGGTTCCTGGCCTCTCCTGCAGTAGAGGTAGCAATGTCAGCTGTTGCTCAGGAAAGAACAGAGTTAGGGGAGATGAAAGTTAATAAGCTTAGGGATACTTTTCTGATTTGGAAATCAAGGATAAAGAATTATTTCTGAGATAAACAACACGTGGTTAGGATATTTGCAAGTGAAAGTACAGATTAAGGGATAAGAAAGTAGTAAACAGAGATTATGGTAGGTGGAAATAATGTGATAACAAGAGAAGCAGATGTTACAAAGATGGAGATACTACAAGTAGGACACCTCAACTTTGCATGGATTTTGTTTCATTTAATCATGTGCATAGAGCACACATTTCTATACTTTTGACCAGGAGTATTTGCTAGGGTTCTCTCTCTGTCCTTTTCCCCCTTTAACACTGTCACTACACTCCTAGGCAAAAAGGGTAAAATAGGCCCAAGTTCCATTTCTTTTTATCACCCTGTATCCGGAAAACAGGGTGATACTGTATAGTATCTGCTCTTTCACAAATATAGCTTAGTCTTAAAAATAAAGATTGAATTATCTTTTTAGTTCTATTTAACCTAAACCCACTTTATTTCATAATTAGGACTTTTCTACTGCCTTTACCTATTACAACCCTGTGGATAAATTGTACCTTGTTGTACATGGACAACATTACAAAAACCAGGGCTACTCCTGAGTATCTGACATGCATTCATTTGAAATTTGAAGCCAATTTGTATTGATTTTTAATTTTCCAGGAGTGGAAGTACTACATGGTACAGGTTACATAGGATTCACCAATATTAGTTCTTTATGCGGTGTTCTTTGAAATGATGAAAGATCTTTTCAACAGTGCTCAGCAATGTCAGTTGTTTAGTTCTACTTATGCAATAATGGCCCAGGGGATAAATTATTGTATTCTAGTTACTTCACATACATAGCTGCATCTCAGGATCATGGAATAGCAGAAATTCTTTTTACAATGCACAAGAAGCCTGAAGAATGATTGTGGTAACTCTGTTGTGGCCAGGAAATTCCCAATATTCAGAGCAAAGGTTGTCAGTGAAGTGTTTTACAACAAATAATGTCTTACATGATGCTGTAGAGCAGTGTAGGCCTGAATCTCTGTCTGGAGCTGTCACAGATCTGTACCTCATGTCTGAAAGTATTTTCTTACAAGATAAAATAGTCTACTAGATAGTGAAAGAAACTATAGTAAAATAGTTAAATATAGTCTGTATTTGGACAGTATACCATTGATCCCCTTTATTCCAAAATTTAGGGAATGTATAAGCTCTAACTCATTGATTAGTGTTGCTTCATAGCAATATAGTTATGTGAGACAGTGTATTTCATCCCTGCAGATAGAACTGTGCAGCTTTTACCTTCATCTGACAAGCTGGGACATTGCTCAGGAGTTATGTTTGTGTTTCATGGCCTCATTATTGAGAGGGGATTATTTCAAGAGATTTTGCTGTTTTTCTTGGTTTAACAATAAATAGCTGTTGTTTAATATGACCTCCTTTTGAGTCCCTGTCATCAGCTCTTGGGCTCATTTTTCTGTAAGATTATCTTTAGCTGCTGCTGCATGGGCTTAATAGATAAATTTATTTTGTTTGGTATGGACTACACAGTGTTTTATGGGGATAATGATCAGCCTTCAGCCTTCTATTTTGCTGGTTTTCAGATTTTAATTTAAATTATATGATTTAGTCATCTTATTGATCTCATCTTTAACCAGACAGTACACAAAATCATATATGAGAAATTGAATACAGTTGTTACAAAAAAAGAGAGGAAAGTGGGCAAGAATTTGAATTTCTGCCTTTGGAAAAGTGAGTAGAGCAAGGTGAAATACTTTCTGAATGAAGTGTGTAACTATATGCACAATTATATCTCAATGCTTGAACTAAAATATTTTTATCTAATTATTTTATAATTATAAATAGTTTTACCTATTTAATTTCCTTTTGTGCTAAGAAAATAAAATGTTCCCAAAGTATGGTGCAAGGTATCTTCTTCCATACTGCTCATTCCAACCCTTCTGCCATGGGCAGGGACACCTTCCCCTAGACCAGGGTGCTCAAAGCCCCATCCAGCCTGACCTTGAACACTTCCAGGGATGGGACATCCACAACTTCCCTGTTCCAGTGCCTTACCACCCTCACAGCAAAGCATTTCTTCCTAATATCTAATTCTTCCTAATATCTAAACTTACTCTCTGTCAGTTGGAATCCATCCAAGGACCCTTGTCCCATCACTACATGCCCTTGAGAAAAGTCCCTCTCCATCTTCCTTAGGCTCCTTTCAGGTACTGAAGGGCCACAGTGAGGTCACCCCGAAGCCTTCTCTTTTCCAGGCTGAACAAACCCAGTTCTCTCAGCCTTTCATCACAGGAGAGGTGCTCCATCCATCCAATCAACTTGGTATCTATCCGTCCTCTGAACTTGCTCCAACAGGTCCAGGTCCTTCCTGTGCTGGAGACCCCAGACCTGGATGCAGTGCTCCAGGTGGGGCAGAATCCCCTCCTGACCTGCTGCCCACAGTGCTCTGGATGCAGCCCAGGACATGGCTGGCTTTCTGAATCTAAACCAACAGCTATATTATACCATTTGAAATTTAAACAGATGAAAAAATGATTAAACAGACAGCAAATACAAACCCTCCATATGAATTGAATGTCAAAGGCCCCTCTGCCCCATTGCTGACTCTTCCAGCAAAGTGCTTTCAGTGCACCTTCAAGAACCTCTGGATTACACTGTATGCATACACAATGCTGATTCTTCTCTCACGTTACTGTGATTAATTAATGGATAGTGGATACTTTAGATATTAATTAGCTAGGATAATGTCCCTGTTCAGCAATGTCACTAATGACAGGGCAGAGCTCATGCAACACCTCTGTGAAGGACTTTTCTGAGTAAGAGATTTTGTAGGCTTAATTCAAAATGAAATTTTTCTTGGTACCACAAAACAAGTTTGGCTTTAAAAACTTCCCAATACTGTAGGTGAGCAATACTGAATTGATTAAGCTGTAGCTTGGTAGCATACTAACACCTATAGTGCTTGTTAATATGGATGCAAATAATTATTGTCAGAGCCTTGGGGTATTCCAAAGTGTATATTGTGCAAGGCAGGTGTTGTTGGCAGGGAGAGGAGGCGTGTGCCGTGTCTGCCAGTGAGTGATATGCACATCCTAGTACTCACTGTTGCCTTGAAATAAACAGTGAGAATTCTGTTAATTTTAATGAAGGCAGTGTAATTACAGTGATGTGGGAAGAAAATCAGCTTTGTATATGCACACTGTGTAATCCAGAGGTCCTTGGAGGTGGACTGCATGTATTTTGCTAGGAGAAGGCTGAGCAATGGGGCAGAAGGGAATTTGACACTCTGTGTCAAAAACTTGTTTTGTGTTAACCTTTCCAGGAGACCAGGTTTCCAAAAGTTGTGCAAGTACCTAAGTTGATTATTTCAATGTTCAAAACACTGTAGATAGGTCCTCTCCTAGAATATGATAGAATCAGGAGTAAAAGTTCAGCAAAGCAGATTTCTTTTTGTGTAGTCAGCATGTTTTTTTTAAATATTACCATGTTAGATTTAATTCTGTGTAGTTATAGCAGAAGAAACTACATAATCTACTGTCTGTTAAACCCCAACCTGCAAATGAACTAATCATGGTACAGACTTCATAGTATAAAGAAAGGAAAAACTAATTGAAAAACTGAGCACTTTTTGATAAAGATTGTATTAGTTTGTAAGAGAAAGAGACACACACACCCTGATAGACATTTGTTTCCATATTGCTAAGAGGCCAGCACAAAATCCTGTAGAACTTCAGGACATAATGTCTTTAGTATACCCGTAGCAGAAATGCATTACACATAAATTAAACCACAAAAAATCAGGTAATCGTGTAATATTATGGAATACATGGCTTTTTGGGATGTGATCCGGGCTGTTACGTTATGTTTTGTTCCTTTGTACATATTGGTAAATTGAAATTATTTCCCAGTAAGTGTGAAATAGCACTGAAACACTAGGTGTTGTATTTGTAAATGTTACTGCATGTTAATAATAATTTCATACATAAATAGATATACTCATGTGCCGTTGTCACATCTGTAAAAATTATAAAGTGGATATCATTCAATTTGTGTAAAGCTTCAGTAACACTTTTTTATAGTGACTCTTTTAATTTTGAATTGTAGGAAGTAAACATCAGTGTATATGCAAAGATATCCAACAGTATAATATTTCCTGTTACGATGCTAAATCTTCATAAATGGGTGTCTTTTTAATGACTTTATGCTAAATATATTTATTCAAGACTCATAAAAGTACAGTAAGTGAAACAACTGCATAAGATGTTACAATAAATGAGATATTCAGGAAAATTGCTGCAGGAGCAGTCAATTTTTATCTCACATAAGCACAGCATGACTATAAGATAATACAACCACTTTTTGACTGTCATATCTAAGTGTCTTCACACATGCTCTGAAAGGCAGCTCATATGAGTAGATACCTTGATTAGTCTGTTTTCTTTTACTGCATATGAAAATATATGAACATAGTGTGATTAGCTCTATAATGTATTAATACAAGGATTTTATTCCAGTTATTAATATAGTATAAATCTAGCAATGATTTTGCTGACAAAGCATATCAACAAAACAAAGAATAGAACTGATTACTTACAGAAATTCAGAGAGTTTTTCAGTAATTGCAATTTTAAAATAAATTGCAGGTAAAGTGTATTGATTGAAAGGAGTCAACTGTGACCATGTTATCTAATAAATATTATTTGTTTTGTTTCAAATGAAAGTTGCACAATATTTACATGGAAATGAAAAGTATTTTTTTAATAAGTGGTCCTTTTTATTTTTGCAACTATTTATGCGTGGGCTATGGCAGTAGTCTTTCCATTTTAGAATGCTGAACAACCATGCATGCTGATCTGTAAATACCAGGTAAAATAACTTTGAAATATTTATCAAAGTGGGTTTGTCCTTCTCCCTAGGCATGATGACAGTGACTCTTAATACTAGACTTTGGGATTTTTGTTCTATAACTGTAAAAGATTCCCCTGATTACAAAAGATGGAGAAGTAACGAAGTGGTAAAACCGCCTGCCTCCTTCAGTGATTGTTACGGAGCAGCGGCAGGAAGCAGGTCTGACAGAAGGCCTTTGCTGTGGTTTTGTGTTTACATGTTTGCTGAATCTTCAAAATGTTCCTTTTCATTCTCAGTCATGCTAGCTCCCAGATTCAATCCAGAGTTACACTTACACCTCTCCTTTCTTTTACTCTTAGCTTGTAATTAGCTCTGAATTCTGCAGCTTCCGAAGACAGGCTTGTGTACACCAAAGCTTGTCTGTTTTTCCTGAGCTACACCAGTTAAACTAAATAAACCAACAAGCTTTAGTTTTAGGCATTTTATTAGAAGTAATGAAGTTCGTGGTTCAAATCCTGGATACACTGGGGTCAATGGAAATGTGACTATTACTATTAGTTTACCATTACTGTATGTAAGTACAGCCAGAATTTCTCTTTTGGAACTGCTCAAGTGCTTCAAGTTACACGTGTTTAAGTGCATTCCTGATCTACAGCCAGGCTCCTCAGCATCTTTCGAAATTGTTTTGTAGTTAAATTATGCTGACACTGTTGCAAAACCATTGTTTTTACTGGGTCAATGAAAAAAGTTATTATACTTTTTGTCTAAAATCAGATCCTAAATTATTTGTTAGGAAAGATACAGTTAAAGTTTAGATCTTGAAATAGTAACGTCTAAGTTTATTTCCATTCAAAATTTTGTGTTTCTGTTGACTAATTTTCTCATTTAATTCTCCTTAAATGGCGTAAAAAAGGCTGAATACCTCATGTCACCACAAAGACACGGATAAATATGCAGGTTATTCTCTAATGCAGTGACAGGACTGGTTGTATCTTGTTTATTTATATGAAAGTAATAATTTCTCAGAGCAAAGCAGGTATGAGCCTTATTGCAGGAAATTGTGGTTTTGAATGCTACTTCCTTTGTCTTGCAAACAGGAACATGTAAACCCAGCAGATATTTGGTTATATTCCAGTGCCCCTTTGTTTGTCTTGGCATTTGCTTTGCTTTTATATAAATTAGTACAAGTTGCCTGGGTAATGTTCTTCATTCTATTGTTTGTTTACATGTCCAATGTCCTTAAAGCTTGTAGAAATAATGGGCTGCTACTTTTTTTCCTCAAGTAGACTAGTTCACTTTTCTCATATCTATGCAGAATACAGAAAATCAATGGTTGCAAAGTTATTAATTTTTAATTTTCATTGTGGATTGGATACTGTTATGGTGTTCAGCTGAATAATACATTGTGTCTAATGGTGCCTGGTATTATAAATTACATTTTGAATGTAATATTTACTTTGAAAGCTAAGCAGTTTTGCCTTGGAGTACTCTTTATCTGTTTAGATCTCACTCACCCCCCCAAAAAAAACCTACATGTGCCAGAGGAGGATTCTGACAGAAGGTTTTCTCTTCTTGAGTAAAGTTTGTAGAATCAGTTGTGTGAACAAAATAAAATCAAGCAACACAAGCAATGATTTTTGTAAAAATACAATGATGAAACAGTCATGATACCTATTTGTAAAATAACATGAAAATATGTTCAGAAATATTTTGTCTTAAAAATATTATTATTAACAACAGAAATAAAATACATGAGCTAAACACTGTCAACATTATTAATACCAAATCCCAGGTCCACTGTAAGGAAAGACAATCACTGTCATCAATATCTGTAAGACTTGGTTGTGGCTTTGCATTACACAATGTTGGAGACAGTGGTAAAAGACACTAGAAATAAAAACCCTGCGTAACAAAATAATTTCTTCTCTCCAGTATGCAAAGTAAATTCCTCCTTGTCTGTCACAAGGTCACCTGATTGAATAATCTGGCAAACTGCTCTATACAGTTTACTCCATCATGTTGAGTTCTGGCTAGTTATCTAGGCTTCGTTCCCAAGAAAATACAGGCTGTTTTCAAGCTTCTCTCATGAGGGGTTTCTGGAAGATCCAGATATTTCCATAGCTGAGCAGAACTATAAAACTGAGTTGTGAGCCTCTGCTTCAAGAATTTGGAGAACCCAGATTAAGAAAACTATGTATTGATAAAACTGTCTAAGGGAACAAAAACAGGAAATGTTTTTGGATGAGAAAGAGCTATCAGGAATTTAAACAGGAAAGGCTGAGTACTGTTTGTTACTGCAGAATGCTAATGCTGTGTGAGGAATGACCATTGCCCTGACTATGAGAGCTGTGACAGACACTCTGTGCAAGGATAGGCAGTCCAGATCAGCAGTGCAAAGTTGCCCACAAGGTGCTTCACTGGTTGAAAAAGCTGAAAATGGAATTAGAGTCAATGGAGTCAGGCATCCAGCTTTCCCCTAAATTAGTAGGACCGAGCTGCAAACAAGAATTATGACCAGAGAAAAGACCTCAGACATGTTAAAAAAGCACAGTATTACAGCTGGGGTCAGAGGAGTCAGAGGCAAACTGAGGAAACCAGACAAGCAGCGAGCTCCAGCTGGAGCTGAGTGTTCGAGTATGGAGACAGTAACCCAGAGCTGGTCACAAGTGGGGATAGGAGCAGATATGGTGCTGGCACTCAGAATGGGTTGTCATCTGCAGGACAGAGAGCCTTGGAAAGAAGAAGGAGGTCTCAGTGCCATCGTGGCAGGTGCTCTGTGGTGTGAGTGCAGAGCTGCACTGACTGGGGCTGTTGCAGGTGAGCTACGGACCGGCACATTTTGGGCCAGGGGCTCACAGGCCTGCCCATCCCTGGTGGGCTCTGAAACTGCCCAGCTGAGACAGCAGTGCAGGTCTCAGTGGCTCCTCTGATGATGGATGAGGATGGTTCTGTCAGTGAATAGGTGCAGTTCTCAGGTTTCAGTTCCCGAAGCTCACAGCAGTCCCTCCTGCAGTACAGGCTGGGGCAGAGCTCTGGTTTCCCAACAGACCTGTAAGCCATGGGCAGGTTTCCCCCAGCACAGTCCTAGAGTGAAAGCAGATTGGTAGTGTAGGGAGTGAGCAAGAGAGTTCAGAATCCACAAACTGCATTTTTACAAAAAGACCCAAAACAACCAAACAAAAACTCAAACCACAAACAAGCCCTAACCCCCACCTTGCAATCTGCCCCCAACCTTCATAACATCATCAGAAGTTCTAAACTGACTTATTTGGTAGGTAAGCTTTCTCACTCACTGACCTATGCATCCTTTGTATATTGAGGCAAAATCAGAGTTAGTCCCGGCCCAAGTCTTAGTTTTGCTAGGCAAAGTTGGCATGAGTTTGGGCTATATTGTGCTTTTCCATTTCTGAAGTATTTTCAATTAATGTATAAATAATAGGTCTCTACAAGAATCTGTTCCTACAAAACCAGATCTGATGTTATTGTATTATATTATAAAAGCAGCAATGAGATTATACATATAGAAATGTTGTTGGGTTTTTTTTTTCCATTATGGCAATAACATTGAAATTGTGCTGCTAAGATACCCCTGCTACAGTAGGCTGGTCAGTCTGACCAAAAATAACAGAAAACAGATACACAATTTTTTCTTCTTTATGAAGTAAAAGGTAGGAATAAAATCAATTCCAACCAACATTTTACTGAATTTTATTTTCCAAAAATAAATCTTTATACTTCTGTGGTGAAAATCTGTAAGGTTTTTGACTAAGTATTCCATGACATTCAGACTGAAAATGCAGCAAAATGCTTAATCCATGATTCAGACCTTAGAGGGATTTCAGAGAAGTGAGCTGGCAGATTTTTAAATGTATATAAAATTTTGTGCCTTTATATAGATATGTATTTTTGTCATTTGTGACATTTATGTAAATACTTTGTCCAGATTTTTATGGACAGATGGAATTTGTAGAAGAGTTCAGCAGAACTCATTTCTGTTGTGTTCAGCTTAGTGTCTGATAACTTTGAATTTTTTTTCATACCATATCTGATAAAACTTGCATATGACACACAGGCCAACAAAACATTAAGTAATGATGAGGCTAAAGCATTTATATGCAGTGTCCTAAAATTACCATACCACAGGGCCCTGGGAAGGGAGGAAAAAGTTGTTTATGCACCTAAACAAAGAGTCAGTGTATGAAGAGGCAGTTTTATCTCTCCTTGAAGTTTTAAGGAGACCAATATTGAAATACTACATACAGAACTAATGTGAATGCACCAAAAAAAAAAAAAAGGAAATTGAAAGTCTACAGTATAAATCATTATTAAAATGCCCAGGGAGAATTCTCTGATAAAGAGGATGAGGAACATGAGCAGCAGCAGAAGGAACTGGCTGCATCTGGCAGTGGCTTGGACAATCTCTCAGAAGGTGTCACACATTCAAGTGGTACCAGGGAACAGGAAGAGATGGACGTGAAGTGGCTGCCTCATGCCAGGCAGGGCACTGAGGAGACCACTGAAACTCTTTTTCAAAAGACAAGTACACAATTTAAGGGTTAGTGAGAGATGGAATATTAAACTAGATAATCCACTTTTTATGCTTCCTTAATGTCAGTATGCCTGTAAATAATAAGTAAAATAGTTTAGGAATAAACTGTAACAAATCTCCTCTGACTAGAGATTAGAAATTGCTCCAATATGATCTTGCAAAAGAAAGATCCTCCAAGTGAAGCTGATTCTCAAAGCAGCATGATTGTCCCTTAGTTAAAATAAAGCTGTGTGACTTGCCACAGATAGCTGTGACACAGAATTCTTTAATTTGAATAAAAGAAACCTTTTAGCTCATTCTGAAACATGGTGGAGATACCTGGCAACTTTGATGTTCCTTTGAACTCCCTTTTAGCTCATTGCTAGCCAAATGGCTGCTGGGCCTTGCAGATATAGTTCAAAGCCTGATTTATGTTACTGATTAAAAATCATGTAAAAAAGCCTCTGGAAAAGAGAAGTATAGGCACATAATAATGCAGTATCCACCAGCTTTACTGAGTCTTTTACTGGATCTGGCTGCTGAGTTTTGAGTCTTATATACTAAATTTTCAGATCTTGGTGAGTGGCAGGAAAAAGAAGTTGGTGTTGGCACTAAAAAAATCACTTAGGTAGTGATGTTATTGTGCAGAGTAGTCCAACTCCTCAGTCTGTCATCTGATATCTAAACAGGATAATGTATGTAACTGATAAATGTGATAATGGGGAGAGAAGAGATAGTGCTCCCCAGTTGTGCCATCATGGGTGAACATGTGATGTGACTGTGTGACTTGACCATGGTGATTGCAGACACAGATGACACTGTCACCAGCACTGACAGGGAGCTGGCTTTGCACAGGAGGCCCCACACTGTGCAGTGCAGGAGCAGGGCAAGTTCTGAGCTAACAGGGCTGTGAAAGGAAAATACTTTGCATTACTGTTCTCCAGTGAGGGCTTGTAAGGCCAGGCAGCGCTGCCATACCTGGCCTGCACTGCAGAACTGGGTCCCTGGCCTCTCTGGCCCCTCTGGTCCCCCTGGCCCCTCAGCACAGTTTGAAAGTGTCTATGTGACCTGAACACCCTCTGGTAGTGTCCACAGTACAAACAGTAATGAATGTTCATGTCTTGCTGTGCCCTATTTAATGCCATAATAAGACAGTAAACAAGCTGGATTTCAGGGACGAGGAACTATAAAGGTGTCATAGAACCATGGCCTTTTTCTTAGGAATAGGTCTTCTTCAGTACTGCCCTGGCCACAGAAGCCTAGCCTATCCAAACATAAATGTTATTTTTCACACCAAACTTTTTAATTTTAACTTCCTCTTTATGTATGTGTATATATTGTTTATTCACAAGCATATCACAGCTTCCAGTGGGTTGAAACAGGCAGTGGGGTATCTCTATTCATATATTTCTGCTTTTTAATAGGATCTATTCAGAGCAAGACAAAAGGCTGATTGAATGCTGGGAGAAATTTTGTATCATAGAGTCATTTAAATGTGAACTAGGACATTCTCTGGACAATTACATAAAAATGGCAAGTGACCCTCTGTACAATAGTTGCTTTCAACATTATCCAAGGCCAAGACAGGCTTTTGACAGTTACATAATGCAGATGGGTCATGATCAGCCAACTCAGAAATGTTCAGCATTGTGCAAAATGAGAATCACATTTGACGAAGTTGAAACCAAAAAAAAAGGGACAAAAAACCTTTCATTTTCAGTATGCTGATCAATTTTCTAATTAATAATACCCAAATTTAGAAATATTTAGAATCATAGAGTCATTAAGACTGAAAAGACCCCCAAGATCATGGAGTCCAACCTTTGAAGTTTTACTTGTTTGTTGTTAGAAATCTAAAAAAGAAAAACTGGAAAAGGCTCAGATAAAAAATCTGGGATGTCTTCAACCTTTGACACACCTGTTCACAAAAACATCTGCAATATATTGTAAATGGTTTGTAAAGCTACAGATGAGTGATCGTATGTGCTATTGATCTCTATTAAATACATGTATCTTGATTTAAAGATATTTTACTCTAAAATAGCCCTAGACTAATTTAGTTACAGAACTGAATTCCAGAATTCACAAATCCAAATAATTTCTCTCACTGCTAGCATCCTGCCATCTCTGCTTTTCTTCCTGCTTTTTCCACTGTAAAAAATGACGCTTAGGACTTTGTGTTCATGCTTATTTGCTCTTTCTTATGACAAAACAGTAATTTCACAGAAAAATATCAACAAAATATCTAAAAAACTCCACTTGTATCAGTAAACACCATATGGCAGCAGTGTGAGTTTTCCCCTGGTGCTAATAAGGTCTTAAACTACATGGAATTGTGGTGTTTCCGTGTACCCAATTTGTAGTGTGTAAGCCAAAGGCTTTACACACAGATATGTGTAGATACAGATATATAAATATACAGATATATAAATATATAAATAGATATATATAAATAAAAATAAACTGCAGTAGAAAGCCTTATAGGTATGTATATACATTTTCTGCAGGGGAATTTTAGCACAAGCTTCTTTAATAACTCTGCTATTATTTTTTCACTGTAGCCTGAAGAGAAATCTATTGGTACTGAAGGATAATTTATGGTCTTCCCTTGCATTGTCTCTTTCTCTTCCAGGATGAGACCAAGAATGTTAATTACTAACATGCAGCAATTGTAATATTATCTCTAATTAATTATACTTTTGTGGCATTCCTTCCTTGAGAATAGCTGGCTCTTAATGTTCCCCAGTAAGTATTCCAAAATACTGTAGTGGACAATCATGTAAGAACACATCAACAAGGCAACCTCTTTGTAGCTGAGACTACTAAATGGTTTGTTTTTATAAACTGGTTCTGCAAGGAGTAGTATCTTGATTTTGTGTGACTAAAGACAATACTTTATTATTCACTCTGGTATTTTTTTTCCCCTCCTTAAACCTTCTTATAGTCACAAAACTACTTTATAGTAGTGAAGAAGTGAATTATAAGTTGCAGTGAAAGCAAGATTTCCATATTTCCCTTTAGGTTTCTGTTTTTAATGTGTATGAACTGAATTTATCAAGAAGTGGGTTTTTTATGTTAAATCATAAAAAAGGCCTCTACTCCTTGTCATGCAGTCTTCTGCTTCAAGGCTAGCTAGTTTGGATTGCTACTGCTTTTTGGCAAGATGTGTGCTGTCAATCTGGAACAAGTATACAAAAGACTGAACGTAAAGAAAGTGAAAATTAAATTTGATTCAAAACAACACTGAACATTGAAGAAGTTTTGTTTAATACAAAATGTTTTTGTAACTTGAAATGTCAGTCAGTGCTTCTTACCAACATGATTGTCCTGAGTTTGATAATGTCTTGAGGCTGTTTTTGTCAGAGCTTTTCTTTCTAAAGCCTAGTTAGGTGGGGAATAACCCCAAAATATTTCTATCTCTCTACACAGTAAATATGCAGAGATTTAAACTTTAATTCTTTCATGGAGCCTTCCTTGCTATTAAGTAACAGCAAAGAGCAATAATAATTTTATCTTCTTGCTAAAATTGGCTTGTTTCCAAAACCTCTTCCTGCTCTCTGAAATTCATGTCCTCCTTGTGGGCTCCTTGGCCAGCAAGGGAAACAACGTAAGAGCTATATCTTTTTTCAGAACGCTGGTCCTGGTCCTTAACCGAAGCATTTCACTGTAGAACTGTGGAGTCAGGGCAATAACAAGCACAAATTCAGGCTGGGTGGAAAATGGATTGAGAAGTCCTGAGGAGAAGGACTTGAGAGTGTCGATGAGGTCACGACATGCCTGACATGACCCAGCAATGTGCTTTTGCAGCCCAGAAAGCCACTTGTGTCCTGGGCTGCATCCAAAGCAGCTTGGGCAGCAGGGTGAGGGAGGGGATTCTGCCCCTCTGCTCTATTCTTGTAAGACCCCACCTGGAGTTCTGCATCCATCTCTGGGGTCTCCAACATATAAAGAACATGGACTTGCTGGAGCAAGTCTGGAGGAGGCCACAAAGATGATCAGAGGGCTGGAGCACCTGTCCTACAGAGGCAGGCTGAGGGAGTTGAGTTTGTTCAGACTGGAGAAGACAAGGCTCTGGGGACACCTTGTTGCAGTCTTCCAGTAGCTAAAGGGGCTACAAGAAATCCTAAAACTGATTTTTACAAAGGGCATAGGAACAAGATTAAGGGGACTGTAGTGCTTTAAACAGAAAGCATATGAAAATCTTATTTAGACTTTTATCTTGATCCCAATTAACTTATAATTAAGAGAATTGCAGTGAACTTCTGATAATGCTCTTGCTGAACAGAGTATTTAATAGTGGCCTTTATCTACTTCCAGTGAAAACAAAAGTACAGACTTACAAATATTTAATCCTTTTCATTCAGTTTGAGTGAATGAATCTATATAAGTATAGTGTTTAATAACATGGTACCCTTTGCTCTATTTTTCAAAAGCACGTATTACAATGCTGCCTGAACTCACTTTGGGTCATTAGCCTCCATTTAAATTTTTCCTGTGGTTCTTCACAGTTGAATTCACATCATTAACCTTTTTGGGGGCACAGCTTGCTTTTTCCATATTAAATGTAACTTCCTTTTCTATCAATTTTCTGTCAGCCCATTTTGACTTAGCTGCTCCACTCCATTATTATATGTAAAACTGTCTACCCCTAGTATAGTTACATAAAGTTTAGTCAAGGCTCATGCTAGACAGCAAACTAACCAAGGCAGAGCCTAAAGCCAACTGTGTTCCAAAGAACCATCCACACTTAATTCAGCCTATAAATAGTAATACAAAACACAAAACACCTCATGGTGATAGAGATATCATTTTTCTGTTCCAGCTGCTATCTAGCAACATTGCAATCTGTGCTAAATGTGTACATTACCCAGCTTAGCTCTTTGTACTAAACTCTAAATATAGGGTGCCATTTTTGTTAATACACAAAGACTGTTTGGATGTGGAAGCAGAACCTTGGATAAAGCAGAAACAGAATATCCAATCCCTTGGATGATGTTCTTAACATACCCATACAAAGTGTACTTTTTTCTCACAAGCATAGGATTAGCTGTAAAGGATTCAAGGAAATAGGTGTATACTAACTGTTGTCAGCTGTGGAGAGAAAGTGAACTTTCTTGATATTAACAATACTGGTTTGTTGTAAAAAACATACCAAAAAATAGAAAATATGTAGCAAAGGCTTGCAGGAGAGAGAGTCCTTATTCACCTGTTATCTTGGGAATTTAACCAAGTCATTTCCCCCTACACCATGGGAAGGAAAATTTGTAAAGGCCCCTTAAAACATTTAGTGTAAATGTAAAATTGCGTGAGGAAAGCAGCCTGGTGAGAAAAACACAGTATCATTAAATTTATACTGATTATAAAATGTGAGCAAAGCCAAAGTTAAAGTCAGTCAAGATAAATGAGAATTTGCAAATGGTTGATGAAACATGAATATGGAAAAAATAATGCACACAGGGATGATATCCAAAAGTGTCAGAAGTGCCATATTCCCTGCTGTTTGCACTGCTGAAAGCATTAAAATAACACCTTGCATCTCAAATCAAAATCACCAGACCTCTTCTTTCACTTTTGTGCTGAGGAGAAGAGAGGGATTGCTATGGAGACAATATATAGCTAATAGCTGGAGGGTAGGTGGAATAAATTCAATAAATAAACAGTCACAGCTGAAAAGCAGGAACGAGGGATGACAACCAAGTCTGAAAAAAAGCTTCTGATTTTGTATTTAAAATTTGAAAAGGATGTAGAAATCAAATGCTGTCACTAAAAGCTGATAAAGCCATTGAAACAATCTGGGAAAAACATCAGGGATTAATCTAGTGTTCAAAACAAGAAGCTAACAGAGAATCATAGGACCTTTTGCTAAACTCTACAGCTGTTTCTATGGCTTTGAACTGGTCATTTATATTATTACATTCTCTGAACATTGGATTACTATGAAATCCCTCTGGGTTTTTAGTCTGGGCATTGTGTGAACACTTGCTCTCTCTATTTAGCCAGTTCATTTCTTCTGTGCTCTTAAAATCAGCATAAAGCTGGGCTGGTATGACAGCTGACTCCAAGGGATACAATCAAACAATCTTACAAATCACCTGCTAATCTTAAAAAGCAATTATATGTCTGAGAAAGGTCAATAAATAATGCATAGTATGGCAAGTGACATAGAGTCACATTAATGGAAACACTTAACACTGTTACCATGGTTAGTGTGAAAAACATGCCCAAAAGGGGCTGGCGCTGTTGACTGCTGCTATTGATTCCAGAAAAACTCATTAGTTCTGCTTCTCAATTAGTTATGAAATACTGGAGAAATTCCTGTCATTGTTCTTCTGTCAATTAGAATTAAATATAACAAAAAGCCTAATCTGGTTTTTTGTTTCTGTATTTCTGCCCTGTGTAGAGCTCCTGCCCACCGTATATTATTTACTGTTGATCAACAGAAATATTTTAATGGTGGGAAAGGAAAACTCTTGACTGCAGTCATTACCTTCCAGTTGGCTTTCTGGGTACCTGGTCTGGCTTCACATCTTTCATTGCACAGCCACATCATAAATAGTTTTCCTTCAGTAACTTTTCTCTCTTTCACTCAGATGTTTTTTAATCATTACCTTGCGCAGTTTTATGTTGCTTTTCCTCAGATTCACAACCTGGTTCTGGTCCTTTGACAGGCCACATCTCACATCTCAGGAAAGGAGAAGGGTTTTTTTGGTAGGCAGGAGGAGAAGGATGCAAAGGTTGAAGGGTTGTTGAGGTTTTTTTCCTAGAGCCTCTAATTCTCCACATCTCTTCTATCCCAGTTATTCACCCGAACTGTAACTAACCAGCATGACAACTTTGTTAATTTTTGGTGTTATTTGCAATAAATTAGCTTTGTGCTTTTTATTAGCACAGCAACTGAGTTCTCGGAGTTCATCTGGGTTCCTCATTCCTCCTCTGTAAAATAATAAAAATCTTTCAATAATTTGCAAATGCATGTGACAGAACTATGGTTAGAAGATCGTGTTCAGCTCATTTTTCTCCCTGTCTTCACCTTCTAATCAAACGTGGCAGGCAGTGACCTGTAGCAGTTCAGAAGCTGATATACATTGACTTTTGTTCCTCCTATTGCAGATGCAATAACCTGCTGCAAAGAAAATATGTAGATCAGGGCAGTTATAGGCTGAGATGACTAGATCAAATAAATTCTACTAACCGGGGAAACTTGTGAGCCCTTCACTTTAATTGCTGTCATAATTGGTGGAAGCAAGGAAGTGGGTGTGTGAGGTTGAAGGAGGAAATAGGAGGGAGCCTGGACCCATGCTGCTAACACATGTCCATTTTAATGCAAAAGCTATCAAGAGGAGCTATATTACTCAAAATGTCTTTTAAAAGGTGGTGGTATGTAGTGGATGTGAATATGCATTGTAGAATTTTCTATATAGAGAAATAAAAAGACTCCTCAAATTCTTCCAGGCCAGTAAAAGCTAGATGTGCTCAGTTCAGTGAACACTGATGTGCAGCAGTACTCCCACTATTCTCTGACCTGTCTCAGCCTATACTTTCCATCTCTCTCACCTCTACACTTGGCTGGCACTACAGACATTGCAGCAGCACATGGCCTGTTCCTTGACCTGTGCTTGGTACCTGTAGGAGCCCAGAGAGAACACCCTGGAGCTGGCTGCATGTTAACCTTCTTTTTGTCTCAGGTGGGTTCACCGTGCACGCTGGCGTCTGTGCTGCCATAGTGCTTAAAGGTGTCTCCAAACTCTGCTCCCATTACTATTGGATAAAGACATTTTTTTCTTCTCATTTTTGCTGTCTAGAAATGAGGTATGTAATCCAAGCAGTTTCTCTAGTCAGTGTTACCTGGATATAAGCAATGTGGAAGAGACACTTCTGAAAGACAATTTGTCTCCTATTGTATTCAATCATTTGGGGATTAGATGAGTCACTCCAAAGATTTATCAGACCCTTTACAGTGAATACAAAGGAAACATATATGATTAACCTAGATTGCTACACTTTTCAGATTATAAAAGCTTGGAGACAGGAATTCCACCGAACCTGAGTGATAGAAATTGGTTGAAAAAGTATTTCAGTGAAGGAAGCTGAAATATAGGACAGCATAGAAGCTAACAAGAAAAACAATATTAGTACCAAAACAATAGATCCACATATCACTGTAGTAAAGTATTGTAAATGAGTTTGGGCTGCAATGAACTTTTTTTACAAAATGCCGTTACTACATACCCCAAAAGTAGAGACATTACCTGGTATGTTAAAATTTTCATGTTTCCACTGGAAAAAAAAATCCTCTAAGTTAACTAATGTTAATTATTATTTATTAATAATTATAACTATTGTTAATTATCAATATTGTTAATTAATAATATTTTAATGTATTTTGGGTGTTTTTATAGGCACTAGTAATGTTCTGCAATATTTTAATGGAGTTGAGCTATGGATATGTCTAGGCACAACAGCTCTGCGAGCAAATTATCAACTTTACAAATAAACAGAATTCCACTAAGCACAGCAAAACTGATTTATGCCAACTGTGTTTTTGAAACTATGTATTTTGATGGAAAGCTTTGAAAACAAGAATTCCATTATTTAAAAAGTGTAAAGAGAAATCTGAAAACAGGAATAATTGCTCCATTTAACTGTCCAAGATGAAACACAATTGCATCTTTTCTTCTTTTGTGCATTCCTATTTATAGCACACAGTAAACAAACAGCATATTGTGTAGCTTCAAATAGTGGCTGACACTAGTTCAAATAGATGATCTTGACAGCGTGCCCAAAGAAATGTTGCAGCTTTACAGTCTAGAAAATGTGTTTTTTTCTGTGAACTAGGTGCTCCTATAGATTCATCCTTTAAATTAGGGACAGTGTTTATTTCATTGTGGGTGCATTGTTCAAGCTTATGGTCCTACAGGGAGGACAAGGAGATCTGAAAGAAATGATGCAGTGCTGGTTGAACCTCACTGTTCATCTGAAATAGCATGAAAACTGTTAATACAGCTGGAGTGGCTGACTCAGTCCTGTGTTTTCATCCTTAGGAATGGCATTAGCTGCCAGGGCTGAGAGCAGTAGGCATGACCCATACCCAGACTCTGCATGAGAGGCTGTGTGAGCTCTCCTGGTCTGCACCAGAACCGTGGCAATGTACAGACTGCAGCTGCAGGGTGACCAGGGACCAGGCTCTGCGGTTTGGTATGAATGCACGTAAACACACAGGTCTGGGACTTCAGGGATTATCAACTCCAAAAGCAAGCTATGGGAATAAAATACATTCAAGAAGCCTGATTGTATCAGGCTGTGGATATTTTAAAGTTTCTATCGTATTTGTATGTTTGTACCAAATGTGTGAGAGGCACCTAGTTTGAAATGCTACCGACAGTAGAGCAGAGTATTAAGGACTGCTGGACTTTCCTTTCTCATGCAGTATACTTACAGGTCACTGGCTTCCTCTGCTGCCCAGGGAGGTGGTGGAGTCACCATCCCTGGAGGTGTTTAAAAAAAGGCTGGATGTGGCACTCAGGTTTAGTTGATAAGGTGGTGTTAGGTCATAGGTTGGACTTTATGATCTCAAAGGTCTTTTCCAACCTGGTTAATTCTGTGATTCTGTGAAATGTGAAATAGCTTGGACGAACAGATCGCATTTGTCAAGCTCTATAAAAAAAAACATTGGGTCAAAGCAATTCTAATTAGTACAGAAGAGTGTGAATAGACCAAATTCTTCTGATAGTTTTAATCCCAAGTTCTTCTAGTAATGTTCCCCTTCAGTCACAGGGATGAGGAATCCAAACGTCGCATTGTAACAGGCTGCAGATATATCACCTTCACAGAAACCACGTGGACAAGGTGTGGCCTAAAAGGTGTGTTGGATTTACAGTAAACTGACAGGATCAGCAACAGGTTCTGCACGTGACCTTGGTGCTCTGGACAAACCAACAGCTGCCAGAGCTTGTGTTTCCCATCAGTTTTGTAGGAAATGCTGAGCCTGTGATATGTCTAAGTATAAATTTGACTTATTTTAAATGCATAAATACTCCTGTTGGAGTGCTCAATTCAAAACAGCTATGAAATGGTGCAATATGACACAGTCTGACATTCCAATTTTTGAAAGCATTCAACTGTTTAATAAAACACTAAGGCGCAATATTTTGTCTTCACATGCAATGTTACATTAGCTATATGCATTTAGTTATTAACACGAGTATATCTATTAAAATGATTTGTTGTGATAATTCAGACTATGAGTCACTTTCAGACACATGGGAAGTCTGTACTAACTGATGTGCTGTTTGAAGAGCAACCAAGTTGTCCATTACTGTGCTGAAATGGGATGCACTGTGGCGCATACAAAATGCAGCACACCCTAAAGGGGAAGCTTTTAAGCTGCTGTTAACTAGTTATTCCTGGCTTCAGTTCCACCACATACTGGATTTGTGATTTCAGGATTCTTTCTTACTCTTTGACCAGCTCTGTTTGTTCACAAAACCTGCCTATTGTTGCTCTCATCCAGACAGCTCCAGTTTCAGCAGCAAGAGTTGGAACCTTTTCACCTCTGAGGCTCTGGTGACCACTGGCAGCTAAATTAGACCTGGGTCCTGTAGACCTGCTCTGACAGAAGGCTCAAACTCAGACAACTTCTAAAATAACCTAGTGATAATCATGATGGATTACATGAGACACTGAAGTGCCCAGAATGCACCACAGCCACTGCTTTTTGTTATTAACATAATTTCAGTATAATGCACGTATGAAAAAAAAAAAAATCAGGCTAAATTGTAAGGTAGTAAGTATTATTTTTAGGTAGGTCAGTATTTTATTTCATTCAAATTTTTATGTTTCAGGCATTTTTAGAAAACAGGTTTTTATTCAGTATGCCCACTCAAGGGAGAACAGACTTGCCATTAGCATGTCCTAATTAAGAATGTTTTCTAGTAGATTACAATGACTTCTTAGCTGAATTATGTACAATAATACTGACTGATTCAGCTCTGCATCTGCCAGTGCAGTTTTTACTGCACTCTTATTCCCCTGATTTTCTGTAATGTGAGTACTCCGAAAATAACACCAATCCCTTTGTTCCTGGCAGGGAACTGACCTGCCTGGGGCTTGTTGAGTTTATCAATGTTTGGGTTGTTTTCTCAGAAACATACTGGCCTAAACACACTGGCAAGTGTGGCAGATCTGATGAAAACAATTTACCCACCCGACACAATCATGGAAACTCTCTTCATCTTCTTGGAAAGGGTTTTGGATGTATATTGACCTGTGAACCCTATAATATTGATTGCATTTCTGCAGAAATCATGTGCATTTATCAAGCCAGAAGCTGAGTGTCACTCATCTGGGTCCTGTCCTCCGACTTTTTTTCACAAGACCAAACATGGTTCTTGTTTCTCCTCTGTACAAATGTATATTTGAGCTTTGGAGTTAAATCTGGAAATACAAGAAAAAAAGAAAAGAACAGAACAGAAAAACTTGTTGAGTGTTACTTTTGGACCCCTTAATGTTTTGTTCAGAATGTTCTGCCCAGAAAAGCTGTGGCTGCCCCATCCTTAGAAGTGTTCAAGGCCAGGTTGGATGGGGCTCTGAGAAACCTGGTCTAGTGGAAAGTGTCCCTGCCCATGGCAGAGGGTTTGGAACTAGATGGTCTGTAAGGTCCATTTTAACCCAAACCATTCTGATTCCATGAAAATGGTCTCTGAATGAGGCTTTACCTCAAATTAAAATAGGCACAGTGTATCATACCTTCTAGTCAGTAATAGAACATATAGCCTCAGCCCAATAGACCATTCCCCCTCCCAAATAGTATCTATTTTCTATTGTAAATAGAAAGTGAATTTTCCTCTGAAGATTATAATTATAGAATCAAATATTAATTTAAAAGTTCATTGTGAGAGATTTATAGTATAAATCAAAGGCACAAAAGTCAGCCATCACATAATTATGATACCTTTGTGAGAATTTGAAAAATTATGATCTTCCAATCTCAAATTTAAATCAGTAGATATAGGGAAGTATTTAGGGGTTTGATTTTTTTTCCATTTTTCTGCCAGTTCATGTTGATTTCATATTCCTGTTTTTTAGCATTTACCTTTGTCCATCCATTCATAACCTAATTTCATGATTTCATGAACTACATGTGGGATGTGAGCCTGCTGAGTATACATAAGGGTGACCAGCAGTCCCTGTGAAGGCTGCAGTGTAGAGCAGAGGGAGTTTTTGTGGGATGCCCTTTGGGACCACACCATACTTACATCATACTCTTCATTTCATTTCCTCATTTGAGTACACTGTGTTGATTTGACAGGGTACAGCAGGATGGAAATCATTTAGACAAGATGTTGAGTTTTTACTGTCTGAGACTGAAGTTGTCTTTAAAACTGGGCTGGGTTGGTCCCAGCTGCTGCACATTGCTGACAGCCAGGGAATGTCCTATACTGGAGCACACTCAAATCATGCTGTTTACTTTAAATATTAACTTCTTGGGGAATGAAAAAAGGTTCAGAGGCAAAGCAAGCTGTGCTTAGCCTCTGTTTGATTTGCAACAGCTGTAGTACAGATTTCCCTTTGCAGTTTCTCTGCAGTCTGTTAAATTCTGTGTTTCTTTGGGGAGCCAGGTCCTCTGCAGCCAAGGCAGGTTTATAAGGGCAAATTTCGTTTGTGGAACAGACAGAGTGGTTCAACACCAATACAGACTGAGAAGAAGAGAACAAACAAATGTGAAGTGGACAGGGCATGCTGTAAAGGATGAGGTGGGAACAGATTTAGTGTTGACTGGACAACAGGCTGCAGAGACAAGGTTATTCCATCACCACGGCAACTAAAAACCAAGAGAAAAGAGGCAGTGATGAGTCCTGTGGCCTCACGCAAGGATGTGTATTCAAGGATGTCCCACAATGCCTATTTTCATTTGCGTTTCGGATTAGATATTAACTGCCGTGTTTTTATCCCTTTCCTGCAGTGCAGTGTTTGCTCTGTGTGCACATTACAGGCCTGTTTCCGAGGACTGATGGATGCTTGGAGCCCATGGAGGTAAGGTCAGCAGCTCACAGCACTACATCCCATACATACAGATGGGATGCTGAGAGAGGAAATCTGTGTTATCTATCTGGTAGTACCAGAACTTTTTATATTTTATTTCACAGCACTTAAAAAATGTTACCTAGGCTTTACCTTTAAATGGAAACTGACTCTCCTCTCCATCTCACCTGTTTCATACTCACATGATTCTAATGATGTCAGACTATCCTATAGTGTGCCAGACAAGACAAAATGTAAGAAAATTTTGCAGTCTGCAAGGCTGTGCTGTGAGTGATTAGCTGTCTTATCAAACTTGGTATGTCAGATGGAAATAAAACTGGAAATCAGGCTTGCAAATGAGCAGGTACTGACTACTGACTTTTGCCAAAGAGTGGCTACACAGCAGGAGAAATCCTACCGGCAGCAGTGGAAGTCGGGCTACAAATCAATGGTTGTTTTCCAGCAAACTGAAACACACTGCGACACTACCATGCACTATTTATATCTTACCACCCCTGTTTGGGCAAAGTTCCTAAAAAACAGCATCAATGAACCTGGAGCCCAATGTTATTACATTGAAAACACCATTTTGCCACCTAGTGGTGGTTTCTCCCTTCATGCTTTACCTATGTTTTTGCTTCTCCAAATTGCATCTTCCTACCATGATGAGAGCTGTATATTGTTCAGGCAGGAAATTCTTCCAAGAAGGCACACAGTAATTTTCCAGAAAAGTAGCTACATGTTCAGTAGAAACTGAAAGTCTGTTGGGATGAATTAGCCAACTTCTTTATTTTAAGTTTTACGTGGTTTGGAAAGTTTCTTAATGTTCCCAATTTGCATTACTTTGTTAAAGATTAAAATAATTATTCTATTAGCTCTGTTCAAGGCTTTAGTTAAATGGCATTTTCCAAAGTTCTTCTCTGCCTTGATTTTCAGAGTAGATTGAGGATTTCATTCTGTAATACAGCTGAGCAGCATTCCCTACCACACAGTGTTTTAACACGTTGGGCTGCAGCAACAAGGCTGTAGGTGCACTGGTATTTTGAGGGAGGCAGGTTGCTGCTCTACAGCCCAGGGAGAAACCCTTCTGAAAGAACAGGATCTCTAAAAGAAGTCTTTTCAAAACCATGCACTGTGTGATTTACTGCAAGGAGACACTCCCATCTGGGATGTATTAAGTTATAACAAAGCTGTCTTTTGTTTAGCATCTCAGAAACAGCTGTGTTTGTCTATAAGCTAGAGAACAAAAATGAGAAATAAAATGAATGTATCTTACAGTGCATTATTTTCGTTCACATGGTTTGATTTTGATGTTTTCATCTTGTGAGGTTGCATGGAACTTCCTGAGTGTTTTGTCAAACTTTTTTTTTCATTTAAGCCTCTGAATATATGCCAGAATTCCAGTGTCCTTTTCTTTTACTATAAAGGCTCTTGTCTTACTGGAGAGGGCTGTATTGCTGGTGAAATTATACCTTCATAAGAAAAGTATGGTGTTGGCTAAGAGAAAGAACCATATAGAAAGGAAAACCATCCAAAACCTAAAATCCTAATGAGATTATGTACACTTCCTCCCAAGAAAATGGCCTGTTTCTAGATTTTCTCAATCAGTGGCACCACCATATGAGCTGATGAGAAATCAGAGTTGTGTGAAGATTGTAGCACTGTGATGGTCTCAGCCTGTGCACTGTTGTGCTGCATCAGCTGGGGAGGGGCTGAGGGGACCCTCAGCAAAGGGGGACTCAGATGTGTCAGAACCATGAGGAGAGTGAGGACCATCTACTACACACAAAAATTCAGTTGTCATTTCTCATTGCCTGGTTGTTCATTCACATTGTGGCATTCTTGTGAATATTCCTTTACAGACAGACTGATGAGGGTTACCAAGTGAAAGCAAATGACAGTTTACAAATTACCATAGAAATTCATCTAAAGTGGCAAAGCTTTATTCAAAGGGTTGAGACAAAATTCAGAGGGCAAGAAGACATAGCTCAGAACTGGATGTGAATTGGCACAAGCAGAACTAAACTTTTTCTAGTTCCTCAATACATTTCAAGGTAAAATATCAAAAAAGATTCTCAGAAAATTCTTTTAACTCATGCTGGAAAATATGAATCTTAAAAGGATTTATTGCTCAACTTCTATTATCTCTCCTCTCCCCCCAAAATTAAAGAATTACATTTATAAATAAAGTCAAAGTCACACCCGGCTTTATTACTAGCAGATCGTATACGAAAATATTTATTTCATTGATGTTTTAACTTTGGTAAGACTAATACAGATATTTAGTCATCCCCAGTAAGGGTGTTTATGTTTCTTCAAATGAATTACTTCATGACATCTGTAAACTGTTAAACAATGGTTTCTTCCTTGTACGTATGTCATCATTTGCCAATTGACTGATATAACTCACTGTTTTACCGTGCATTTGGCCCAGGTTGTCATGGTGTAGAAACCTGAAACTATGACCCTTATTTCTGTCAGCTTCACCTCTTTGGTAAACAGATGGTATTTGGTTTGGCTGAGTGAACTGGGATATTTGTGAACTGACTTTAAGGATCCATCTGTGCAAGTTGTTTTTCAACAAATCATAGGATCATAGGACAATTCAGGTGGGAAGAGACCTCAGGAAGTCTGTAGTTTAATCTCCTACTCCAAGCAGGTTTAGCTGTAGGGTCAGATCAGCTTGCTCAGGGTTTTGTCCAGTTAGATCTTGGAACCCTCCCAGAATGGACATGGAATCAGTCTCTCAGTGAAAGCTCTGCTGCTGCTTGATGGTCTTCCCTGAACACTTCGACCAAGAACAGATGCCTGGGAGACCTTGTCACTTCCATACACTACCTGTATTGAGAAGCTACCCCTGAGAATGCTCAGAAACCTCACTGACTGGTTGTGTTCCATAGCCACCCATCCAGCAAATGTTGGGTCGAGTTCCCCATGAGAACCAGGGGGTGTGACCAGAAACACCCTTAAGTTTAAAGCAATCTCTGTCCATTTCTTCACCATAACCAGGGGGTCTGTAACAACAACCCATCACAGTGTCTGCCTTCCCAGCCTCTTCTCTGTTTCCTGACCCACAGGACCAGCTGGACATTGATCCCATAGAAGAGATCCATAAATCCAAGCTGCACGTTCACACAGTGGGCAACCCCTTCTTCTTGTCCTCCCTGCCCATGTTTTCTGAAGAGCTTGCTCCATCTTGTTGCTCCCTCCAGCTGTGCAAGCTGTTCCACCATGTCTCAGTCATTCCAATATTTTTGTGACTCCATGCAGAGCTCTGGTTTCTCCTGCTTCCTCCATAGGTTGCAGGTATTTGTATACTCTTAAAGTTGATGTCTTTTTACCATTCTAATTGATTCTGAGGTGTCTCTTGTTCCTGCCACCCTGCACCCTTTGCTTTCCACCCTGTTCAGTGCTGTCTCCCACAGGTTGTTATTTCCATCCCTCACAATTCCTAGTTTAAAGCTCACCTCACCAGGTGGGTCAGCATGTAAGCAAACACTCTCTTGCCTGGCTTTGTCAGGTGGATCCCATCTCTCCCTAGCAGTCCTCTATCCTCAAAAAGGATCCTGTGTTCTTAAAAGC
This sequence comes from Corvus kubaryi, assembly GCF_017639235.1. Classification (NCBI taxonomy): domain Eukaryota; kingdom Metazoa; phylum Chordata; class Aves; order Passeriformes; family Corvidae; genus Corvus; species Corvus kubaryi. The sequence goes on along the minus strand of NW_024580671.1, from coordinate 32,698,017 downwards.
CAAATCCCTTTTGATGATACCAGTTGCACAACTGGGTATTGATTTGAGGACCCTCTGCTCCTTCTCCTGCATTTTCCCTTCACCAGTGAGACTGAGGAAGCACCACCCAGGCCCTGCCCTTCACCCCCAAGCCTAGAGCCAGGGAGTCACTCCTGACCACCTGTCAATAACATAAGCAATATTTTCATGGCTGAAATTAGATGCTAATACCTGAAACATAACCTGAGTCTAGATTCTCTCAAACACACAATTAATATAATTTCATTATATTAAATATTTTTGTTTGATCAAGCACTGAATGTTGGAAAATCAATTGCTTGGAAGTAACTACAATCATGGAAATCCTTTGAACTTCGACAAAGACACTGATCTTTATCACTAGTATTTCTTGATAAATTTCTTTTTTTATCTCTATATACCTATAGGCTTTTCCAGTGATTTGTTTGTAGTATTCTGTCTTCTGATTTTGGTCTTACAAAGTAGAGAAATCTCTTCACAAGAAATTACTTTCCTGCTGATGAAATATCTGTTCCTTCAAGAATCTAGGAAAAATTGTCTGCCATGGTTGAGAATACTCAAAAGGAAAATTAAATGTTTCCATCGGAGCTCACTTCTTTTTTTGGATCTCGCAAAACACTTCTCAATGAAATCCTCAGCTCCTCCTGACATAACACTTTGTGTTTTCTGTCTTAAAATACAGTTTCCAGTGGTAATAATTTGCTAACAAATTAATTCTATGTTCTCACAACACCTCTGCAGTCCCACTTAGTACTGCCTTGGCTTCCCATTAACTTCAGTAGTGAGTGGGGTTTTTACAACAGCATTCTTTGTCAGTATTTTACCTCTTTTCTCTAATTACTTCTGCTGTTAAAATGGTCACATTGTCAAGTCTAGCTTAAAATTCACAAACATTCATTGTCTGCACAAATGGAATGAAATCTCAGCTATAAAATGCCTGTTGATTGTACAGCCTTGAATAAAACATTATACTTCTTATTTTGCATTATTACAATTTTTTACATTGTTCCAAAACATGTAGAACAGCTTATTTTTTATTGTTGTGTTGTTGAGTATTTCTACAGAATATTTCATATGAATTCCAAGTTATGAAATGAACATTTATCTTTGTAGGTTTTAAATTTAGAAAACCATACAGTAAAAAGTTAGCAAAGCAACAAGGGTTTCTAGCAAAGAACAAACTACACATTCTTTGTAAAATATTAATTTCATATTAATGTTCTGCCATATTAATACATGGTAGATATGAAAGAATAGCTAAGAGAAATAAAAAACGGTGGTTTTCTTCTACTACCTCATCACTTCATGTAAAAGCACATATGGATCCAGTTAACAATAACAAGTGAATAAAGTTCCAGGGGTTTTTTTGACTGGCAGATCTCAGGTGTGGGACTCCTAAGGGCAGTTGGTGATAAACTCTGGCTTTCCTCATGGATGCACTGTACTCAGGTATCAGGTCCTGGGGCTCTGTCACCTGCCCTCACTCCCTCTCCATCCCCAGCCTCTCCCAAGTTGCCCTGGAGTCTGCACCCGCTAACTCCTGCATCACACTGGGATGCTCACACAGACACGGCTCCTGCTTCGACTTCCCATGTCTCAGCTCTCTCAGCTTTCTGGCTCGGGGATCTAATTAACGTGGATTTCTTAACAAGTAGTAAAATAGGAAGGTAAAAAAGACACTTAGTCTTGCTTGTCAGCTTCTTCCATTAATCAATCACCTTCTGTTTTTGCTATATGTTGTCTTAAGCTCTGATTAGCCTTCTTTTCCTCATTTTAGGCCTCAGTCATCAAACTCACAATTCTGGCAAGAGTAGTAGTTGGAAAGAGTTGGCTTTAATTTAAAAAGCAGTTTTGCAATAGGAATGCTTTATTTTAATGGCCATCTTTCTAACATCCAGCAACCTTGGAAAACATTTCCTTTGCCCTCTGCTTTAAAAGGAATAATTTTTCATGAGTAGAATTGCCTATGAATGCTTAATATGCAAGCTTTATGAAAGGCAACTTAAAATGCTGAGCAGCAGAGAATACTAAGACAGGATTGTGCTACATAAGGAAAAGCAGTTGGAAGACCAAGGATTTATTTGAGCACAGGTGTCAAGCTGTGACAAAGTTAAACATTATATGGCCTGTTTGTTCATCCTCTGCACCCCTTTTTTCCAAACATCACATCTGCAGTTCCCCATTCACTCTGCAACTACTAGAGGCAGCACAGGCTTGTTATAAGCAGGCAAAGCAGAAAATGTTTGGGATCTAGCAGCTCCTTTTGAACAAAAAAGCAGTGCTCTTAAGGTGTAGATATAATCTTGGCATTCTGTTCATGTACACTAAATCCTGGCTCCCAGAGGATGAAAGAAACCCCAAATCTCTTATTTCTTGTGAAGTAGGCACCTGTAGTAGGTACGTGTCTTTAAAACCTCACACTGTCTCCTGCTTTCTCGTATCAGACAGGAGTGATCTGTGCCCTGCAGTGGGATGTTTACAGTGCCTCTGAACTCTGTCTTTCCTCAATGACAGCCATAGAGATGATGAAATAAACCAGGATTGTTATACATATGTTATATATTTTAAAACTCTCCATGATACTTAGATGTAAGTCCACCCTCTCAATAAACAAATAGTTTGATAGAAACACTATCTCAAAAATGTATATTTACTAAAGTTTAGCTTCAGTGTTTGTGTCTGCATGCAGAACTATCATCTCATGTGGCATTACTTTCCTTGCTTTTTCAGTCCCCATAGCTTTCAAATCTCACAGTAATACAAGAATAACATTTTGAAGATGTGTTGAGTTATGGGGGAAAAATTATCTGAGCAGGCACATTGGTAATTTAAAAAATACTTTACAATCTTTGGGGGGGGGGGGTCATGTGTGTGTGGTTTATATTTGCTTTTAAAGGGACTTAGTGGGGAAAAAAAAGAACCAAACAAAAAACAAAACAAACAAAATCCAACAAACAAACAAACCAAAAACCCCCAGAACAAACCAAAACAAACAAGTCAAAAGAAGTCCCAAACCCTCTGGTTACAGGAATGAGAAGCAGCATGGGAAATTCAGTTATTCAGCTGGATTAAATTATTTTGGTGAGATAGAAAAAAAACGAAGTCTGAAAATTCAACTGAATTTCTCCTTAATTGCAGGGTAGAAATGTTACTGTAAATGATGAACTGCTTCTATTGCCATGTATACCATGCCATGTATAGTATGTCTATTACAACTCGTTATGTGAAAGTCACAGGTATGTCTTGGAGAACAGCTGATCTCATCTGAGAGTTCACAGATGCCCTGCACTGAAGGACCCTGATCACTCGAAATACTCTCTTCCCTTTAGTACAAGACATGAATAAAAATGTTTCTTTTTTCCATTTACCAAATTGAGCACAAACACACACACACCAACCCCTATCAAAATACTGATTTTATAGATTACATGGTTATTTGGAAGTCAGAGGTGTTGGGGAGGCTTTTTTTAGATTGAAGAAAAGCTCTTAATGAAGAACTGTGCTTAAAAGTGCGTGCAGAAATAGTTGTAAATGCATTTTTCTATTTTATGCAAAAAGTGTATGCTAGTGGAAGGGTTATCTCAAGAGAGAACCACACTAAGACAGGAAATATCCCATAAGCTTTCAACACCCTTTGTATTTTATGAGATTTACTTCACGACTGAGCCATAAAGTATCAGTCTTTTGGGACTTACCCTCTCTCATATTTTTAGTTTAGCAATAGTTCTACTTGAAAGCAGGATATTTTTCTAGTCCTTTAGTGACAGCTGTGAATGTTTACTTGGAGAAGCATATAAATATGGGTATCTGTCTGAAACTGCAGAATAAAAGGAAAACAGAAACTGGGGACCCCTCACTCAGCGGAAGGGAGGAGAGGCCAATGTACCTCAATTTCACATTGTCTGGGTCATTCCAAAATACTCTTGAAAAATTGCAAAAGGCATCTTTTTGCCTTCTGCCCTCAACTGCACACAGCTCTCACCAGCTATTGCTGATAATCTCTCTCGAACTTCTCAAACACATGTCAGAAGTGAGCATTTCCCCATATTTGCAAAAGGAGTTTATGTCCAATAAAATACCAGACATCTGCTCCAGAGCAATAAAGCAGCTTCTTCAGAGCAGTCTGAGTGAATTGAAACTTGCTGTGATGTGTTTGGGGCCCAGCTTTGCCCTGTTTCTGTCTGTTATTTGCCCTTATCCCAGATCTGGGTTTCTGAACTCTCAAGGAAATGAGCAGATTGACCAGGCCCTTGGGCTCTGCACATCTCTGCGGCACCAAAAAGCCTGCAAATGTCAAAGTCCTCAGGCTTGATGGCATCCTGGCACTGCCCTAGAGCCCTCAACACATACTGCATCTCAGGATAATTTTAATTTTTGTGGGCCCATATTTCTACCCTGATACATGAAAACTGTCTCCTTGCTATTCACATGGGATACAGCAGTGTTGGCACAATTGTTCTGTGTACACTGCACTGGAATGCACAGACGAGATTTGGGGATTTCAAGTATCTTAGAATATTTGTTCAACAGTGCAAACACTAACAGCCCTTTTAAAGTTCTGCCCCGGGATCAATTGCAGAATGTCACAGCTGACTCACAAACACAGGATTGTAATGGCATGTTGTAAACAGACAAAATCCCACCCATCAGCTTGCTTGCATATTTAGAGAATACTGATCCAAAACCCTTCTGATTGCAATTGAGATAAGAATGTTAAAAGATGTTTAAAGGAGTATTTTTTGTGAAAATACACTTCAGAATGAATTTAGCACCCAGTAAACTCTAAATGAAATCTTTAAACCCCGAAATACTAAGTTCAAGGTCGATAAACGCTTGAGGTTTGTAAGGTGTGTGTAATTCTTGCCTCTGAAGATCTGAAAAATGTTGTTTGATTCAGAAGGGCAGAGGTGTGCTTAGGATAAACTGCTAAAAACTTTTCTGTAAAATGAAGATGTGAATGTAGGCTGATGCTGAAAAAATCCAGTGGGCATGCGTTGAAACCAAAGTGCAAAAGATACTATAGTAGTTGTTTATTTTCACTGCTGTAGACACTGTTCTGGACTCACTGCTGTGCCCTTCAGAGTGACAACCAACCGCCTCCCCATGGCACCCCAAGCAGTCAGGCTCACACATGCCAAGTGTCACTGGAGCTTCTCAGACAGGTGTCCCATTTGCAAAGAACATCCCACATGGACATAAATAAAATAGTACACTTGTGCTAATCATCTTGTGATCAGGAATCATTGAAGATTTCAGTTAAATTCCCTGTACCCACCACGAGATTCCACTTTGATTCAGTATCTGCTGAGCATTAAGGTCTGAACGGTTCCCCTGGAATTCGTTGCTCCTTCTTACCTGTGTGCTTTTCTCTCTCTGATGCTGGCAGATGCTGGCCACAGTGATGTGGCTTACAGAAGTTAAAATTATCCTTTTTTTTTTGTTTGTTTGACAGTTATGGCCCTAGGAGGTTCTCATATAGCCCAAAAACATGAGCTGGAGGGGAGAGAGGAATGCAAGTGAAGAGGCAGAGATAAAGGCTGGGACATCTCTTCCTGTTTGCTCATGGAACTATGAGGACAGGTATTTGTGTTGGGTTTTTGCAGGTAAAGGAGAGAGATGGGCACTTCCAGAAAGTGGTTTTAAGATTCCTTACCAAAATGTATCTGCTAATGCTGGTCATCTTTAAAGTGCCTACCCCATCTCACTGACTGAAGAAAAATCATGGGGAACAAATTTAGAATGTACTGCTGATTTATGGAGTTATGAAATAGTTGAATAAACCTCCCTACAGGACTATTTTTCTGTGTTAAGGTATTACTACATTTTGTTCTTTGAAATTTTGGTAATTTGTTTTGTGAATGGCTGTTGCAAGGACAAAAAAGAGTTAAAGTACCTTTAAAATAGATCTTTGTGCTGCTTTTAAGCTATTGTAGCATATTTATGGAGATTTCTGCTTACAAAACTTTATAATAAACTGCCTCATTCCTTGGATAACATGCAGTTCCATTACACAAATGGAAGGTACATTGCATAAACGATACCCAGTGAGCTGGAGCATGACTTGCACTTTCTCATGACCAAATCAGAAGAGTGAATCACCAGAGCAGACCTGCCACCTAAACAGTATCTCTCTTGCATCACTACTTGCATTCTGCCTTTGTCTGGCCAGACTGTGGGGCTCCAGTCATACTGGATGGACATCCCACCTGCGAGGATGTCCTTGCTCAGCATCCAAGATCAGAACCATGACTGGTCAATTTGCTCAGTCCTTAGGACCTCATCAATTTTCCTTTGGGCAAACTCCTCTCTAAGCTGGCTTGCCTGGTCCCTCTATAACCAATGCAAGGAAATTGACATTTTTGGCTGTTATTCATCTCAGCCCAGAGAAGTTCTTCAAAAGGGGTCAAACAAATTTCTGCCTCTACCTTCCTTCTGGGAAGCATACATTTTTTTCTCCATTGACTATAAAGGGAAATAGGAGTTCCCATCCAGTGACCCTCCCTTAATAACTTCCCTCCAGGTACAGCTTTATTTCAGGACCACGTGTATAAAAACATATATAAATTCATTTAAACTGGCTCTCAACATAGGGCTTCTTGTCCATGGGTCACATTTATCTTTCATAATCCATATAATAAAATGAATTTTGCAAACTGCTAAAGATATTAATCAAATACCAGCCATTATCAGATCCTGAGAGCTTTTTTGAGAAACATTGGGGAGGTTGGCTTCACGACACCCTCAACTGATGTCTGCAGCCATGAGCATCAGATAAGTGATATGGTTTCTCATTACAGGCAGCAGGATGAATAGGCTGGAACACAAAACCAGGGTCCATTTTGCTGTTGCTGCTGGCAAAAATTCCCTCTCATAAAGCAGAGAATGATGAATCAACACACTGGGTGCTGGAGAGCTGGAAATAAACACTGCTCCTTAGACTTCTGGGTGAATTAGGAAATGAAAAATTTCTCTAGACACTTTTGGGCCCTGAAAACAACTTAATAAATCCTTTTACAAGTAAGTCTCCTGAGTGTTCTCAAAATTTATCATTAGAAACAGTTGCAAAAGATGGGAAAATATTTAGTTGACCTATAAGCTTAGAAAATTGGGCTGAGTTGATTTGACAGGAGTTACTTTAACCAATTTTTAGAAAATATATAGTAGTGTCTTGGTTTAGACGTTTTGTTTTAGCTTGTATCAAGAATATTTGTTTCTAACTATAAAAATGTTTCTCATATTTTATAAAAACATTTCAGCATTTGAAATGCTGCACTCACTTTTCAAAGAAAAATCATAAATATAGTTAAAATGCAGACCCTACTGCCAGTTACAAACACTGGCTGCTGAGAGTTGACATCAGAAACACTGCTAGGGCACTGACCTTGCTTTTCTCTATTAAAGAAAAGGAGCAACAAATAAAAAAACCCTCTAAAACTGTGTGGTTATGGGCTGCAGTGTATGAAGACTTCCTGCTCTTGCCACTAGAGAGCAGTGTATGACTTCTGAGTTTAAAATACATATTTCTTACCCAGCTAACCTATAGGTCTCTCCTTATCTATCAGTATTCATTTAAATTTCTCCTCAAGGGTGATGCAGGATTTGTGGAAAGAGTTATAGAATAGCATATGCTAAATATATAAAGTATTGTTACCTGCTAGTTGCTAATTTTTGATGAAAATTATGAGCTTCAAAATAGAAATGATGAAAAAGGTGCAGACCTTGTGATGTTCCATTTATGCAGGCTCACAGAAAATCAATTGGTTAAAATGGAATTCCTCTGATTTATATTAGTATAGTGGGAGGAAAATGTGTGCCACAAGTCTGTGAATTCTTGAGCCTTCTTAGGAAGTGAAATGTACCTATCACAAGTTGAAGGGAGGGCAAGGCTGTTTACACTCACCTGCTGCATTTAATGCCCTATTCTTTTGAAGGAGACACTGCTCTGATCAGCACTGAGATAGTCAAAGCATGTAAGAGAATTGTGCTTAAAAAAGTTACTGTCAGTCCATTGCAACATGTTGAATAACCTGATTTAATTGACTTCAGCAGTTCACTCTCTCTGTTCTTAGAAGTATTTTAAAGTAAGCCTTTCCTGTTCAGTGCATATGGCATTTAAAAAAGCCATCAGCTAAGAGGTGAATCAGGTCTGCTTTCCCACTGCCCATCTCTGCCCATCTCTGAAGTGCTTGTTAATGTAAAATTAAGGATCCCTGCCTTCCAGAGCTTTACTCAAACAAGTTATCACTCTAATGAGAAGTCAGCTGCAATTCAAAGATTGCACATTTCTGATGAACACCATTAAAACAAAATGCAGTAAAAAAATAATACCAGCATCATTACAAAGAGACATTGCTGAACAGATGGGCAAGCTTCTGCTAGGAGGACCTCAGAAACTAGATCAGTGACTTGGCTGGACAGAGGGAGAGAGAGGAAGAAAGAAGGATAAAGGAGAAGAAAATAAGATAACTTCATGAGAATCTTAGCCAACTCAGAACAGCAAGTAAAACTGCCTTCTCTATTACTTTGGAGAAAAAAAATACAATATGGAGTTTATTATTTGATGTCTCCTTTATTTTGGTGTACTCAGGAGTTCAAAGTAGTTGAATAAATTTAAACACTTGAATGCTTGGGGATTTTTCTTTTTGTGTTCATTGGGGTTTTATTTTGGTAGGCCAAAGTGATGTTCTCTAGGCAAGCATAAGCCTGAAGCCAGGGCATGATTGGTTCTGATCTGTAAGGATATTGTTTTAAAAACAGAGGAATCAAAAAATATACAATGGAAAACTTTTACATGGTAGAGAGAGACTGAGCAAAAGAACTCGTGCTGCCACTGATCTTGTCCTTCATAGGATAAGCTGCATCCTACAAGAGCAGATGTGCAGCATTTTCCTTCTGAGTTTTCTGAGGATTCTTCTGGGGGAAGCTGTTTATTCCCCTCCAAGGATTTTCTTCAGCCCTTATTTGCCATTAACTGTATAAACGTTATATTCCCCCACCCCAAAATCATTTATGGGATCAGCTGGAGGAAGTACTTGGGGTCAGAACTGACAGTCACCACTATGGACAGAAATTTCTCCCTTGAGTAGGGAAGCAGGGGAATCACCAGTAGCAGTTTAAATCCATATTTCAAACAGTAATGTTGGTTAAGTCACTGTGCAATACAAATGCGAGCTTGTGCTTTGATTCCAGGCCTCTTAATTTCTGGTAATTTCAGAATAAGAGTAGCCCACTGCAGTCACATTCTCATTTTTATCTGATGACACCCTAGTGCTGTTGAAATGAGTGTGATATAAGTCAAAGGAGAAGCAGAAGCACAGCTTCCACTGCTGACTGCAGTGCTTCTATACACATCTTAATCATATGCTCTCTGAAATGTTTCTCTTAATTTCCCTTGTGACCATCTCCTTTGAAGTTTTAATACGTGACCTGTTGCCATCTACCCAAATAGCTCTTTCCTCCCTATTTGCTCTTTTTCTATGCTCTTTGGAACATTATTTTTCTTAGCACTGGCCCTTTTACTCTCTTCATGTAATAATGAAAAATATTCTCAGAAACCTGTTCTTTCATCATACCTGTGTTATGCAATGAACCTATATAGTTTATCTAGGTCAGATGGTCTACTTAAATTGCATTAAAATGAACAGATAAATGTGAACTTCAGGCAGGTCATTTATTTCAGCTCAGAATGCTACACTGTGCTACACTGTACTTTAACTAGAGCTGGCCAAAATGAGTGAAAATTATGTCAATAATGACTGCTCCCATTTTTCAAGGATTTCGATTTTTCAGACAGTTTTTTTCTTCTGGTTTTTTTGGTGGTTTTGTTTGGGGGTTTTTGAAAGGGAAGCAGTATAGGTCTGCACCTATCTTCAAAGACAAAAGATTTAAGAAGAAAAAAAAAGTAAGAAATTTCACAGTAATTTGTGAGAATTCATACTTTATTGTATCAGCAGAATCAATAATTTCTAGCTGCAGAGGATCTATAGAGTAAGATTGAGCTATTTTGGTTCTGTACACCTGAAATTAGTTGAGCAGAGATTCACACAAGCCATTTAACTGGGGTCAAACAGAAAAGCGCTAAAGTCACTTCTAAAAAAGAGAGAAGGAAGGAGAGAAGTCTCTATTTATATTGCTTTGAGCTGTAGATGACGACTGACCCCACTGTCTGTCTTGTTTTCATTTAGTAGCCTTACCCAAATAAGCTTTTTTATTGACCTATAGTTCTTTAACACAATAACAACAGCCCAGAGGTACTGGCAAAAAGAAGGTCAAAGTGTGCCTTCTCATTCCAGTCTGAATATATTGATGGCATTATTTTATAAAGGCACCAAACTAAATAGGCAGCAAAGTGGCCTCTGGCTATGAAAATGGTAAAATGGAATCTATTTCCTAAGGGAAGGCTCCATACACACTTGAAAGCTGTGCAGCTTCCAGTCAGCCCAATAAATTCAGTTTGAAACTGCATTCTAGTTATAAACAATTAAACAAGTCAGTAAAAACCAGTGGCTATACATACTCTACATAACTATAATAACTATGTAGATGGTATTGCTGACAAGACACTTCTAGAGAAATGTGAGTTTGTAATTCCAGGGGAAATCTCTGCCACTGCAGTTTGGGGATTGCTTATGTTGTCACTGGTCATAAGAAGTCAAATCATAAATAAACTCAAACCACTCCATGCAATTTGAAATATATTAATGAGATTTGGAAGACATTAGAAATATTACATAGTTTATGGTTGTTTCCATCCACCTCCTTGATCGAGTTTTCCCAGAAGCCTCCATTGCCCTGTTTGTGGCACAGCTAATGAGAACTGATGTCTCTGTGTGTTTCTGCCTGAGCCCAGCTCAAATGAGTGTGCTGGGCCTCTGGGCACTGTGGTAGCAGCTTGTTTTGGGAAGGAATGAGGAGTGTTCACCTCCTGCCTGCATTTAATACCACTTTTTGCAGCACTCAGATTCACATGTTGTAAAATGTTGTGGCTGCATGGCCTCTGTTCATGGGTGATATCAAGGTCAGTGGACAAGTATTTGCTAATAGAGACATTTTTAATGTGTTCTCAGTGGTGTTTGTGTATCTCTGGGCACCAGCCAGCTCTAAAGAGGCAAAGGAAATTTTTTTCTCTGTCTGGAATTTGTATTTTCATGGGAGAGCAGCACAAGTCTGGTTCGAGTCAGAGCTTTAGGATGTTTCTGGGCTTGTAGCAAAAAGCCTCTATAAAAGACAGAGCTTGAAACACTTAGTTGGTAACAGACGGGTACTTCAGGCTGTGCTCCGTGAACCCAGGAGGGAAATGGGGCAGGGAGATTGCTTAGGAAGTTATGCTTCATATTTCCTCATGCTCTTTTCTTCCTGGTGAAGCCTCTGACTTGGTAGTGATAATAAAATTAATTTGCATCATAAGAATTTTCTCCAGTTATTTAATAGACTTCTCAACAAAAGAACAAATCTGACCATGGTATGAGATACTTAATATGACCGTCATTCACTGATATCCAAACAAGTAGGTGTTGGAAAACATCAGAATATTGAAATAAAAAATCACACACAAAAATAGATAATTTTCACTTGTAGGCTTAAAACACATACTTTTATTTCTTCAAAGTAATTTACAGATTTTAGATTTGTGTACATTATCTTTTCCTTCCTTCCTTCCTTCCTTCCTTCCTTCCTTCCTTCCTTCCGAATTCCTTCCGAATTCCTTCCGAATTCCTTCCTTCCTTCCTTCCGTCTTGATCCTCTCCACTGCCTCCTTAAAGTGGTAGAAAAGGCAGGGAGGGAGAGAGAAAGGACACACAGGGGAAGAAATAATTATTATTAATTTTCTCATTTCACTAAAACAGTAATTTTTTTTTTTTAGTTTGTTATTTTTTTCACAGTTTTGTGTTATAAAGAGCCCAAACTCAGCATTTATTGAGTCTGGCTGGAATCTTCTTTCGGTAGAAGATAGTTTTTGTCCTTTTTTTTACATGTCAACTTTACAAATACAGTGTTTATGGCTTTAGCACAATATTATTGCATAGCTGTGTTTTATTGGCTGTTATGAATTTCTGTGTGAAAAGCAAATGAGGCTGGAATATTAAGTCTAATAACACTATTTATCACTGATTTTGATAAACTGTTCTGATAAAAATGCTAATCACATTAATTCATTGAGGACTAAAATAAACAGTTCATTATAATGAATTAAAAAATAAATCAAACCATATTTTTGTCTCAAAAAGTACCCCAAATTTTATCTTTTCACCACCATCATTAATAGCTTCAGCTTATATCTTTAAGAAGCAGGTTACTATTGATTGGCTTCCAAGGCAAGAGTTTGTAATGGTACTTTATGCTTTTCACCAAACCTGCTGGAGAAAGCCTGAAAAAACTTCTTTTTCATAAAAGAATCACTTGGTCAAGACAGAATTTCTAAGTTCCTGCATTCCAGTTGAACACAAAAGGTTTTCTTCTCCAAAACAAAATGCCTTTCCAGAGAAGGCCAGAAGGAGGAGAAGAGTAAGGAAGAGCAATAAAGCTGAAACTGGCCAGTTCCATGTTGGAACTGAAGATGGAAGGGGGATCCAGCTGTGGATTTGGACATGTAGTAGCACCAAGTGGGTACTGGCGGCTGCAAAAATAATATGCCAAGTGTATAAAGGGGCATGGTAAGGTTCAAAGCAACAAACTGTAAAGGTGTAAAAATCAGTACTGGTAGTGGGAGGCCTAGAACCCAAGGGAGCAGTTCTGCCAACACACAGCATAAATTTATTTGGTGATTTCAATCCCATCTACACCAGATGTACATCTACATTACATCTAAAAAGTCTAGCACAGAAGGAGCAACCTGTCTGTTACAGTTTTATTTATCTGACTATTAATAATATTCCCAAAAATGCTTTTTGGGGACATCCAACCAGGACAGCTTGGAATCACCGATTTGTGACAGTTCCCACCTCTCACACATACACAAGTTTTGGTGTATCTATACCAGATCTGACAATTTAATAACCAAGTTTTTAAAGTCCAAGTTGTCTACATCCCAAGGAATTTGTGAAAATTTGTACTTTAAGCTCTCTTGAAATTCTATCACCTTTTACTTTAGGAAGACATGGAAATAAGAAAGAGAAAAGGTGTTATAAAAATAATAAATATGCATACTATTGTATATTAGTCAATGCTTCAGTACACTGCCAACATATTTAGAAACAATAAAACACAATGACCTGGAGAGGAGATGAACCTTGCTCTTGTCCAACCTTGATTTCATGAAAGGAGGTAAGTGCTCTTGCCACACGGTAAAACATGTTCCGGTACTCCCTTGGCAAGATCATTCACAAAAGTAAGTCATGTCTCAATCCACTATAGAAAAGAGGTTGCAAGTGGCTTTGTTCCATTACACTGATGGCAGAAGGAGGAAGAGACAGTCTTCATATAATTAAAAATCTGCAAATAAAAAGACTCAGGTCAGCACTGGTTTAGGATTGCATCTAGAGGAGGCTGCTGAGGTCATTGATTTTATTTTTAACTATTAACACATTTGTTTCAACTACAGAAGCTGCTTCTCAAAAGAACTCTGAGAATAAACATTCTTATTCACTGCTTTCTTTTTAATAATACAACCAAAAAGCCTTGAAGATTAAGCTACTTATCACCACTTTCAGGGCTATGTTCTCCTTTTTTTCATGGCTTGTCTAGCTGGAGCCTCAAAATCAATTAACTGAAAGGTCCTCATCACCTCTGGAATTCCACTCATTCACATCAGTAATTACAGCAGGTCTCTATGAAGCAGTGGTTTCTCAAAGAGTTAATTGAAATGCAGGAACAGCTTAATACTGATTCAGCAGACTTAGCTCTAAACTTCAAAGGAATTGTGATTTACCCTTTGTTTTTTTGTCTATTTAAATTAATCATGTTGCTCAAAGGAAAGGGAAATGAAACATTGGAGGCCTCAGAGTCATTCCAGCATAAATGCTAAGATACATTAGTCCTTTGAGACACAAATTCTGAATTTTTATTTTATTTTTATTTCTTTTATGAAATATTTGTTTCACAAAGTATCTATTTCATCTATCTTTCCTGGCAAACATAGGATTTTCCCCCCAAATCTTTGAACTGTACATCACATCTAGGTTTATTAATCTTAAATACACTAACATAGGAAAACACCCCAGGGCCTGATTCAAGTTTTACAAAGGTAATACAAAGCTTATCAGATCTGTGGTATACTTACTCTTGAGATGGAGTAGGCTGCCCAGCAATCTCAGCATGATTCATGACTTCAAATAGATACCTACCACTGCTCAGATGGCCTGAGATTTGGCAGCATTTTATCTCAACACACACGAAACTAACCCATGTCACACCTGCACTGTGTCACACATGCACTGAACTTGCATTTTGATCCCCAGACAAGCAAAGATTTCAGCACATAGATTTCCCTGGCTCTGGCATGCAGTATGTTCTTGTTGCACTGCTAAGGAAGACTGGCATTATGCCCACCTGTTATCCTCTGAAATGATAGGAGAGTTGAGAGAATTTAGTAGCTCTGCGTGCCCCCTCTCCTTTCCCTCTCTAGCCTGCTCCATGCTGTAGCACATGACAGTGATTCCTTGCCTGGTTGGGTGAGCCAATGGGTTTTTCCACAAAAACCGTGGACCACACTGGCAACTACAACCCAAAGATGCACTGTCCCACACAGAAACACGTGCAAACCTGCTTCCTCGGGCTGACTCTGGGGCTGGGACCCCACATGAGAAAGATTAGGAGGGTATCTCTAACATGACAGGGTGGGAGGAGGATCTACCTTGTCTTGCAGAAGTGTTAGAAGCAGCCCAAATAAACAGACTCTTTCTGTGTCTTGTTGGTGTCTTTCACAAAGTGATTCTCTGTTTCTCAGTAAAGGGTGAGCCCTGAAAGACTCACAGGGAAAGCAGAGATAGCATTTCCTCACTTTTTTATGAGGTAAATTTCACTCTTTCCTATACAAACCCTCAAGAAGGGTAGTTGCTCGTTTTGTCACTTCTTAGATGTGCAATCTCCTCATTACAGCTTTCAGGATGAGCAGATAAGTCTAATTAGATATTTATCTTGGAGTGAGTGCAAAGTCTGCTTCACCTTTCACATTCTTTGAAGTGAGAAGGGTCAGTTTGTAGCACCATTTCCTTAGTCATCATTTTCATCTGTGTGTTTTCTGTAAATACAAGCTTAATTACTAGCTCTTGATTATTAATCACTGTCAGTGCAGGAAAATTCTGCTGTGAAAAAAGACTGGTAAAATGATCTTTTACTCAACAGCACAGTGCTGAGTTCTCACAGCAGTACCTCAATGACTAAGACTGTGATTTTCAAAGTAACTCCAACCCACTATTGATTTGAATCCTAACCCCCTTAGGATCTTTGAAGATCCCATCTGGAAATTATTCTTCCATGTGTTTTGATTTTTGTATCAACTACAGAACCACCATGGCTCTGACCGACTGTTCTTGCCTGTTCTCCCGGAGAGGCGCTGCTGGCAGACCTGGTTTGGACCAGTGGCAATTGTGTGGTTCTGGAAACTCAGTGGGAGCCATGGAAGTGTACAGATAGACTTCCAGGTGTGATGTGAAGAGGCAGGGCTGATCCTGTCCCTGAGCTCCCCATGTCTGCTGAGGAGCCCTATACATTGTGCAACACATGAATAGGAATTATTAACTCTCAGTCAGTTGACTCTCTGGATGTTGTTAACTGAAAAACTAACTGGAAGAGTGCCACCAACCATTTTCCCCTCCTTGGGTTTACCAGGGTGTAAAATGCAGCACAACAGAATCCAGACCCTTTGGTGAAAGTTAGTGAGGATGTGTGAGTACTCTTTGCAGAGCATTGCAGAAGTGTGTCATAACCTGGTCCTGAGAAACACAAATCTCTGAAAGGCCCACTGGCCACAGCCTTCCTCATGGTAGTGCTACAAATGAGTTGTCTCACTCCAGTCAGGAATCTCATCTCTCCTTCCCTTGGATATTTGCACTGTTTCAGCCTCAGCTCCTGATCTACAGTTTATAGATGATTATAAAGGGTTTTGCAGTCATTATCAGCTGCTTTTGTTGCAGCCTAAATGACACCTACCAAAAGCACTTTAGGACTGAAGTTTATAAATACAGTTTTTTGTGCTGCAAGTAATTAAACTAATATTTTTGAGAGGTTTAGAAAAATTCAAAGGGAATAGTTTCTTCCTTCTTTTCCCTTTTCTTCCATAGGAGAAAACTGGTCTAGTGCAGTGCTGGAGAAATGGAAAAGAGGGATGGCAAAACAGCCATCACGGTTCCAAAACCTCCAGTGCTGGAGCACCGTTACGATCCAGTTTAAACCCAGAAAGGCAAAGCAAGCTAAGTCTCTGTGCATAAACTGGAAACAACTAAGAAGGTTCAAAATATTCCCAGAAATGAGATTAAAACCAAACGAGGTTAGATGTTGTTGCCAAAAAATTGATGTATTTTATTTAATAGTAGAGAGGCAAAGAGAAGGGAAGAGAAAAGAAAGAAAGAAATGGAAAAAAGAAGTGTGTGGGGGGGGGAACAGGGAGAGGTGACAGGGGTTAGATGGAAGCAATCACCCATCTGAGGGTCCCAACGACGTCTCGTTGCTCCCCTCCATCTGGTCTGCTCGTGGTGAGGGTCCCCTGTTGCCGCCGTGGCCACGCTGCCACACGCCGCCACATGCCGAAGAGTGCAGAATCCCGTGCATTAATACACACTGTGGGCCAGGTGGGAACGCCCACGTGTCTCCCTTGCAGGGGCTGCCTTGACACACTGTCCCTTGCAACACTGAGGGTCTGCTGCATCATCTCTGGTGCTCTGGTGCAGGGTCTGGGGACCCCTTTGAGGGGCGCCCCTGTGATGGGCCAT
The DNA here is from genome assembly GCF_017639235.1 of Corvus kubaryi. Taxonomy (NCBI): domain Eukaryota; kingdom Metazoa; phylum Chordata; class Aves; order Passeriformes; family Corvidae; genus Corvus; species Corvus kubaryi. Next base: position 32,681,131 of record NW_024580671.1, on the reverse strand, counting down.
GTCACCCCCTCCTGCTGTGGATAAGCTTCCCTCACACTGGTGAGGACCCCTCAGCTGGGCTCCTCTGCACAGGGGAGGATGGGCAGTCACGGCACCTCTGACCAGAGGCTTTTCCCAGATACCCAAAGTCTCTCCTTCCACCCTTGGTTCGAGGGTCTGTGAGAGCCTGGCAGCTGATAGCCCTGGGGCTGTGGTCTCCACCTTGGAGGTGTTAAGCCTCTGCTCCGTGAATGTCCCCAGCCCTGAGCTGTTACTTTATCTTATCTTCATCAGCAATCTTCATCAGCAAGGCCTCAGTCAGGGCTCCATTCAGGGTGGGGTAGTCTTCTTTGAAGCTTTGGTAATACAGTTTTAAAAGTCCTTCAAGAAAATGTTTAAGTCATAAATTATAATATTTCAGTCTCTGACAATCACACAGAGCCCCATGTGGCACTCAAACCTACCATAGGGTCATAGCTTTGCTCTAGGTACCTGCCCAAAGCCTGGATCTTCCAACACCAGTTTGGCCTTGTTCTTTTCTTTCACAGTTGAACACCACCCTGTGAGGTGGAGCAGTGGGGACATCAGAGTGGTGGTGCTCTCTGAAACATTTGCCTGCATGGTCTGGGTGGAGAGGACACCTCCCAAAAACAGCCTAGGAGCACCAGCTCTGTCCCAGGTCCTGGCATGCGGACCGTGCTGCAGTTGCCACTATTTCATGACCCAGTCCTAGAGAGCTGCTTATTTCTCTCTGAATCGTATCATCCTTCCTGCTTTCATTTTATTTTCATCCCACACAAACAATTTTTTTTTAAAGGAAAGTACATTTTCTCCTTGTATCTGAAATATAGTGCATCTCTATTTACTTGAATTCTGACTTTGTTAACTTTATTTGGCAAAATTTTATTTTCTGGGGGGAAAGGAAAAGAAAACAGTATTTAATTAGTAATAGGTACAGTTCATCTCGTTTTACGAGCAGAGCCATTCACCTGCCTAGAGCAGAGCTAAACCTTAGCAATGCTGGACATCCAAAGTTGTTCAGGCTCTTTTGAGGGAAAGTGAAAAGAGCAACCAGTTCTAAGCGCCTGGGTATTTTCCCAGTAGTTAAATACTCTCAGAGATCTTAACCTGTGTGCTGGACTTCATAAATTATTCCAGAAGGTCAGAGATATTTTTGCTGCTTATTATCTTTTCCCTGCTTTGTTTTTCTTCTCAGTGTTTTTGGCCTCACAGAAGTAGATTAGACAATGACCAGGTCATATAGAAACAAATACTGTCTGTAGCACAGACCCTTGGAGCTCTGTATGGTTCTACACAAGTACACAACTACTGCAGAGCAGAGGCAGCCCTTGGCTTCCTAAAACTGAATGTAGCAATTGAGAAAAATTGCCAGCACCAGCTTAAGTCAAGGATTTTCATTTGCTCAAGACCTAAGGTGACAGAGAAGTGGCCATGGCATGTCTAGCCACAGTGCTGTGAATTGGTTTAAATTATTTGTACTGTAGATCTGTTAGCAAAGGTTAACATCAGCAGCATCCCTCCCTTCCTGCATGTGTGTGTGGAGGAGGACTTGACAGTTTTGGCTGTATTAACAGATAAAACAGATATCATATAATATGGCACATCTCCCTTTGCTCTAGACTGTGTTACATGTGCCTCTCTAAAGATGAGACAAAAATTATCCTTTTTAGCTGTATATGTAGCAGCCTGAGGCAACTGAGAAGGGAGTTCCGCCATACAATTTTTAATTGCTGGAAGCATGTTTGTCTGTGGTTGATGTAATTTCGAGCATCCCATTTTATACTTCTCAAAAAGAAGCATGTATCCTGTTCCCAGCCTCTGGTATCGGAGCTGACGCCTCATTCCTTGTCCTTGCTGTGAGATCAGTCACCTGTGCTGTTTCCACTTGGGAGCAAGGCTGGTCTGAATTGGGTTTCCCAGCTATTGCTGTGAATACCGTCTTTTAATTGTGGTTGTATGGGAGAGAGTGATATTTAAATTTTATGTTCAATATTCCTACTGCTGTGAGCCTGGGCAGTCCAGGGCGTCTCCCTGGCTGTGTGTGATGTTAGCTGTGATGGAAGCCAAACAGCTTGGGTGTTCTCTGGAGTGTCTGTGACCAAGAATTCCTCTGTTCAAAGGTCCAGACCAGGATGGGGTGAAGCATTTCCTAAATCATCCAGAAGTGTTTCTAACTGTTCCTATATGAAGTGGATGGTTTTCAGGCTTGACATCCTACTGGTGTCTGTTGAGTATGTGCAGCTTGGTGGCACAGGCAGGTTTCTGAGATTAACAGAATTTTTCCTGGCTGTGCTAATTCTGGACATTGGGTCTGAAGGGACCCAGAGGGAGAACACCTGCAGCTACAGAAGAGATAGGTCATGTAGAATGATACATTCGTAGGAGTCTCAAAAATCACATAATTGAAACCCCTCAGGCTGAGGAGAAAATCAAACCTGCTGATTTAGCTCCTTAATTAAGGGGCACCCCACTGTTACATCAGCTTTTTAATGCCAGGCACTTACTATTGCTTTGCCTTGTCCCAGTCGATGTCCCCTGGTACGGCAGAGCAGACTTCTCACAGGATTAGATCTAGCTCAGCTGCCTCCCAAGCCTGTCTGTCACAAGCAGAGCTTGTGAGAAGTGGATTCCTGCTGTGCAGGAGAGGACAAGGCCACCAGCCGTGTGCCCAGGCCACATTGTCACTGCCAAGGGGTGGAGCAGGGACAGCCCTGGGATGCATGGAGCTGCTCCCGAGGGGCTGCTGTGTCTCATCAGCCCTTTCTGAGTCTGTCTGAACTTCCTCTGGAAATGACAGCTTAACCACGATATGTACAGGTGCCTTCTGGCACACAGCTGTATCCAGGTGAGCCCGAGGAAGACATCACCCCACTTCATCCTGCCTCTTCCCAGAGAGAGGAAAGCTGCTGCATCAGCTGCAGGGAGCACAGCTTTACACTGCAGCAGCTATCTGCCTACTGATTTTGACATAGCCTAAATGTGTAAATCCCTTGATCCATTAAAGCTGTTTTTCTCAGGTCAAAACATATTTATTTTCCTTTCAGAAGAAGCTTAGCTCACTTAAAGCAGCCCATAAAGCTTTTTTCCTCACTTTTTCCTGGTATTCAAAGTGTTCTTCCTTCAAGGGATGAGAGAGTGAAATAGTTTCTGGCTGCTACAGTAACTTAGAAGGAAGGGAAAAACAGTGAGAGTGAGCTGTCAGCTGGGTGACCCCATCATCTCAGTACCTGTCTGTGTTATGGAGCTGAGGCACAGAGAAGTAGTTTCCTTTTGGTGCAGGGAATAGATCAGATCTGAGAAAGGGTCTGCTGTCTCTCTGCTGGCCTCTTTTGGGAATATCAGACTATGAGGAAAACTCTGTCCTTTTCTCTCTACCTGTCAACACACTTGCCCTCTGCAGTAGGATCTTTTTGGCACTGCTGTGATGAATTTCTTTTCCAAAATGATTTCAGAGGCAGGAGGATATCTTTGTGTGTCTCCTGCAGCACATCCAAGGCTCCTGCCTACACCCCTTCCCAGTGATGACCCCTCAGGAGCTGCTCCTCTCTTGCTCTCTGCTGAGTTGCTGACATTTGAAACACACTGGACTGTCAAGGACTGAACACACTGGACTGTCAAGGACTGAACAAAGGCATTTTACAGCTCCAATTGAGTTACAGGAAGCAGTTTTCTATCTGTACCTGTCTTGGGTTTGTGTGTGTGTCACATTTGAATATATCCTTGCATAGGGTTAATAGATGCACTTCGGAGATAGCTGCTCACAACAAATTAATGAGACATTTCAAGACAGAATTCTTACCAGCTAATTAAATTACCTGCCTAGCTTATTAGAATTAATCACTGCTCTTCCAATATATTCGTGTAAACAGAGAGATTTTCATGTAAATTAAGTGATGTTTGAGATGGCTGATGAGTCTCTGTTGTTTGCTGGTTCTAATAGTACAGGAGAAAAGATAAAATTACTAGAAATCATTCTTTATTCCTACTACCACATATTCATGCTACTTTCCAGTTTCTATAACTATATATCACACAGTGGGGTTAACCTGCTCCCTCAGAGGAAAAAATGTATGTCTTGTAAAGTCTGATTTCTGCCATTTACTAGTCAAGTATGAGAGCAACTGTAGCTGTCACAGGAATGAGTTTTGGAGAACTTAAGAGACTTAAATTATGGAAGTCTTTCGTTGGAGATCCGTATTTCTCCAGAAGATTATAACAATGACTGAAAAAAACCAACAAAACCCCCACATTTTATAAGTTCATTTTAGACTTAAATAACAGAGGCTTAAACATTTCCCTCTAAGATTGCTCACTGCTGTCAGGGATGACCACTCCAGTAGAGAAGGGAAAGGTTTTAAGATTTTCTATCAAGAAAGATGCTAGAGTAGGAATAAAGAAAACTGGGTTCTTTCTCCATCCCTCTTTCCAATTCAGCTGCATCAGCCACTTTGTCCTTCAGTGCCTCAGCTTCCTCTTGCTGTTTGTTCCCTGTATCATCAGTTGCAATGTTCATCCCCTGCAAATGCTCTTTTACTTCCTGTAAGGAGTGAGAGACCAATAAGAATGGAGAACATAAGATTACCCCAGTTTTCTTCCTAGAGAGGAACCATAAAATTCAAATTGATTTAATCAAATTTAAAGTTTTTCAATTATATTCTGGAGGATGAACATACCTATGTATATACCTATGTATGCCTAAGTAATTTTTCATGTATAAACAAATAAAAACAATTCCTAGGGCAGGAATTTATTATAGTTTCTGGTTTTACATTTTCACTAGACCTAAGATCCACATCTAAAAGTCTTCTCTCAGCAGCTGCATTGACATTGAGCAATTCAACACTGGATACAGATGATGAAATTACATTTGCTCCAGCAAATGTTAGAAATCCATTCCTTGAAGACTTAGGCATAAGGCTGATTGAGTTTTGTTGCTGTGTAGTACTGCCAGGTTAAGGAATGAAAATTCAGACAAGCATAACTCCCAGGATGGGGTTGCATAGTCCTTCTTCTCACAACATCTGTTCTGCTGCTGCTTGCGTGTGGTGGATCAGCATTAGAGTTATTACAGGTAGAGAGGAAATTCAGCCAAGGATGATGGAATGATTAAATTATTGATTCCCTCTTCATCTGAAATGTGCCATCAATCTCAAATATTTGTTCAATTGCAAGATTTCCTGTATTTCCATTTTCCTGAAAGCTCGAGCATAAGCAAGATCAAAGATGGTGCTTTCACATAAATGGTTTCTTTTATGGAACATTGTTTTTCACGCATTCCTATCCCAGAACATTCAGAGCCATACTTAAATTACTTTACTTTTCTTGGTGATGTTTTCCTTTTAAAGATTCATATGTACTGTCTCTTCTAGGCTCATGAATTGTAGTCCTATGTCTGAATATATTTCTGTGGCTTTCAGAGGTCAGTTTTTAACATGCAAAGTTCATGAATGCAGAATGATTAGGCACCACTGCTGTCAGAAATATTTGGGCTGTTTACCTTTTGTCAGCTAAAGGACACAATGCGGAGTAGCAGACCCCACCTGCACTGATCTTCCAAGAGGGTTGGCTTTGTTTTAGAGCTTGAATCCTTTTTCTATTTGTTTTGGAATATTTACAGAGCAAAATCATGCTGCCCTAAGACTTTTTCTTAAGAGTAACAAAGAATTGCCTTTACTTTTGCAAGGCAGATTCTGAGCTCCCTAGCAGCATTTCACTGCACCTTTCCAATTATTGGTGGTGTGTTTTTTTTTCCTTTAGGCCAACCTGATCAAAATATCATACAGTATTCCAAATAAGGTTTTCTTACTGTCCTGGACCTTGTCATCAGTGCTTCCGTCTCTTCACTAAAATCACCTTGCTTGATCCAGCCTGGGTTTGCATTTTTCCTTACTCATCCTTCTTCTCAAGTGAGAAACAGTTCCTTAATAATGCTGCCATGTGATATCTGTTCTGTTTATGTCTTATTTAATTTCCTTTTGTGTGATTTTTTCTTGACTAATTACTATGCCTTTCAAGCACTGTGCTGAAATAGACTGAGGCCTTAAGTATCACACATATTCACCACAAAAAAACCCCAAATCTTAACCAAACACAAAAAACTTCATGTGAATTCTCTTATTAATGAAAGCAAGATTATTTTTAGCCAAGTTTAACACGGGTGGGGTGAACTGTAATTAAATGGCCATAATATTCTGAGGAATTATGATGAAGTATAAGGCAACATTTGTATTGTCTACTCAGGCTACTTAGGCATCATAATTAAGCTGTGATTTAAAAGACCACAGGAGTGTGATTTGAAATGCTGTGCTCTGTGAAGACAATGAAAACAAATAAGCACTTTTGAGGGGCTCAGTTCAGCATGCTGGTGCCTCGAGTAGACTAAACTCAAATCCTCCTCCTGGTGCCCACCATGGAACAGCGCTGGCTCCAAACTGGCACCAAGTTCATCCTTCGTGAAAATAAAACAAGTGTTTTCCACCCAGAGGGACACAAAGGATTATGAGTTTCAAATATAATATAAAATAATGTAGATATAAAAGTATTTTGGTTATTCCTGTACCTTGCTTCGATGAATCCTCTTGTTTCTGTGAGACATTTCTGACTCATGATATCCTGTCGACTTGGGCTGGTATTTCTTCAGTGCTGACTGAAATTGGCTTAACTTTTAATATAAAAGTACAAAACATGGATCATTTTTTAATAAAGCTTTGCTGTGTGTATTCCTTAAAGACTTGTGGGATGTGATAGTGTTGAAAGACAAGACAGAACAGTTAAAATAAAATATTTAAAAAATCTCCGAAGATTTTATTTTCACTTGTCTTTGAAAGTGATCAAGTGGGAAAACACAATTATCTAATGACTGATTATTTCTCCCATTAATAAACAATTGACTGTAGAGTTCAGAAGGTCTGTCCACTTTGCTCTTTTTAGTGTGTTTTTGCCAAGTAATCTGTTGTCTTCGGCTTATTTCCTGGCAATAAAATTAACAGATCTTTTTTCCACCCTACTCTCAATAAGGTCAATCTCTCTGCTCACCTGACACAGGTTATAAGTCCTACTACAGCCCTTTTGATCATAACACCAGGATTATTGACAAGCTGTCAAAATATGGGTTATAACTAGTGCTTTTCTGGGCTTCAGTATTGACTATATGCCCTACCAATAAAGCAGCATCATCATAATACTTTCAATCCCCAAAACAACAGGTTGCAGGTGCCAAGCAGTGAATGACTTCCAGACTGTGGCAGAAATAACTGTCTAACAAAGTGCAGTAAAGTAATAATGGTTGTGAACAATTATGTTTCAGCGTGCAATTTTAGAAGAATAAGGTCCATCAAGGGTTCTGAAATATGGCACTGAGCAATTTCATTTTCCATTGCAGACCTTTTGAAATACATACTCTTAATAACTCTTGCTTCTCTTCTCCTGCTATGCAGAAAAGACAAAAATTCATCTCAGTTTTGTAACATATATAGTCTCTATACAAAACAATTTGTCACAAACCAACACAATGTTCTTGTGTTGTTGCATCCAGCAATATCTGCTAGCATTCATCAGTAAGAAAGTTTTAAGTAGCAGTTTAATAAAAAGACAGAGCCTAGATAGATGAAGAATGGAATCATCATTATCAGCCTGGAATGTAGAGTCTTTGGACACTGGATGCATTCAAAGATTGATGGCTCAGGACTGTTTCCAGCCCTGAGTGTAGTTTCCAGGCTCTGTCTGAGAGATGTTAATATTTGAATTATTGGTCTCTTGACTACCTCCTTGCCCAGGCCACTGGGAGAAAGAGTGATGATCTATGTCATGTTTGCTTATCTTATCTTTGAAAAAAGTCTACTGAAAACGTCACACTGTGCCTGTTTTCCTGGCTTTTTGAGTAAATACAAAGGAGGAAGAAATCTGTCCATTCTTGTATTGGAAAGATGCAATTGAGTTTATCAGTAGCTGAATGCTATGAAAAACCTAAGTGTGTATTTAAGCTGGTATCAAAGGACCAAGTATAGGTAATACCAGGTGCCTCATAAATAAATTACTGTGGGTGGCTATGGATTGGCTGCTTGACACAAACAGCCCATCTGGAGCTATAACCTTTATTAATTGTTCAGCTCATTTTTAATCTCTACTTTTGAAAATAAAGATTCCATTTTCTATAATGTAGAAGTTCTATTGCTGAAAATGATGTACGTGCTCTGCTAATTCAGAGAACACAGACGATTTTAGGGCCAATGCATTGCATTTCCTCTTAAAATACCAAAGTACTTTACAGACAACTAAGCTGAACAAAGCAGGCCATTGTTACCCTTGTTAAAGGTATCTCTAGGTGCAGTGCATTTTGACTGACTCTGACCATTTTGCCATATGGGATGCTAAGTTTACTCTCAGACTGTTTCAGAAGCATGCCAGCTACATTATCTCAGGCAGTAAGCTATAAGAAACTCATCTTGCTCGTTCATCAAATTCCCAGCAAATTTCCTAGGGAATCAGATTCTGGCTGCCATTTGTCTGTACCTTACAGCCAACACAAAACCAGCCTGAACAATGCCTTGCACAGTGTGGGCTGATCTCTGGGTAAAGAGCCAAAGTAGTGAAGTGTCACAAAGTAGAGGAGAATTTGGACTGTGGTTGTGGCCATACAAGCCCCTTCTCACTGGGAAGAACAGGAGGGGATAAAGCAGCAGCTACATCAGGAAAGAGACTCTTCTCTGCTCTTTTTGTGGTACTCTGTGCAGCAAGGAGTAGTTTGAGCCACAGATCCAGGAAGAGGAGTACTTGCCATGGTAAAGGTTTTCATGGACGTGCCTAAAGTAACTATTGGTGAAAAGATGTGATCAGAGCTGAAGCAACACAGCACAGCACATCACAGTTCTGCACCCCCAGAAGCAGCAGGGGAGAGAGTGCTGCCTGTTCCTCTGCCTTTATTTTTGCTCATGGTTACACGGCTTTGGTTATCATTTAAATAACATTAGAAGAGGTATAATCCAAAGTGCAATACCTCAAACACTGTTTTTAGTTGTCTGACATACAGCATATGCATCTTTCAAATACCCAAGGCAAAAAGCCTGATAAAGGCTCCAAATTCACATACAGTCCCTGCATAGGCTTCTTGTGGGGGGCCGGTGAGCCTACGGAACAAGGGACAAAGAGACTCCACTGGTAGGACAGTCCCTAGTATCAGAAATCCTTCTCAGGTTAGGGTGAACAGAAAAAGCTTCCCCCAGGATGCTTTGCCCTGCTATGTTAATGTACCCCAGTTCTGCTTCCCTGGTTGGCTGTGTTGGCCTCTCTGCCCCTTTGTTACCTTGCATGTCCCATGCTCTAGAAAGTTCTCCACTCCACGTTCCCCCCATTGGCCCCTGCTCCATCGTCACTCCCCCAGAGTTTCCCCATTGGCTCCCTTACCCTAGTCCCACCTTTGTACCATCCCCCGTGCCCTCAGATCATTGGTCTCTGATGCTCCCTCCTCTCCTGTACTTAAACCTGAGCTCCCCACTGTTCTTTGTTTTTGTTCCTGGAGCCCTTCATGGCGTGGCAGCAATAAACCTTTGTCCGTGGAACCCCATACGAGGACCCTTCCTGCCTCTTTGCCATCAGGAGCTCTCTGTGCATGTGTGTGTGTACACCATGTGTGAGTGTGTGGTGGTCCTGCCAAGTGGCTTCACCTTGGAGACACTTTAGGAAGGTCACAGCATCTCGCGCTCTGGCACCGACAAGCTGCGCAGTCTGCGACAGCTTCTGACTTTACAAAAGCTTTAATAAAACTATAGGAGGGACCTACAGAATCATTCTGCTTCCATATGGCTGATCTGGGAGTGGCACAACTTCTAAATGCATTTTAGGATTATCAGAGGCTCATATAACTTTTACCAAAATAATAATTTTTGCGTAAATTTCATCTGTTATTCTCCCTTCACTCAAAAGAAAATACAGCGTTAGAGGGGGTCTCTTTTGAGCAATTATGGGGTTTTTTCTCAAAAAAAAAAGCAGGATGGGAAAGCTTGGAGCAGTCTTGGGGCTTGACTATATCCAGTGCTACATCGCAGTACAAATTGGCATCATAAATATTTCTGAGTTGGTGCAAATGAAAGTAGACAGACACTAAGTAAAAGGAGCTAAATGAACAATATTTGAAAATTAAATCCCCTCTATAGCCACAGAAAAAATTTATCCAGTTCTCAACTCCTTCCCAATCAATTTGAACTCTAACCTGGTGGGCTGAATATTTTGGGGAAGAGGTAGATTCTTTAACCTGCATGCTGAGGCTGTCCATTAGCTGTTTTCCACTGATTTTGGCCTGGCCACATATTGCAGGGACTGTTGAACGGATATTGCCAGGGAACAGCTGGATGATGGTACGAGCATCATCTGTACCCTGGGGTTGAAAATCCTCATGCTTCTTCCCTAGATCAGTTTTCTCAATTATAACTTCTGATGGCAGACAGATTTTTTAATTAAAATCACATTTTGGCAGGTTTTTTTGATCCCTCATTAGATCTGATGGCCATATGTAAAATGGAAACCTGACTTGCCTAAGTGGGATCTGTTAGTTTATGCAGTAACTGCTGTAACCTGAAGGCAATAAAATTAGTTTAGCAGGTAAGAACAACTTACTCAGCATTCCTCACAGGCTGGAGAGGAGGAAAAGGCAGCTGACCCCAAATGCTTTAAAAATACCCCTCCTAGCAGCGATGTGCTAAGGTAAACACTGAGGGGAAAATGCTGTGAAACATTTTCATCAAGAGCCAGTGTAATAACAGAGCAACTCGAGTTGGGGCTAATTAAATTGTTTTAGCTACCAAAGGGATGGGGTTTTCCAGCTGCGTGCAAGCAGCAACAACAAACTTTCCTTCGGGTGCAGAGTCTTTCCTGGTTCTTTAGCTTCACACAGCTCAAATGTTATTCTTACTCATGACGGTCTCATCAGATATTTGGCTTCAGAAATGCTTGCCTGGCTGCATTAGCTATGGAAGAAAACAAGGAGGGTGAATTAAATAAAGAATCCAGTGTCCTTGACAGCAGTGGGGTTTTAGGGGTGAGGTGGGGAGGAGGGAGGATGTTCCTGGTAGTTTTTCTATGGGCTACTGTGTGTTCTTAGGAATTTCTTCAGCTATATTCAGCCTGAATTTGAGATTCAGATTTTCTGCATTCCTTCTATAGTTAATTCCTATTTGCTTGTGCAATTTTTTGAACTTCAGTATTTTCAAGATTGGCTAAAAAAAAATCAGGCTCCTTTTTCAGATGGGTGGGTGGCTTTAATATAGGATGAAAATACTGCTACAGTGTTGCTGGTCTTTGGAGATCACTCACTAGAAGTGAAGAGAGAAATAAAGATTATGTATTAAGAGCTCACTATATATCGTAAGAAAGGCAAGCAATTATCATAGAGCAATAAATTGCATAAAAGATGGAGAATTTTTGACTGTAGAAGAGTTTATATATATATATATCTATAATATGCAGATAAATGTATGATTTAGCTTCTAATTTCAGTCATTAAGCAATTACACCTGATGAGTAAGGAGAGAACAGAGGGTCAGCTGTACTTTCTAAATTATACAGACAGTGACAGGGCTTCATTCATCATGGTAACTAAGATCTTCACTGTCCATGCTTTAGTTAATAAGATGTCCAGGACAGGGAGCTGTAGCTTTACTCACTTGCCAACCCAGTCAGAGAGGGGGCAATGGAACTCTGAAACACGAGTGACTGATGTTGCAATGAGTATGCTTGTCATTGACAGCGACCTCCTACTTTATATATACTTTATATATTTTTAAATGAGGTTTGTTGAAGATATCAAGGGGGACAGGTGGAAGAATCAAAGTACTGTGGTACATACTACAGAGCATTAATTCCAATTTATTTGGGGTTCTTCTTGTGTTAATTGGACATTTATATGCTTATAATGTGTTACGAAAATCTGAATTTTCAGGGAAGATACACAAATAAAGATATCCTCATCTGAAAAAAAAGTAGATTCAAAATTTTAAAAAATGCTGTGGAAACATAGAATTCACTTTAAGTGCTAAGAGATACTAAAGCCTTCATAAGACCTGCAAACATGGAAAACCTGATTAAAGGATTCATGTTTCTGCAACACTTAACACATAGGAAGCTAATATGGAGTTGTTAAGACATTAAACACTGAAAGTGCTTCAGGTGCTTTTGATGAGGAGCTTCAAAAGTTGAATCATTTTCTCCCTGCCCTGCAGAAATTTTGTAATTTCTATCATTCCCCTGATGCCATGAAGATTTTTTGTCTTTTCTTTTATACCCCTGTTATACCTTCTTACAACTTCTGTATTCTTAGTGCTTTTTGCCTACATTCTTGTACTCATTTGTTCAGCAAGGAGACTAAATATTTTAGAAGCTTCGTAGTTAGGGGATCAGTGTGCCCCAGACTCCAAGGTCCTCTCCAGAACACACTCTGTAAACCAAGATAGAACCATCCAGGGGAAGGCTCCTTGGGGAGGGGGGCTCATTCAAGCCTCTCATTGGAGAATCTTGGATAGATATGCTAATTAGTAAAACCTATAATGGTATACCAGATCTTTTGGGGGTGTGCATTGTGGTGGGCATTTCGGTGCACTTGACCTGGACATAGTGCACCTAAGGATCCCTAAAATAAATACCAAGGTAAAACCCCTTTTTCCCTTCTAACCATGTTTGACTCTTGATTTTAAGACCAGGAAAAGGCATCACCCCAAGTCATCTCAGTGTGCAGCAGCAATGTCTGCAGGACCTGGGGAACTGTTTGGGCTGCAAATCCCCATCACCCATGGCTGGATCATGACTTGGGTGTTGGGAATGACCCAGTTAAGTTCTGGAAGATGCCACCAGCAGCTCCTCCACTTGCTGCCGTTATTTTCTGACCAGTTGGTTCTTTCCAGCTGACTGGTGAGTGCTGAGGGGAGCCAGGGCAGAGCTTCCAGTGAGTCTGTGAGGCTCAGGCTGAATGGTCTTGCAGGAGGATGTTGTGTGTGCTTTCTGCTGCAGGAGAAACGAGCAGTGTGCTGTGAAAATTAATTGCACCCTTGAATGCTACAGCTCCAAATTAGATGATTTTTTAAATTCTCTTTTACCAGCAAACCCACTTAAGCGTCACATAGATGGAAAATTCTTATAAAATGAATATGCAAACATCTCCCCCTTTCCCACAGTGAGACCTTGTGAGATAATTTGGAATTAGAATGGGATAAGCCTTATAACAGGCTTAAGACATTTCATGCAGGACATCCATGACTCATTAGCTCATTGTTCTTCACTGATGTACAAAAGCTTTCCCTTCATACAAGACATTTCTTAGCTGTCTATTATGTTGACATCTAAGCACTGACTCTTCAGTGTTCATGCCTTATGTAACAGACAGCTTGGAACAGTCATGCAGATAAGTAAGGGATGACTCTACAATGCTGCTCATACTTTGCACTATGCATGCACTATTTTCTTCACTGTAAGTAGATAAAAGACAGAAAAGGTATAAGGCCAGTGAAATCAGCCCTGCTCTAGATGGCATCCCAGCAGTACTTTGGCACAAGAGAAACAAATGTGCTTTTGTTCTCACAGAAACAACGTCACAGCTAACAAAACTCCAGCTGTTCTGCCTCTATGCTATTCTGAGTTTCTAAGAAATGCATATTTCACCTGTAAAACATATTGGGTTAATTTTCTGGTCTATGCCACATCAGCAAAGCCTCATGTGAAAAGAGATGTTGGTATGAGTCGTGGTACTTACAAAATGTTTGAGAACACATGAGAAAGCTCACATGAGACCAACAGCAGTTACAAGAGAAAACACTGAAGTACTTTTAGAAAGAGCTTTTAGAAGAGAAGATGGAGAAATGAAAAGATAGTACACTTCAGTTACACACAGTCATACTGCATACTGAAAGGTAGTGTTTGAATCCTTCGACTATAAAGAAAACTGCATGGAAAGAAACATTCCTTGGAGGCTAATAAACAAACCCAACACTTCTGGTTTAGGAAGTCCCAGGCCATTCCAAGGTGAAGGGATATCTTGCAGAACTACTTCTGTGCTCAACCTGTTCTTTTACACAACCCCAATTATTTCTTCTTCCTAGATGAACATTCCATCTGACCTTGAATAGTTCCTGTTCTAATTTTTGCCCTTCTCTCAAATAGTACTTTGTGATAAAAAATGTACTTAACAAACACATTGCTTCATCTGTCACTGAGGCAGTCAAGGAATCAGGCCACTGTGATGAGTGGTTTGTGTTCAAATGATCTATTTTCCTTCTGCTCTGAGACTGCACCTTTTTTTTTTCCTTTTGCGGCTTGCCTGGCCTTCTCCTACATGTATCACATCAGATCTCAGAGATCTTCAGGGCTGTTTGCTGATACACAGGATGCCTAAGCTTTCTGATACAGGCCTGTATTCTGAAATGGAGAATTTATTTTCTCAGTAGTCTGGACATTGCAGTGTGACTGCCGAGTACATTTTGATCCATTCTTTGATATTTGTCTCATGTCAGCCTTTCTAGCACACTTCAGAAGAATTGAGGTTTCTTTTTGTTCATCAGCCAGACCAAAGGAAAAATATTATGAATAGTTCTAAATGTTTGTCTTACGTGTTTCATACAATTCTCTCCAGACCTTTTCTTAAAAGGGACGTGAAAATTTATTGTCCAATGGCCTCAGTGTTCTCCAGTCTTTTATATTTCTAGAAGGGTTACAGTTTTGTATTCTTATTCACTTGTCTTTCATTTAATTCTACAGTTTCTGCCTGGATAAGTTGTCAGTAATTGCAGTCCATTTCTTGCAGCACACATGTAAAATAACAGTGCTGTTCCCTCAGAGCATGGGCTGAAAGAACTCTGGAGCAGCTTGCTTTTAAGAAATACCCTCCAGTGAGTTATGGCTATGTTCTACACGAATGGCTTCCTGCTCCTGAAAGAGCTGGGTGAACTTTCCAAGCACAAACATCACTGCAAGACATTTTTTTCAATTTGTGTCTACCTTTATTCCATTCATGTTAGTGTCACTGATAAAAAGTTAAGGCTGTCCCTTTCAAAGGACAGTGCTTCAACTCTTGCCCCTGTGTCACCACTTTTGTCTTTGCCTTTCCATTCACATCATAAGTGTTTTAGAATAGGTCACTGGTTCTCTGACATATGAGACAAATGCATCAAGAGGAAGAAACCATGGTTGTTTCATTCTTTGGTCAATCAGTGCCTCACAGTTTCCAAATATCTGTGATTTATGGGGGATATTTTGAGGTTTTGAGATTTGGTGCAGTGTTTCTGAATTGATTTATTATCTTCACTTAGGGTTTGTAATGATTTTGCCTTTCTAGGGTCTGTATCCCAATATTTCCACAAATAATCAACATTTCATGTTTATCCAAATCTAGATATGCTGACTAGCTGTTTGAAGGCTCTGTGGTCCCAATTGGATGCTGCTGTCTCCAACATGGCCTCTGGGTTTCTTGTAGGCTGTTCCACTGCTCCATTCAAGGCCTGCCTTGCAGGCTGTTCATCCCTTCTTCCAGCAGACAAACACTGATGCAAATACCTCCCCATTCAAATTGTTGTTAGTGTTGTTTTCCAGATGAAACACTTGGAAAAAATACTGCCTTTCCTAAACTACCAATAGTGCTTACATTTTATTTTTCATTTTATTTACTTCTTATCTATGTATTTCTGCATTTGCTTTTGTAGCAATTTAATACATCTTTCTTACAATTTCCATATTTATTTATATTATTTGCTGCTCTAGCTCTGTGCCTGACTGATATGCTCTATATTTGGTTCTGAGCTTATTTACTAGCTCTGCGTGCTGCTCTTAGCTGATTTATTATGGGCTGTCAGAGTATTCCCATTTGAGCTCCTTCATACTTCATGGCCATGATTAATCTATCACAACATTGGTTCAAATTTTAAGATTTGATCATTAGTCAGCCATTTTGCACAGGTTGACAATATACTTATTTTGTACTTTTCCTATGGAGGGAAGTACAGTCTTTAAATAAGAATCATTTAGACTGGAAATAGTTTTGGGCCATTGCTAGAATTTTACATAGATACTCCTGGTCTGTTATCAAGATGGTCAAGGCATCCAAACTTAAGAAAGCTTTTGTTATCACTACAAATAACTTTGTTCAATTTCTATCTTCATTGTAATTTCATCATTTGTATTTTGTGGTGTGAAAATTTCCATTTGCAATAGACTTCCATGTCATAGCTAGACACATGGAAGCGGGGTTTTAATACATCAAGATCATTATGTTTTGACTAATACTTGTGTGCTGCTTTTACTTTTACACATTTACTTGTGGATAAATGGTTGAGGGAAGGGTTGGTTTGTCCTGTTAGTGCTTGCACTTATCTGCAGGAGCCAAGTTTAGGTACTAATTTTATTGTTAAAAATGAAGGTAACATTCAGGTTTGACTCCTGCTTTCATATACAATATTATTTTAAATTCAGGGTTTACTGGTAGTAAATATTTTAAATTCCCAACATTATCTTATTTATTAAAATAATATTATACAATATGGTGGTTTTTGTAATGGAGTTATCTTTTACAATTTGGTTTAGCTAGGTTCAATTTTAACTGGTGAAAGTTCACAGATGTGATTTTTCCAAGATTACTTCTCTCCTCTGTGTTCAGTGGCCATACTTTCTTGCCTGTATATCTTGCCCTCATTCCTATATTGCTTCCTCCAAAAGTATTGGTAGTCAATTCCAGACTGACCATCATCTCCTTCACTCCTACTACCTTTCTTCCCCTCTTCTGGGGAGTTGGAGATGCTAGAGCTGATGAGAAATTATAATTGGAGAGTGCTGGAAAAGACTGATTTTAGTAGTTTGGGATAAAGAGAAGGACACCAGTATCAACTGAAGATTATATCTTGTCAGATAAACTCCAGTGATCAAAAATAAATATTTATTTTAATAACTGATTTAAATAGCAATGACTTCCACCCAACCCCGAATTGTCCTGTCATGTGTTTCAATACTATTTTTTACCATGGCATTTGCAGACTCTCAGTGTCACTCTGATCTTTCATGAGTGCTTATACAAGCACAAGCCATTACCTTGAATTCCACAAAGGTGTTCTTCTCTCTTGCAGGTCATTTTTATGGATTCTTCATGCAAGGCTGACGGCCATCAGTATTTTTTGTCTCAATCAGTCCCTTCTGAAATGCATAGTTGCCTACGGTAAACTGTAGTCCACTAATTCCATTAACTTCAGGGTGGGAGCATTGAAATGAAAAAGTTGGCTTAAAATCCTCTTTTATTACTCAAACTAATTTCTTGCATGCATGACAATACTGACAAGTTAATTTTTGTTTATTTTAATTGGAGTTTTAAGTTATACAGGCACCTATGATTAATCTGTCACCCTGGACATATAAATTATACAAATTTAAAATTTAGAGCACTCACTTTAAATACAATTTCATCAAACTTCTCTAAAATTGTCCCCAGCAAAAAAGCACAGCGTATATTTTACAGCTATTTCTAATTCACACTCCCATTAAAAGGGAGCAATACAAAAATAAATTGAGGGCATGCTGAGCTATAAGACAACATTTAGATGACAGAGAATTGATTTTCTATAAAGCTGAGAGATTTTATAAAAAAAGTTAATAAAATCTTCAGGGAACAATTTGCAAATGAAATATGTGAAATTGGATGTCTCTAAGTCACACATCAGTTTGATCTTCATAAACTCATTTGCTTGTTGATGTTGTAAGTGATCATTGCTCAGTCTTCTTGAAAACATCAAATGGGGCATGATAATTATAGCAGCAACATCATTAGGGCTGGACCTCCTGGAAAGCTGGAGCTGAGAAAGTCTGCATTTCCTGTTGGAGTTCACCTTACACGTCCATAAAAAATGTACACAGTCTGTTCTCTTCAATGGGCACCAGTAGAAGGCTGATCTGCGACCCTTGTGCTGCTGAACTGTGGAGGGTGGAAGTGGGACAACCACCTTCTGTCACTTCATCACACTCTCCTGGCAGGAGGGCAAGACCCAGGTTATGGCATAGGCTGTACCAGGGGTACCCCAAGAGAAGTGCTGGGTGGGAACAATTCCTTCCCTGCTCTCTCTTTCTTCTTTACTAGGAGTAAGCCACAGCAAGAAGAAGCACATACTTTTGACATGGCCATTATGACCAATATGGAACAGTACTACAGGATAGAACAAATTTTTTCGAAGTTTAATATGAACTAAAGGCAGTCTATGAACTTTGTTGTAAGAGGTTGTTGAGATGCAGTTATCACAAAAAGAATTCTCAACCCAGTTTCTCAAAATGGATTCATTAAACAATTAAAACTAACTTCAATCTTATTTTGCAATCAGACTGTATGTATTATTTTAAGCAATATCACTTCCTTGAAAAATATGAAGCAGGAGATAGATTGATGTGGACAGACATGGATATTTATTTCTTTAGTAACAAAGTAATTTGCAGCACTCTAGTTGCTGCTAGCAGAGAATATGTAAGTCATAAAGTGCAGTTAGGTGATGAATTTATTTGTAAACTACCTTAGCCACTTCCTTCTTCTCTGCTCACTAATCATTCTCCCACAGGAGTTACTCTAATTTTAATCCATCAAGCAGATAGGTATGCAGGGTAGATAAGAATAAATCCTTGTCTCCTGCAAACATAAGATTTTCTTCCCAAATTTATTTGAAACTAAAGCACATCACAAATGTGGACCAGTCTAATCTGACATTTGAAATAAAAAATTCCCAACCACAGAGATACTGTTTTGTTGCCCTGAAAGCCTGCAAGTAGGACCTATATCTCTTCAGAAAATGGACTTTTTCAGTTTCTCACTTTGAGTCCCAGAAAGCCTTGATAAAACATCTATTAAGGCTCTGATACCTTAAAGCTTCTTTGGGTTCTTGTTAGTCGGCTTTCACTTCTTTATGCTGTTGATTTCCTGGTGAGGGAGGCATACAGCTTTATAAGAGAAGAGTTAGAAATTACCTATTTCAGGCAGCTCTTTCAGAAACCCAAACCATTATTAGAATACTCGTTCTTAAATTTCTGGTGCACCACATGATACCCAACACATGCTACCATAATACCTTCCCCTAGACGAGTGTGTTGCATGCTGACTAACAAGTCATGATATAACTGCTTTTGCTTTGTGAACAGGAAGACAAAAATTAAAAAAAAAAAAAAAAAAAAAGGGCAAGTTCTAGACAGAAATTCTTCTGTCTTACCATGTTCAAAAAAGAGCCATTGCATCCATTCAGAGAGTTCAGCTTTCATACCTATCCTTTAAATGGCTGAACTGTTGTATCTCAAAGGGCATTCTTATATTTATGGGATTTGTAATATGAGAGAATTTATGTTTAAAATAAAAAAAGTTAGAAAATAGCTCTTGCAACACCAGGCTATTGTTTTTCAGATTGGTTCAGAACATTGTCAGAAGACAGTGCTCTCCCTGTACATCCTGGTCTCAGTATAGGTTACTCAGTGCCTCTTCCATCTGCCCTATGGCTGCAAGCAAATCCAAGAGCTAAGCAGAGCAGAGGAACCACCTTGCAGTCAATCTCTATTTTGCATCAGCCATCCATAAATGTTGGTAATTGCTACTTAGCTGCTTGATCCAGACTGTCAGGAACTTGAAGGGAAAAATTGAACAATGAATCAATTTGTGGTAGATATTGGAGAGCAGTTCTACACTGGCTTCTGGGAAAAAAAGCAACTCTAAAACCCTGCAAAGGGAGCTGTCTCATAAATATCACCAAAACCCAGGAGTAATTCTGTTTTCCTGAAAACATTTTTTTGCCCTACTCCTTTTTTCTCACTGAAATCTATGTCTCTAATATATAGTTAATAAAAGACATAGACGTGGCTTAGGCTGTATGTAAGGCAAAGTTTTACAGAACTCAGGCAGTGACTTTTCTTTCCATAGCTCTAGCACTAAATCACTACCCACCCATGATCATTTTATAGCAAACATGCATGCTGTTTAGTTAAGGGTAATGCCAAGCAGGTGAAAAATCTTTGAAAAAAGAATTAATCCCAACTTAGTGCCTTAATGATGAGGGAAGTAACACCAGAGTGTTGCCTTTTAATGTGATAACTTTGGTGATAACATGGTAACAGCCATTCTCCAGTAAGAACAAAATGAAGAGAGGACCTTAGTCAGCTGCTTGAGCAGCTTCACAGCTGTCTGCAGTACCATTAGAAGCATGGCCATGAGATTTGTCTCCCTACATGTGTGTGATGTGTGCTACCATGATGCCTCCTACAAAACAGAGAACAGTTGGGTGTTGCAAATCAGCTTCTCACAGGAGGAGGAATCGATTGTAGGATAGCTTTCACTGTAAATAGTTTATTGCCATTATATACTCCACCTGAACATAAATAGCCACTAAAGACACCCAGGCAGTCCTTTACTCCAGGAGTCCTGACATGAGTCTGGCTATCCAATGCCAAGGAATGGTTTTCTACACCAAGAACTGGCTGAAGAGCATGATGATACAGACATTTTCCTGTGTCCAGGTTTCCCCAGGCAGAGGGCTGGGACTGTGTGTTTTTTCTGACATATGGTACCCTGTCCCGAAAAATCTCTTCCCCAAAATGTTGTTGGCACCAGCTGTACTAGCAGCTGAACAGGGTCAGGGGCCAGGCTGGGGAAACGGCCTTGGGACCAGAGGGTGGGCCTTGCTCTTCTAGTAGTAGTTTATTGGCACAAAGACAGAATTTTTGGTCAATACTTTCAGATCTCTGTCACTGTACTCCTGGGACAGCACAGGTACAACAAGGTGGATCCATATCTGGCCAGACAGAGAAGAGACTTGGAAGAGGTGACAAGATGAAGGGGTGTCTAAGGTGAAATGGAAAAAAGATGGAGGGAGAATTTGGAGGTTAGTAAGGAGATAAAAGATGAGAAAACAGGATCAGTCTCAGTAATAGTCTATCTCCTCTTTCCATCCTCTTCAGCCTTCTCTTTAAAGACAATCCTATAGCCACCCATCCTCCTCTACCTTCCCACCTTGTATCAAAGGAAGATTGCTCCATTTGTCTTGTGATTGCAATCAAAATGAATTTTGCACTGCTATCTGTGCACTATTTTATCACTGGCACTGTTTATAACTTCACAGCAGAGTCAACAGCCCCACTGAGAGAGAGACCTCAGAGCAGAGCCCTCAGCACCCTTCTGGCAGGGCACGGGCTGGTGACTCCCACCTCAGGGGTACGAGTGGGGCCATTCTGCTGCAAGAAGATACAGTGCAGCTGAATTTCAACAAACAGCTGAACGGTTTTGTTGCTTTTTTTCCTTCAAATTCTTCATCTTCATTCATGTGGAAATTTATTATTTTTGTGAATACAGAAGGAAAAAGCCCATTTGAAATCTTTTGCTTTCACTGCAGCAAAGTACAACATGACAAAGAGATGAATTTCCATGGCTAAGCATAATGTGTATGTTCGCTGCAGACCAGCTTCAACCAGTGCAGGAACAATGTGTTTGCTCTTCAGGCAAATAGTATTTAGGTATGAAAAATAAAGATGTCACATCCATACCACTATCGCAGTAGACACCTTTATCACTTTTCTGATTATACTGTCATCTGGAGGAAAAAATATAACTTTGTATCATTAATCAGCTCATAAGTTAAATTGTAAACTAAGTATTCATTAAACTATGTTCTCATTCTGTAGCTGGATAGCCTTTGTGTTTCTGTAGCCCACTCTTTCTTGCAGTTTCTAAGAGTTCCTTCGGAGATAAATTTCTTAATGAGAAATATGTTGAGATGCAAATCTATAGCTTTGCGTTGATCAAAAGTTTCCACTGTGGATGGCCAGAAACTTCTTGAAAAAACCATCCATCTTTATATTCCATACTAGGTGCACAGTAATGGAAAATCAAATCACTAACAACAGTTTTATTAATTTTAATGTGATAAAGTCAAATTTATTACTCTAATTTGAAATCATTACAGTGATTCCCTTTGAATTCCTTTTGAATCTCTTCTTTATAAGACTTACTAGCAAACGTGCCAAGGCCTTTCATTAGCACAAATTAGAGCAAATGCAAGGATTTGTACTTCAATAAATTTTCACGGATGCATGAAATTTCATGGCCAATAATTGCAGCCAGCTCAGTTATTTCAGCAATTATCCTGTGTGCAGAGGAAATTAAATGAAGCCAGTGCAAACTCCAATCTGGACAGTTATCCACAAACAAAGAAGAATCCTGCTATACTCAAATGAGGGCCCTCAAGAGAAAAACCTCGGTAATTTTATTTTTGTTATCTGTGACTTTGCACCTCATACACCATGCTGTAACACAAGATCACTTCTGGCAGATTTCAAGAGGCACTCCCTCTCTGTTTGTAAAACCATGACTCATTGAGGGACCTTTAGAGTTCCTACAAGAGTTTTCAGGAAGCTGAGATTTCTATAGCCTCGAGTAACAGTTTTCATTCTGTTCTGGCAGATTTTTAGCAGAGCGTTGTTCTTTGCCCTGCATTGTTGCAGTTTGCATGCTGCTGATACAAACTGTTAAACAGCTGCTGTGTTCCACTAGAGAGCTTCTCTTCTACTGCAATAATATGACTGAAACACAAATCCTTACCACTAATAAACAAATCTGAATAACAAGGAACCAACAGATGAAAATGCACAAATTAGCCAGACAAATAAGTGCAAGCAGGGACTGCAAAATCTGATGCACAAGAGTAACCAAACCTGCTCACTCAGCACATGCCAGACTCAGGCTCAGAGCAGGGAAGTTCCTATGTGGAAAATGGGAAAGAGTTCAAGGCTAGATTAGATGGGCCTTTGACCAAGCAGGTCTAGTGGAAGGTGTTGTTATAACCCTCCCCTAAAGGCAAGGGTAGCACAATTTCTTGGTAATAAATCCCTTGGAGTGGATTAGAGTGAAACAACACTGAATGATCAGTGTTTATAAATATATGTATGTAGGGTTTATATTAGAATAATTTGATCGCAATGGAAAGCAGGTATGTAGTCATTTTGGTTATTATCTATTCTAACATAGAAATAAATATGAAAGCATAAAAGTATCACTTAAGCAAGTATATGAGGGAAAAGAAAGAAACAAGGAGAAAGAAAGCATAAGAGTAAAAACATATCACCACCCATGGATCTCACAACGAGACTGACATGATTGTTGCAATTTAGATGTCCATTTGTTGAAGTGATGGTTGTTGAAGTGATGGCCACCATCTTGATGCATCAGATTGGGGAAAAAGCCTGCAAAGCACAAAGTCTGATGGATCCTCAGTAACTGAGGTTCACATGGGAACACCCCTGTACTTCTTCTGGGCAGGGGGAGCTTTCAGTCCTCTAGTAGAAGGTCTCAGAAATGAGTCTGGGGGTACTTTGGGGGTTTTTGATGCTTTATGACACCTTCTAAAACAGGACAGCTGTCTCTCACATCAGTTCAGTTGAACCAGTTATGCCTCATCAGAAGGAATGAACACCCTCTGGACCTTCCACAGAGGAGAGGGGGAGTTTTACAACTGAGTGATTTGTGTAGGGGAGGGCCAATGGTATCGTAAAAAGCATCATCCCACCTTGCAGGATCTCCCTCTTATTAGCCTCAAAGCCCAGCTTGTAACCTCTGGTGATGATTGTTCACCCCTTCTGTTTTATCTAGACCAGAGTCTTGCCATTACACACCCAAAAACTCACCTCCTTCCCCTCAGAGGGTGCAAACCTGGCCTCAGCAAACCACCCTGCCCCTCCACAAATAGGCAATTGTTTTCAGTCATTAACCATTAGCATTTCAATCTCTCACAGATGTCCCTGCTCATGGCAGAAGGTTTGGAACTAAATGATCTTTAGGCTCCCTTCCAACTCAAACCATTCTATGATTCTATGAGAATACAGGTTCACTGGCATAGCCCAGCATATTTCTGCAGTGGCCACCTCTCTGCCCGGTGTCACAAACCAACCAGGTCCCTCACCATCAGCCTGCATGCCAACCTCTCAGCCAGGCAGAGCAGTTTGGGTGGGCAGTGAGTGATATCACATTGATCCTGGTGTCTCTGCACTGCTGCAAGTGCTCCCCACAGCTATACACACAGATCTAAATGCATTCTGGAGCAGTCTCAAGCACTCTGTAATTATTCCTCTTGCCTGCAGCTCATGCCAGGGATACGGTGTTTAGGCACTGATAATGAATCAATATCCAAATCTCTGGTGCAAACCAGCCATGACAGTTACAGTGAAATGCAGTATCGGAGAGAAGGAAAAAGCAAACGTGAAATTAAGAGATAGCAACAAATATAGGTGTTAAGTGTCAGGGAAGCATCCCTTCATCCTAAAATACTTACTGAAATGGAAAGAAACAGCAGTGATTTTGCCATGGGCTTCAGTCCAGCTAATTACCTTACCCTTAATTGCTTTCTAGGATGGCAAACTTCAGAGGATGCACGTCCTCAGTGACCTCAGTGATCTTCAGATGTCCAGGGAGAGAATAAAATCAGAGGCCAGGTGCAAGGAGCACCTGTGGCTGACTCTGTCATGGGGACTGAGTCTGCAGAAAGGATTGCTATGGACATGCCTGGTGAGGCCAGCAATGGGGAGAAGGTGCCTGGGGGAGTGAAAATGGTGGTAAGTGGTGTGAGAAGAGGAGATGCCTGCTGGTCCACAGCATATACCAAGTGTGCTAGACAGCTCAATTTTCCAAAATATCCTGCCTTTCCTTTTCTGGGACTGTAACTGGACACACTGCTAGGGATAGGGAAAATTAAGTTGTTTGAGATCACTGCTGTTTATTCAGACTTCCATTCATTCAAAAATTATCCGTTGCATGGGATAAGCACCGCTCCCTGGTTATTCTAACTCTAAACTCTCTATGCTATCATGGTTGCACCATTGTGTGTTACCTTCTGTATCTGGTATCATGTTCCTTGAGGAAATTACTTATTTTTCAAAAGCATAATGATATTTGCTTCAAAAATCATGAGTGAAAGTGTGTAAAAGGTAGTATCTTGAAAAGGAAACATTTTTGCAAATGTACTTTCACAAGTGTCCAAAAATCTACTTTTCATTGCAGTAGCTCAGATGTGGCTTCTATACAGCATCTCTACAAAGATAAATGAGCCCTTCTACTGTCTGTAAGTGATTTATTGTCTCCACACTAATGCTATATTTTATAATGGATGACATTAGGATTAAAAGAAGGCCATGTATAATTGCCAGCAGTGCTTGGCATAAGTACCAGTTTGTCCCACCTCTGTACATCAGTCCCAGTACTTTGAAATGCAATTAATACCTGTCTCGTTATTAACTATTAATATTGATATCAAAGAAAACAAATGCATAGTTAAGATGAAAAGATACTCTGCAGTGGTTCATTAACATCTGTTTTTCTTGTCTGTGGACCAAAATATAAAGGATTTTCTCAAGGATGACTTTACCAGAATGGAGAAAAAGCATCTCTATATTTGACCTTATGACTAGGACCTTCATAATTACAGGTAATTAGGAATGTAATTGAGATTTGTCTTTCAGAAAGCAACATTAGTACTTGCTGGGAGTTCTCTTTTTTAGCAACCTGTTCTCCAAATTTATTGTGAGATTGAAAGTTACATTGAGTGCTGATATCTACTCTTTTAAACATATTATGGTCGAAATCAAGAAGCATAATCAAGTCTTATCCAAAATGCTGAAACCTGCAGAGGTTGTTCCATGGACATCCTTGTAGTTTTTCTCTGCTCTGGGTTTCTTCATCTCCTGTACAATCCCTCAAATGTTTCCTGCTGCATCTCAGTGTTGGAGACTTGAGTGGAAGAAGGAACTACACTATGGTTAACAGTACACTCTTTCTCTTCATACTGTTTCCATAATGATAAACATACTCAGAGTCTGACCCTGAATGGATCTGGGAACTATCAAACCAATATGCTTTCAAAAAACTCCAAACAGTAAAAAGTGCTCTGTCACCATGCATTTCAGTTTTCTTTTGTTCTGAGAGTGAATCTTTGTTCATGTTGATTTAAGGATTGGATCCTGCTCGTTTAACTTCTTAAAATTACGTATTTCAACTTACCTTATTTTACATAGTGCATAATTTTTTCCCTATGTGTTTTCAGGAGATTTGTACATAGAATGAATGATCAATGCAACAAAAGGGAGACACAGAGCATGGATTAGGGAAGATAATTTTTATTTTGCATGATTTCTAACAGAAGCTGCAGTAATTGAAAGCCTTGTAGGTAAGTTTATAGAAGTTTGAATTTCTGAGTGATGCATATCAGTCTGTCAGTGATAAATGACAGAGAAGAATGCAGCAGCCCTGGCCTTCTGCAGGAAAAAATTTAATTGGGGCCCTTTTGGTGGCAGCGGAAAGACTTCAATAACTTTAAGAATGGAAAAGATACAGAAATAAGGGCTAACATCGCCAAAAACCCCTATTTTTTTTCAAGATATAAGGCCTGTAGATGTCATAGACAGAAGATAATATAACAGGTGGGATTGATTTTTCCTAACACAAGCAGTTAGGGATTGGATTCAGTTTATGTTCATATGAAATATTCTACATAAAGTGGTACAATTCAGTTGTGTAAACATTAGGATCTTCTGCTGTTTGAGGTGCCTGCAGCTATTCCAAATGATTTCTTACTGCCCCTCCAGAAGGACACGGGTTTCCTATAAATCCCATGTCTTCCTGTAGAACATCTCAGAAAATGTTCCCATTTTAGGTGTCTGATCAAGAGATGTCTATTTCAGGGTGAACTGAACTGAACTGCTTTGTGGCTCCACTGGGTTCACTTCTGAGGACTAGCATTGGATCTGACACAGCTTGTTCACATGTAAACACCTGCACTACAGAAACCTTAATTTAGAAGTCTTGCCTGGACTCAAGTCTGACCTATATTTGGTGTTCACCACAAAAGGGTCCGTTCAGTTATGTTTGTCAGGTGAAGGGCATAGAAGGGCATATCCTGGAACCCACAGAGACATGTTCAGACTGAGTTTTAGACATGTAAGGTGAGGTAGAGTGAATCTATTTGCCTTTATTATTTGGAAAGTTAAGGTGTTAAAGCAAAATAACACTGAACAAAATTTGGAAAAATGCTCTAGGAGAACTAAACTGTTTTTCCTTCTGTTGTAGAGTTGAGGATGGCAACATGGGTAGAGATTATCTCTGAGGGAGAAATCCACAGCTGTAGTGGCTCTATCTCTGGTCACCACTAAAGGCCTTGTTAACTGAGGGCAGAATCAGATTTATGGTCTATTTACATCTGCAGAACCATGTTCATTTATGGTGCAGCAATAAACATATTGTACTCATCTCCCAAGACTTACCACCATGGTCATTTGCAGTCGGTTTTCCCAAGGTTATTCTTACTGATTTTAAACCATATCTGCTTGTGAGCATGTGTCAGACAAAGTGATTTACAGCAGCCTTTACCCAGATAATAGTACATTGCCATAGATCCTTTGTCAAGGCTTCTTCACCTTTTTTTTATTTACAGTGTCCAAGGCTGAAGGATTACTTACATGTACATTTTGGTTATTGGAGATAAGGACCCTGACAATTTTGTTCACACACTGCTAACTTTATTGAGTTGTTCTCTGTGTCATGGTGTACATGCTATGAGAAGGACATGGATTTTTGAGGAAGAAGAGTAGTTATTCTGTTTTCTCTGGACTAAAACTTGCATGCTTCCAGAGTTCTACAGAAAACTCACTAAAATTTTGTCATCCTGTTCTAGCCTTTTGGGCGTGTTCCCAGCTAAAAGGGACAGAACTTCACTGGGCTTAAGTCTGTATGCTTCTACTGCAGAAACCTCAGGTGTGAGAGTTCATGTTCAGAGATGATCTGATTTAGGCTTTGTAATCTTTGGCACCATAATTCTGCCCTTCTCTCAGCCCCACCACATGGCACTCCCTGAAGAATAAAACAGGGCTTTTGCTGCCATAAAACCCAATAAGAAGAAATCTGAAGCAAGGTAGATGAAATACCTCTATAAGAACCTTCAAGAGCAATACATTCAGGATTCATTAAAAAGCATCTGTCATTGCCCCTGCCTCTGAGACACAGCCTGGGTTAACCTTTAAGAAGCATCCATGTTTTCATTTCCTCTTTCCACTTTGACTGAGCATGTACTTTTCACATCTCTATTGCTTTTAATTCAGCAACTAAGCTGGAGGATGAGGTTTATGTCTTGCTGCATAGTGCAGGCACAAAAGCATACAAAGCAATGTGCAATGAAGCACAGTCTCACTCAAAGCCAGCACAAAACTGCTCAGTCCAGAAACAAATGGGGTCAGAGCTCCTTTCCTTTGAAGCAAAGGAAAAGAATTTATGTCAGGACTTGAAATGATGCAACTTACTTCTCCCATTCTTCCCTGAAATTAGCCCTGCACATTGCAGTGGCTGGTGTTAAGCTGTGTAAAGACCCATTACATTGCCTGCCATCCATCACACACTGCCTGCTCCTAAATGACCCCCAAAGGGAGGCACAGCCAAATCATAGGTACTCAAAACCTTGCCTATATTGATTTGGTGAAAAGGTATTAGATGTCAGTATTAGATATCACTTCACTGATATTTATAGACACCTAAATCAACAAATTCCATCTGGACAGATTTTATTAATGGTAAAACCACACATTTTTTTATTATTGAGCTATTTATACATTTATTTATTGAACTAAATATTCACCCTTTTACCTATAGCCAGTCCCTGTTATTTCCCATTTAAAAGTACAAGTAAATGCAAGAAGAAAATAATACTCATCTGTAAAAGTGTATAGATTTATATCATTTTTTGGACAGGAGCCATAGCCTACCCTAGCAGAATAATAATCTATCACAGTAATGTTGGCTGGAAGTAAGCGAGAGAAGAAAGACTGAACAAGGATGCTGACCTGTACTAATAAGACTTTAGCTGTTTGCCTGTGAGCACAGAAGCACATGTAAGTATATACAATAATCATCTTAACAGTATCTGTCATGCTATGCTTTGGCAGGGCAGGGTATAAAGAATGTCTTCAGCTGGTTTGGAAAAAAAAATGAAAAAGTCAATTCTTTAATAGTCAGCAGAATTCTTTACAAAACTTCCCAAGGAGAAAGCAGATGCTGAGTAGCACAAAATTAATCTTGTAACATACTAGCTATAAAGTACAGTAACACAAATCAATACTGCAGCCCTAAACTATCAGCTGCTGAGCACAGGAATAGTCAGCTGAATTGTGTAGGACATACGCTCAGCTCGCTGGTTTTTCACCACGGGCTTCTTTTTAAGGTCCTGAGTTAGAGTCTGTTGGAAACAGTGACAGAAACATAGCTTGGGATCAAGCCCTGAGCTATAGATTTATACAGACCAGTACCCGAGGAATACTGCATTGAGTCAGTGCTGCAGTGAAGTGTTGCTGGTTATGTTATCCCACACTGGAACCAAATTGCTCTGTGCTAGAAGAAAGCCAATTGCTTTTGAACTGTGTAATTTTAACAACAAAATCTGACCCTCTAAGTGTAAAATTGCGCATGGCAATTATTCGCTTCTGCAGAAAGTGAACTCACTGTGTGTTTAATGCTTCTGTCCAACAGCAATTAGGTTACTTTTATAGCTGAGTGTGTAGCTCTTAATGCAGCAAACCCACTGCCTGTGGCAGCCACAGCTTACCAGCTCAGCTGCAGAAACACAGGCTGTTTCTGGAGACACAGGCAGTAGCTCTTCTGCAGTTGATGGCAAAGGCAGCCGTGTTCTGTGGCAGCTCAGCTTGCCAAAGATCAGGGAACAGGAATTTGCTGCATGAATTTTTCTACCTTGGACCCTGCTTTCTCATTTTGGCTCACAGCCACCGTTCCTCAGTCCCCATGTTTGGCAGGTGAAGGCATGAAACAGGCATTCAGCACTGCAAATGAAGCAGTTCCAGGAGCAACATCTTGTCCTTGAACTGCTCGTCTTTGAAGGCTGATATTTGCAATTGGAGAACATGGTGGATAAATCCAACCACAAAATCTATCAAGTAGGATTCATTCAACAAAGTCCCTTTTAGCCCTGGCCACAAAGCCTGATACCTCAAAAGCATCTCCCATTCTACCTTCTGAATGTCTCCATCATTTTCTACATGGTGTGAGGGTCTGCTGTACCCTTCAGCTCCTGACATGTTGTGGGGTGACCCAGAAAAAAGTTGTATAAAGTTGAAGTAGAGCTAAATGAAGTTTAGTTTCTTGGCTGCTGAAACCTTGGAATAGGTTGCCCAGAGGAGCTGTGGATATCCCATCCCTGGAAGTGTTCAAGTCCAGATTGGACAGGGCTTTGAGAAAACCGGAGGGGAGTTGGAACAAGATCATCTTTAAGGTCCTTTCCAATCCAAACCATTCTATGATACTATGAAAATGATCACTTCCAATGAGACTGGTTACAGATTTTGGCTATAGTAAAAGTGTTATTTATAGCACAGTACATCAAATTAAATAAGCTTTTAATATTCCTCTTTCACTATTTTCTATTGAACAATGGTCAGATGTAAAGCTTTTTCAGAGTATATGTTTCCATTGGCGTCCACAATTGCCTTCTGCTACCATTTCCCATGTCATACCTTTCTCATATGAACCCTTTTCTAATAAGACAGCAAAGCTAAATTTTAAATGAAAAAATATATAAAGCTTATAAAACAATTTTCCTTAATCAGCATCTGTTGATGAGTTTTCTATTTTATGATACCTTCCCAGTTTATATTTACTTACCATATCTATAAAAAAGTAATAAATCTCATAAATGTTCAGCACAGAGAGGAGGGTTGCTGTGAATTCCAAGATGCAGCTCCTGATTATATAGCACACAGAAGGAAGAAGAATGTGTAAGTAACTCCCTGCAAAATGGGAGCCATACGTGGGCACATATTTTTTGTTCTTTGTATCAGTGCTTTGCAAAGGCAATTAAGTTTATTGGTGCTTTATCAAGCACACAGGCATTGGAGAAGACATACTTTATTTGCCTGCCAGTACCTGACTTTCAAGATGCTTCAGACACAGAGAGGACTTAAAAATTATTCTCTTTATTTTTCCCTGTGCCCCATTATAGTACTAATTCTCTGAAAAAAACCCCAGATTTTGTGGTATAGTTACTCATTCTAGGGAGAAAAGTTTAGCTTGATATCATTTTTCATATAACTTCATAGAATTCTAAGGTCATAAAACTGTAAATCCAGTATCCTAAAAAAGATTGCATCTATTTTTTAAAAGAAGGCAAAGTTTTGAAAGAAAGCAGAGGGGGGAAAAAAAAAAGAAGAAAATATTCAAACTCTGAACTTCATTATTTACTTAACTTTGGTTTAAATCAGCCTTGGACTTCCTGAGTCCCTGCCAATCCAGCCAAGTGTACCTGTAGATGACAATGTTTCAGTGTGTAGGACATCAGCATTGCAGACAGAGGATGCCAGGATATACCCCTTTTTTTGTGGCCTTTCTGATGGCTACTCTCCCTGCTATCTGCCCCTCACTGTGACCACTCCACTCTACTTCCAGAGGAGCTTTAGCAGCAGTGACCAAAATCATAAGCAGGGCTCAGATGCACTTGTCTCTTCTGGGTTTCTGCCTACAGCTCTGAGCTTGAATGGAAGATGGGAAGATAACACAGAATAATAATTGTGTTCTAATGTATAATTCTAACTGTGCTTTGTAATAGCAGCTCCTTGTAGACACATTGTTAGAGGCACACAGGTGCATAACTGCAGTTTGGTTAAGCCTTCAGACTGTAATATTTGATTAACTTTTTATTTGTTTTTCTTAATTTATTCCACACGGTTCTTTATGACTTGCATGGATTTAATGTAAATTTAACGTGCCTGAAGAACACTGAGGAACAAAATTGCCAGAAAAGAGCTACCACTACTTGATTGGTATCTGTCAGATTCATTTGGTTACTGACTTTTTAATTGGAATATAGTTTTTGCAATTATTCATGACTATTCATGCAGAATTTCATCTCTATATTCCTTATTTAACTGAATAGAGAAAGTAAGAAGATTTACATTTAAAAACTTTAACTGATGAGCTGTTAATTGACATACCACAGCCAGACTCACAAAATTAATTTATGTATCAATCAGCCACCTAGGCATTGTTACTCAAGTTATCATTCGGAGTTTTGCTTTTATTCTGAATTGCTTAAATATGTAGGTGCAAACACATTTCTAATTTTTGTCACAGACATAGACAAGCATCACACCATGGGGAACACTGCTCTTATTATTTTAGGAATTGACATAGCCTGTGCAAATACAGAAAAATATCTAACTGGCAAATTCAAATAGTCTCATATTAAAGAAATATATGGGCCAATGATAGATAGCAGCCAAGGACATTAAAATATATAAGGTCTATTACCAAAAGACATCAGTTAATTACTATGTAAAAATTCAGTGAATGTATCATATAGTCCTGAACTCAGTTTTAACTAGTATAACCATTCTCAATTTGCACTGGATGCTGGAAATGGCAGGTCAAAAAGCAGAAACCTGTTGGATGCTTTTGCAAATATTGCAGAAATAAATATGCTGATTAACATTCCATCACAGTAGCCTGTCATCAAACCTGCTTGTAGGCATAAGTTGAGTGTGCTCCTACCATCCAAAACGGCTTATGCTTGTCCAACCTTGTCCACACTTCATCATTTCTGCATTAGCACTGAACTGCTGCAGCAGCGCTGAGCAGAACCTTGGGGTACCAGATGTAGCAAATGCAGATAACAGGAGCAGTTCTTGAGAGCTTGTGATTTACTCCTCCATCTTCTGCCAGTGAATGCCCTGCTTTGGCAGTGAAAGAGGTGCAGCCCCCCTCCTTCCCAGATCTCTTTGGACAACAAGGACTTGACTTTTCCCATTCATCACATCTGTAATTTGGTTTTCCAATACTCACAGCAGCGTACCCTTGATGACACACGGGCCTTGAGAAAGCAGATCTGTGGGGGCCCCCTTGCCCCTGGAACATTCTGTGAGTGTGAAATAGGGAGGATGGAGAGCTGGAGGCCATGTAGGGTTTCAGGACCCTTCTAAGGGGCTTCAGGGTCTCGCTGTCTGGGATGATGCCCATCTCCTGAGCAGGGCCGTGTTGTTTACAGCTCTTCATCTCTAGCCCTAGTCCAAGCCAGCTTGCTTTCAACAGTTGGCTGCATCAGTCTTAGGGTTTTGTTGGTGTGGGTTTTTTGGTTTTGTTTTCCTGTTTGTTCTAACTGTGGTCTCTGAACCTAGGATATCTATAGATGATTACTGAGGGGTTTACAAAGAGTAGTTATGAAAACCAGAACTACCATCTATATTCATTGTTTTGGGTCCCCAGCTCCATGGAAAAGCAGCAAGGTCCTGCTGGCCAGAGGAACCCCTGTCTTAAGAGCTGGTGGCATCCCTGCCTCCAAATGCTGCTTCCACTTCCCTCTCTCGTGGCTCTCCTTGTGCAAAAGGGCTGATTAAACACCTTGAACCTGCCCTGTGCCTTATCCAGATGTGTCTTCAGCAATTATGCCTGTACTTTTTAGATGACATATAATTAATAAACCAGACTGCTAGCTTTTTGCTAATTCCCTTACAGAACAGATTTAGACCCCAGTAACTGAAAATGACCTGTATGTTACAGCCTATCCAGAGATGTAGACAGTTATGGGGTATCTAAGATCAATATCAATTCACAGAGGATGCTGCCCAGGACCTGATGTTAGAAGTTTCATCTCTGCCTTTAATGAAAACTGCATTCTACATTTGGTCAACAAGATTTCTTGCAGCAATAAACTGCACTTTTTACAGCGTGTCTGCTGTGGGAGCAATAACATACGAAGCTCCATACCTTGTTCCTTCACAGGAGCAGTGCCAGGTTATTAAAGAAACTCTACGTACTAGCTGTACAAATAATTGCTCAAAGGTTATTTAATAACTGTTAAATATAATTAATGTAAATATTGATATAAATATTCAATAAAAAAATGCTAATCTTATTAAATATCAAGCAATTTCAAGAGTGTCCTGGGAACTTAATTAGTCTCCATAAAAAATTGATTCCTTTCCTCTCTGACACAGGGCATGAACAAACGTTCAGCTGTTTTGTATTAGAGAACTCAGCTGGTTTCAGTGAACTTTAAAAATCCAGCCTGCTGCATCACACTTTACTCTCACATCTTATTGCTGACGCTCAGGTATGAGTGCAGGTGTAAAATTTGTTATGGATTATGTATTATTAGGAAAGTCTTAAGTCCTGCAACAAGCTGGCAGAGAACTTGATGTGTTATGCTGAATGTCTCTGTTACCTTTCCTTTGTGTTGGTCTTTAGTAGTGCAAATGCTCATGCAGTGGCTTGACACACAGTAACAGAAATGCTTTCAGATCACACATAAAGAGACAAAAAGTTAAAAAATGTGTTGGCAGTAATGTGTAAAATTAATTGCCTTATAAAATC
Source organism: Corvus kubaryi (assembly GCF_017639235.1). Classification (NCBI taxonomy): domain Eukaryota; kingdom Metazoa; phylum Chordata; class Aves; order Passeriformes; family Corvidae; genus Corvus; species Corvus kubaryi. The sequence goes on along the minus strand of NW_024580671.1, from coordinate 32,646,759 downwards.
ACAGAGATGCTGAGTATTTGATGCACAAAACAGTAATTAGGAGTAATGGGATATAAGGAGGAAAGATGATGTGTTGGACAGTTATCAGGATGTGTGTCAAAGCCTAATTCATTAGGCTGCGAAAAACAGTAATGCTGAATATGGTGGAACATTAGAATTTTTCAAATTAAAGGTATACTACTAGGCAAAGCACAAAAAAGTAGTCTCAGGAAAAATCAGGCTGTTCTGAACATTTTGTTGTTGTTGTTTTAAGTGCAACTTATAAATTATCATTCAGGAAAGCAACAAAGGCACACAGGAACAAATGGGAGTGATAGCACGAGCTGGTTCTACAGCTAGAAAAGGTTATGACTGCTGACAGTTCTTGTGTTCTAACAGTTAGACTTAAGCAGGAGTACTTATACAGTTGGGCTTAAAATATTGCTTCTCTGACACAGGTTATCAGCCAGTATGCAATTCCTATGTGAATTGTCCATGCTGGGCTCAGCCACAGCCCTGTCAGTGGCAGCTTAGGATGGTGCTCCACGGAAATGTCTGGAAGCAGGACAGAGTCACAGCTCTGAGGGGCAGGAGGAACTCAGGCACCTGCTCTCTGCCACCCAGTCATAACCCAAGTAAACTTGGCTGCTTCAAGCAACCTCAGATCCATGAAAGCTAAGTGGAAGAAAAACCCTCACCGTGATCTCCTTCTCTCCTCTGCCAGTGTAAGCTTTTTGACAGCAATGAATCAGAGTAGACAACAATACATTTTCTCCACCACATAATGCATTTAGCCAAATACTAATCTTCAGTATACTGAATACTTCAGTAGATAGGGTCTGTTGAAACAACAGAAAATGAAAAATGTAAAATGAATTTTCATGTAAGATTTTTTTTTACATTTATATGATTGACTTTTTTTTTAAACATAATTTTTCAATTTTAAATTAACAATAATTAGTAAAAAAAGTTTATGTTAAAGGCTATATAACACATAAATGAAGCATTTCCTCCTTTATTCTGAAGTCAAGCACCACATTCTGGTTTATCCCACAATGAATCCTCTACTATTTATGCAGGTTTAATTCTGAATCATTGCCTCCAGCTAGGATGTACAGAGTTTTGCTAATAGAACTTCTCCTAGTGTGCCGGCAAGAGCTGATTTTCTGTCTAGTAGATCAATTCCTTAAGTAGCTTTACCCTTTATCACCTTGGAAAGGGATCAGTGCCAAGCACAGGCCAAGCATTTATTTTCCATAAGTAATAAACTCATGATTATGGTGATTGTACAGAACAGGCTTTGTCTTCTTAAGAGTTATCAAGGGGAAAGGCAGCACTGATTTATATTTTGTTAAACAATGCTGCTGACTTCTTTGTAAACAGAGAAGTTCAGATGATTTGAACACACCTGGGAATATATTCATCACTGGACTTGTAGTATTTTACCATTTCCAGATCTATTTTAAATTATAAGCATATGCAGAACCTGGAAGATGGTTTCAGTGGGAAAGTAAGCACAGCAGATTAATGAGGGGTTTGCAATTTTCTAGTCACTCATTCAGCATTCAGTTGAGTCTAAATTGGGCTCCTCAGGCTCCTGACTGAAAGTGCTATACAGAAATGATTTGCAGGGAACATTTACAGCAAATCTGTGGTACTTGACATTTTGTCTCAAACAATTTTTTTTTTCTCAAATTGAGTATTTTTTCTTTAGGAAGCCTAACATACAAAGCCAGGTACTATCTTACAGGCATTCAGAATAAGCATATCTGAAGGTTCCTCAAGATACTATTACTGGTCTGTAGGTGGTTGTATACTTATGGTATAAAATAAAATCATTGAATAATACAAGCTGAGTGTAACATTAGAGAAGTTTTCATGGTGAAATTGCACTTTGGTTGAATTTCCATGTTGAATTGTTTCAGTATTTGTGTTAAGCACAAAGCAAGCCAGCCTGTTACAGTGTGGATGATGTAACACGCGTATCAAACAAGGAGGCCCGTGGAAAAGAAATATCTATGGACCGATTCTTGGTAGATGTTTCAGAGATGTTTATTTCTCCAGCCGCATGGCCGGGGCTCTGCCGAGGAACTGAGGCAATCATGGGACCCGAGGGTCCTTGCCCGTGCAGGGAAACACAAAACAACCAGTGGGGAACAAGGCTGAGCAGGGGCAGGGAAACGCCGTGCCTCCCCCCAGGACCCCTCTCCCAGGGCTACATGGCAGGGGGAGGGACCCCGACACCAGCCATGCTTTGGCATCTGATAATAAAAATCTATGACTTAGAGTAAATAATAAAAAGTAATCTGCCTATTCACTGCAAATTAAACACAGAGCAGAAGCCTTAGGATGATGTATATAGGAATAAAATTCATCAGCGAGCAATCCACACATAACATCTTGAATTAAATCACCATTTTGAATGGACAAAATGATACACGGTGGCCAGTTCAGCACTATGGCTTTTGTTTCTGCAATGAAGCATTAAAAGAACATGCTAAATCAGAGCAGCCATAAGGCTGAATAACCTGTGGGTTTGACCTCCTCTGTTCTCAATCCTTGATGATAATGCAGGGAGTTTAAACAAAACCTGTGGGTTTGACCTCCTCTGTTCTCAATCCGTGATGATAATGCAGGGATTTAAAACAACAATTTAGTTAGAATGCCTCAGTCTGCACACATTGTCTCTCTGTCAACAACTCAGAGAAATGCCAGCATGTCCTTACTTTATCAGAGAGTGTGCAGGCACGTGTGTGTTAGCAAATAATCTAGTAACAACAGATGTACTGTAATTATGACTGAGCTGATTAGAGTTCCAGGAAGAAATGACTAGTTTTTCTGTAATGGATATTTCCATCACAATTCAAAACTTAGTACTGGATTCGGCAGGAATCCTGCAAATGAGTAACAACAGGACTGTATCCTTAAGCAGACAAAATACATTGCAGTGTAGAGGGTGCATGAGCTGCCATGGCATGAAGGCAGCCTGTGGTCCTGACACCAGGGAATCAGGTACTCCCTCACTGCTCTTCAGAAGAGGCTGTCTGCTTTGATGGCTAACAGTAGTCCTACACTTGCCAGAGTATTCCTGCTGCAGATTTCAAAGGTGTGGTTTGACACCTCCAGCTAGAGATCTCTATTCTCTCTTTGCTTCTCTGAAACTTCCCCATGAAAGCGAAATTTTCTCAGCATCGGTTCCCACCCACGCAGGTTCACAAAGAGGATCCCTGAGGGAGCAGGCTGTGCCTTTCTCGAGCCGTGCCACAACATGTCACATTTCAAAGGAGAGAGCAGAAGAGAATAAAACCATAATACTGAAGTCAAGCAAGGACTGGCCTCTTCCTGGAACTCTTTACCACATTCTCCAGTGGTACAGCAAATGAGGCAGAAATCATCCTCAGGGTTTTATTTAAAAATGAGCACAGTAGAAGAAGCTTTGTATTTATAGAAGGTCTTTCTCTACTGTGGATCTCAAAGCACAGGAGAAGCTTCACTGCCCAGCGAAGGAGTATTTCTACAGAATAAACTCACAATGAAGTGTTTTCAATTTGCCAGCCTTTTCCCAAGATATAACCAGTAGACAAAATTTACAGTCTTCTTTATAGTCCATGCACTTTTAAAACATAGCCATGGCTTGTATCTACACAGTTGTTGCTGTATTCTGCAATGAATTTTTTCCAAAACCAGAAGAAAAACCTCCTTTGCTAGTCATCTTAAAATAGATAACATAAATTGGACCACTGAGCCGCAGGAATAGAAGGAAAAGGAACTGCAATATTTCTGTGCTACTGAATTCATGGCTGAGTTCAGTCCTAGGCTGATGCTTGGGCAGATTTTTAGATTCTTCCTTTGGATTTTGTTGTGAGTGCTAGAGGGAGTTAGGAGTGATGTGCAGAATGATCTTGTGCTTACAAATATTGCTTTTCAAAAAAACAGAGCTTATGAACAGTATTTCTGAAATATATTACATACTTTGAAGGTTTATGGATCCCCAATGTGCTTTATTTTAAGATTAGTAGGATTCTTTTAGGCAGGAACAATAAGAATTGTGAAGCAAGTGCACTTTCTTTCTAGAGAATATAACTCTTTTTTTTTGCTATTTCTTAAAGTGACTAACTAGCAAGAGACAGATTTTAGAAGCTTACATGTTATTTTAATCAAGATTTATGAAATTATTTTTATTTCCAAAGGCTTGCGTTAGGTAGAAAGATGAGAGAAATAATCACTATTTTCCATTTAAATATCCATTTTGTCCTCTGAAGGGATTCTAGAGCACTTTACAAGCCATCAGACTTGGTGTGCCATAGGGACCACCTGGAATGCTGCCTCCTCTGAGGTGGAGCCAAGCAGACATTTTCTTACACTTCGTAACAATATTTAAAAATTTATCACAGGAACTGAGTGTAAGGACTTAAAAAATATGTCTGCCTGTCTCAAAGCAGTGTCAAGGCCACAGCAGTAACTTGCCAACTTAGAAGTAACTAAGCCACCACAGCTTAACTTGAGATTAGCGTGAAAGGGAGAAATTTGCAACAGGAAAACACTAATTCCAGCCCTGATGGTGAGATCTGGTTAGCACACCCTGGTTAACCAAAGAATCACAGAATATTCTGAGTTGGAAGGGACCCACAAGTATTATCAAGTCCAACTCTTAAATAAATGGTCCCTTTGGGGATCAAACCCACAACCTTCATATCATGGGCACTGTGCTCTAACCAACTGAGCTAAGGCACCCAGCAAAAACTTCCACTGTGACAAACTGGGAAAGGAAGCAGCTGCTCATACACATATCACCCCAAGTTATGGGAATGGCATCTTTGCCCTGTGGAAGCCTGGAACTTGGACTGTATAAAGGTGGTACCTGCAGAAGAACGACTCCGGCCCCCAGTCCCGCACTGAGAAGCCCAGGGTGAAGAAGGACCGATAGAACACTGCTGGATTCACAAGTGGTCACTATCTTCTGCTTGATCTCGCTCTCTCTCTCTCCCTCTCTCCCTCTCTCCCCCCTCCCTGCCCCTCTTTTCTCTTTCCTTCTATCTCTCTACCTCATACTTCCTGTATTATTGATTTTGGTACACGGTCTCATTTGCACCTTAATTCAGGCAGCAGCATCTTTCACTAATGGGATAATAACACTGAGAAATATCATCTCTGCCTAAAACTCGTTAAGAGCAGCTGTAGTGCAGCGTTCCTGATGGCTCATCAGTCTCTACACACACTTAATGACTTGCAGTTAGTGTCCTTGAGCCCAAGAACTGCACTCCTGCCCAGATGTGCACCTACCTGCTGCACTGAGGGTTGTCCCTGTGCCACAGTTCTTGGGGACACAGGGCTGTCTGTTCCCTTCAGCTTCTTCTGAGGTGAGTCATGACAGTTCCTATCACTGAAAGAAACCTCATACATAACCTCCCTATCCCTGTGTCTCAAACTCCCATCCCAGAAGTGCTTCTTCCTGGCTACCTTTTTTCTGTTCTATGTGGCTTATAAAACCTAAGGGACAATTTCATATGTGGTACCTCAGCACAGAGCTGAATATCCTCCAAAAACTCACTACCATTTAACTGTTCTGATTATGTTTCTAAAATGCTTCCTATCCCAATGGCTACAGGGATAGTTTCTCACTTGTAGTTTGTATATGAACCTCACCTCCCTTCAGCCTTCCCAGTCTGGATAGCTGCCAAAGAAGGTGCTGTATCCTTTAGTTACACTTTATTAAACCTTCTGGTTACAGGTCCATGGTGAGTGACAAGAATGTGCACTGGGACACTGGTATATTGCACAACCCTGACTTCAGCAAGGGAACTCAATTCTCCTCCACCTAAGGCTGAGAAGCGGTGCCCTCTGCAAGGCAATGGACTCCCACCAGTGGGTGGACAGATAGCAAACTGCTTTCTCTGCCTATTAAGATCATTGTTAACAATTTTGCTTCCAGTGAAAGTCTGACATTTTCATACTTCTCCTAAAACTCAGTAGACTACATCAATTTCTAAATTTATAAGGAAGAAGTATTCAAAAACATTTCATTTTAGAGAATTTTACAATTTGTCAGAATGTTTTATTTTGTTGGTGTCAAGATGGCTCATGTTGTTACTGTAAATGTAGCAGACAGTGATACAGTTTAAAATCAATCTTTAAAAAATTTAAATAATTGAAGTTTCAGTGAAATTAAAATATAATGTTTAAAAGAAAGCAAACTAAAAATAGGCACGGGCATCAAACTGGTAGGATGGTGTGAGGTGTCTCTCCTCCGGAAACTTTATTTTGAAGCCATCTGAACTTAATTTTTTTTTTTTTTTACTCAGAGTGTGATGAGACACTGGAACAGTTTTTCTAGAGAACTGGTGAATGCCCCACCTCTGGAAGTGTTCAAGGCCAGGCTGTGATGGGGCTTTGCGCAACCTGGTCTAATGGGACATGTCCCTGCCCATGGGCAGGGGTGTTGGAAGGAGATGAGCTTTAAAGTCCCTTCCAACTCAAACCATTCTATGATTATATTGAAACAAAATTAAAGAAAATTAAATACTATTTAATTAAAAATGCCATTGAAACTAAGTGTTTTATCCCAGTGTTTCTGAAACAGAATTTTTCAGTGAAAAAAACCTCGTTTATCAGGGTTTTATCACCATAGCTCCTCTTAGTTACAACTCCATACAGTAGGTGTTTTCTGCCGCATCCCAGTGTGACTGAGAGACTTTGAATAGCTTCCAAAGAGAGCTTGTTTTGAGGAATTTTCTTCCTGATCATCTCCAAGACACTTTGGGAATTATCATAGACAGAGTGAAATTCAGAACTGATTAGGCATCATAATTGAAATAAGAGAAAAGGAGAATAATTTTTGCTTTTGAAAAGCAGTACGTCCTTACTATCTCCACCTAAAATTCCTGTATGTTATTGATGTACATCTGTGAGGATTTTGGTTGCCAAAATGATCATTTGGTGGAGAATGAGCACCATCACTTGTTGAATTCTTCAGCTTTTTTATGTAGTCAAACAGTAAAAGTAGCACCACCGAGCAGCAAAGTGTAAAGAATTGAGCACAGATCTGTCTGTCTGCACCTCAGGACACTGGAAATGCACTTCCAACACATTGTACACAGGGCTTAGTATCCTTAGGATGCACCCCTGCTGCTAAATGCATCCCACCCAAGGAGTAAACCATATCCCTAAGCAAACTGGTAAAGAGTGGAAAATACTTTTGGTGATCAGGGCTAGTCCCTTTCAAATTGCCTTAGTGTTGCGGTGCATGTGGCAGTGGCCGCAGCAGCAGAACATTCAGAGGACGGCTGGACAGGCCTCCACAACGCCAAAGTCTAATCCTCACCCCTTGGGTACAGTGGGTTGCCATGTTCCCAGTGGTTCTTTGTTTACATGTTTTAAGTTTATTGGTTCAGGAGTTCTCCACTCAGTTTTATGTGTAAGTTCATGTTTATGTATTTCCCCTAGTTGCTTATGTATTAGTTCTGGAAAGTTCTCCCTTCTTCGATGCCCCATTGGTCTACTCATGTAATTCCCTCCCCTAAGTTATCCCCATTGGATATTCCTGTTGTCTCCTCCTCCTCAGTCGATCCCCATTGGTTGTTTCCCTTTGTTCCACCCCATAAAATACTGTGTTCTCCTTCGTCCCTGGTATTTGTCCCTAGATGCTCCACCTGCAATAAACCAGCTGGAACCTACACAGAGACCCCTCTTTTGTCCTTTGCCTACGCTGACACTTTTACATCATCTTTGTTTGGGGCTCGCTCCTTGCAAAGGAGCCAGCTTTCCCTGCTTGCTGCAGCTGACACCAAGGACGTCTGCAGCTGGAAACTGTGCTGCCTCAGGCAGCCCCAACAGTGTCAGCTTAGGGGTATCCTTGTCTAGGGAGTAACCACATTGCCTTGAGACACAGTGATTTAATTTTCTTCTTTTTTTTCTGAGAGTTGTTGTGGGGTTCTTTGTAAGTGAAATTCAGTTTGAACATGGATTGAGTTGTGTTGGCAGGCACTTAAATGATTTTTTTATTGCATTGGTGCATTTCACAAGTCCTGGAGTCTGCAGGACTTTCTGTCTCTAAAGACCATTGAGGGTAAAGGTGCAGCCCTGTAGGTGTGGTGGGGTTCTTGACATGGACTGCATGTAAGATTTGTGTCACTTGCTCTGGTTGCTTTACTGCCAGAGAAATTCCAAATGCAAAATAACATCCACACAATGCAGACAGTAAGGATTCAGTGCCTGCCATGATCTCAGGGACTAAATTAATGGTAGTGTAGACAAACCCTAAAAAAGAAATTAGTTACACAGTTAAGGGTGCTTTCTTTTTACTTGATCACCAGAATGGAAAGGCATCGGGATTTTGGGCTGCTGGCAAAGCTACCACAGAGTACACTTAGTTGTCATTCATGTAGTTTTTCTAGTTTCTGTAATAAAGTTCTTGCTCTTTCACACATAGACTCAGTGCTTATGAATGGGGAAATGGTGCTTATTGAGGGTTCCTCAGAGAAATAATTTCTGATTTCAAAAACTCAGGCAATTGTGTTTCTTAGGTTCAAGGGAAATGTTAGCTATTTGACAGCAGCCCTGTGGCTGCTCTCATCTTATAGCAGGAGGATTCCTGCTCTTAAACCAGACACAGGATCTTCCATTACACTAATAACAGGGATGATGCTCATTTATATTTAGATATGTGAGATTTAGGTGCAAGTTCCTATAAAACATCTGCACACCTCACTGGAGTCAGCCTCTGTCTGTTGGCTGTGGAGGAAGATTGGAGCACTCATTTAGGCTTCATGCCTGAAGTTTATAAAGCTAAGTGAAATGAATCATGATTTGATAGTACAGCTCATGCTCCTGGGAAGTGTAACATAAACTTCTGCAAGTGTTTCTTTGAGTAAAACATTTATATGTCAATGTATAGCCATGGGGACTCAAAGAGAAAATGTAACTCTGACTATGAAAAGCATGACATTTTCCAGTGTATAAACTAGTTTGATACAGAAGATTAATTAAGTTCCTCTTACAAATGCAATACAGAAGCTTCAAATTGTCACTTTATTAATGATTTTCCCTAATGTATTTAAGATATTTTGGGAATGGAGATATGGCAAAATCATATATTTCCCCATGGTATCACCAAGGACACATCTACATAGCAAATAGCAAACCAGCTGGAATGATAAAGGAGAGTATCTGTGGGAGTTTTGATATCTTCTTCCATGCTTCCAGAGAATGATTAAAAAAAAGTCTATTTACTCCCTGCTTTGCTGCTTATCTTAAACTTGGGAATGTATTTTGCTGTCTTTGTATAGCACTTTATATAGTGGAACCCAAGCATTGCAAGCGGTAAATAAGAACAATATATATTCATGGTACAATGATAATTTAAAGACATTAGTCCTTGTTTTCTAAAGTCATTGGAGAGCTACCAGCTGTATTTTTTAATGGGGTGAGAAAATACTGAGGATGACAGAAACATAACCATTGCTTTCAATGGGGGCAGGTGATATTTTTGTAACTGCATGTTAAAATGCAATTCATTAAGAAATAATAAAAACTGCCCTAGCACATTTTTAGTTTAGCTAAGAGGGGTGATTTTTCTCCTAGCTTGCTTGTAGCTTGTTTTATAACCTACCAGAATTTTACTACCAATCAAATACAGCATTACCAGGGCATTTATTTTTTACTTTATTAATATGTTCTGTAGATAATGGGGTTCAATTCAATCCCAGCTCTGTGTTGCCTGTGGTGTTACATATGTATTGTATTAATGGGAAGATTTATTCCACTGTGCTATTTCTAACCTTCACAGCATTACCTTGGGCTGGTGTTGGCCTCAAACTAGACAAAGGCCATGACCAAATTCAAGTACCTTGATTTATTTACATGGGAGGCAAGGAATGTGACTTTCCAATTAAAGCTATTCCCTACAGAGCTGCAGGATCCCATTTACTTGGAATGCAAAGCTTTTTTCTTGTGAACTAAACTCCTCCAGATTTAGGGAATGCATTTAGCAGCCTGTAATACTGTAGCTCTGGTTTTATCACATATCTATGCTTCCTCCTGAACAGTTAGATAACATATGTGGATTCTTATTAAAGTATAAGTCTATATGGTCTGATCTAAAACTGCTCAGCAAAATGCTTTGAAGCTAAAGGGACTGATTCTAATCTCACTTAAACCTTTGGCATCATGAAGATAGTCTTAATATGTACTCATATCTGTGATTGCTCCCTCTCATCTATCTGCTCCCAAGACTGCAGACTCATGCAAAAGTCCTCAATGCACCTTTGCAAGAACCTTCACTCACTCACTCGTTGAATTTCTTCAAGGTGAGTTTTTGCATAAAAGAGATATTTCTTTTCTCACGTATTTTCTAATTCACTATAATCACACCCATGACAATCTGGACTAACTAAAAGCTATTTTTCCTTTCTGGAGGTAAATTTTTGCAATGGCAATAAAAAGACTCAAGTATGCTTTTTATGCTTTCAACTAGTTGTCTTTGTTGTAAGATTAAAATTTGGTTTAAAACCTCCATGTTTCAATTAACTCTTTCCCCCCCCACTCAAACATTCACTTCCTTCAGACCCTTTAAAAGCAGGTTAGAATATATGTGGGAGAAAAAAACAAAGGATTTTTGTTATGTTTTGTTTTTTCTTTTGGCAGCTGAAATGAAAACCAGCCATTGGAAAGGATATTGCCTCTAAGTGAGAGAAGGGTCTGGAGATAAGTCGCTGTCTGTGAGTTCAGAAAACATACTGAGTGTATATCTTAAAATATCAGAAAGTTTACAGAAGTGCAGAGTATTGTAAAAGCATTTAGGATCAGCTGTGTAAAGATCATTTAAGCACATCACAATATTGAAGTATTATCAGATGCTTACAGAATATTGGTTTGGAACACCCCACCCAATGTTTCTGCAGTGGATGGGGGTGGCACTGGTTTGATGGGCTGTGTGACTGTGGTTGTATTACGAATTTACCAGCACTCAGTGATTGTTCAGACACTTTGGTACAGAGCTGGGGATCCAAAGGCTTTAGGGATTATTATAAAAAACAGAAGTAATATTTTTAAAGCCTTGGTTGTCTCTGTGTCAGGAGGTTAAGCAGTCTCAGCACGCAGTCAACCCTGAACTTCCAGTTTATTTTTTACACCGGGTTTGCACAATCTTCTCACAGAATCACCCAGTGTCCCAGGGAGGAAGGTCTACAGAAGTGGGTCAGCAGTGACAGAGCCAGCAGAACACACACCAGACCAGAGAGAGAGGGGGAGGATGCCACTGCCTTGGCTCTCCCTTCAAATAAATTCAGCCCTTAATCTAATCACCTGTCTGGTCCTATTCTGAATGGGACATTAATAGGAGAAACCAGAACAAGACTTTTCCTCTCCATGCCCCTTTCCCAAGAAATAAACACAGGGTGGAAGTGATTTATGTTGGTAATGTTGAAGAATCAGAGAGTTTAAGCTCCTAACTGAAAAGAAAGCATGGTTACCATCTCAGGTGATATTTCTTCCAGCAATAAGAGAAAGCTTTATGCTTTCTGACCATGATCTTCACCTGACAGGGAAAGAGGTCCAGGTTCAGGGAGCAACTACTATTTGTTCGGTTGGGGTTTTTTTTGTTTTTTCTAGGCCTTTTTTTTTCTCCTTTTTTTTTTTTTTTTTATTTTCTGGTGCTTAATGCAGAAGGAGCAGAAGGAGCATTCTGCTGCATGGAGTTCTATGAGTAGTCTTATAAGCAGATTAGGAAAGCACTTTTAGCAGACTAGAGCACAGCTGTAACCTCCCCCAGTGTTAACTGGACGACAACAGATGGAGCAGATGGAATAGTGTCAGAGGCTGCAGGAGCAATCAGCATGTTGAAGTTGAACAGTCCCTGAGGCAAGAAAATTCTGCCTAAGTATAGTTTATGTTTTGGGATTTCATTCAAGCTTAGCTGAACTTTTAAGACATGTGGTCCATTCTGAACTCTTACAAAAAAATATCAATAGTTTGCAACAACTACTGCACTGCTTCACTGTGCAGCCAAATCATTCCTACTGCTCTGGTGACAGACAATCCAGGCAGATGATTTATTTCCTTATTGCGATTTTTCATTGCAGATTTTAGCAGCTCATTAAAAAAAAAAGTACATTCCTCATAATGTGGAATGTATTGAAATTTGCCATCTGCTCCACTCCAAGCATCTATAGGGTTTGGTTGACAACTGCAGCCCATCACTTCTGGCACTGGCTAACCCACAGCCCAATGCTTTTGACTCCCCCTTTTTCGGAATTTGGCATTCTTCTCTACAGGTGTGAAACAAATCCTCATCAACTCCTTACAATTGCTTTTAACCTTTAGGGCATCACTAGTGACAAGAATGTGCTTCTGGAGTGTGAAATTAGAATATTAACAAAAGTGTGAATCTTTTCTTCACACAAAGGAGCAGGAATGCTGGCAGATGACTCGTGTACTCCAAAAATGTTGGCAATTGAGGCAAAATACCATGAAGTGGGTAAAATATATATATATACTGGGATGTAACTGTCTGTTGCACCCAGCCCAGCTGGAACACGTTGCACTCTGTACACCAGCTGGCAGGAGATCAGCATCTATCGTAGAAACATTTAAAATGCCTATTAAACTCTTGGCATAGGCAATGGGGACTGTTATCATCTCTCTCCTGATCTATGTGATCTCTTTGCAGTTTCAACCCATTTCCTTGCAGAAAAACGTCCACATGATAAAACCATGGGTGCAGTAGGATCCTGAGGAAGTATTTGGATGGACTCCAAGGACTGAATGGCATCTCTAACTACTGCCACCACTTCCACTCCATTTTGGTAAGCATTCTGCTGGCTTCCAGACCTCCAGCAGCCTGCCTGCCATGCTGCCTTCCAGAGATTCCAGCCTCAGGACCCCTGTCCATGGCTCTGTACCACACTCAAGTGCCAGCTTCTCTCCCTGCCCACAGGCTGGAGAACCAATTTCTGTTTCCTCAGTGCATTCCCCAGAGCATCAGGTTCCTTCTCTGGTCTAGTGCTGGAAGACACAAAACAGCTACAGAAACCAGACACTTATTAGTTTTTAATGTTGCCTTCCATGCTCATTTGACATATAATGGGACTACAGTGCAGGGAGGCATATACTCCTTGAATTATTGTTGCCAATCAAAGGCAAACCACGCAGTAAATTCAACAGTGACACAAATGACAAATAATTTTAAAGAGAACCAGGACTTTGCTGCCTACTCAGTACTTTTCCAGGAGACAGACAAAGGACTTCATATTCTTGTGCTGTCAGTCTTGCACCTTTTATAAGCAGCGACTTCACTAAGGAATCTTAAAACACTAGAGAATGCTGATAAATATAGCAGCTATTTTATCTGCATTGCATTGCATATTCCCTGTTGCCTATTTAATGATATTTTATCTATACTAACAGTTTCTTCTAGGCAACAATATGGTTTTTTGTCTTTCTTCCTTTCTCTTCCTTTCTCTCACTTCTAAAGGGCTAAAATGTTTATTGAGGGAAAGTGTGGTACAAAGAGAACTACTTGATAGTCACATGATATCACCTTATTTTAAGCAACTCTTAATCCTATGCCTCATTAAAATTTCCTGAAGCTCTAACATTTCTGAAAGGAAAAAATAAATCAGATACCTTTGTAACTGGATATTAAGAGTTGTGTTGTACAAAAATTATTTTTGCTAAAAATTTCCTATTTAGCTCTTTTAAAAAACAATGTAAAACCTTTCACATCTAAGGAACAAAAACATACTTGTCATGGTCTCAATGGGTTATAATCAGTGTAATCAGACAACACTAGTCAAGTGAATAATGTATAAATTTTCATAATTTCAAGTTTATGCTATTGATACAATGATATGACCTTTAATTTTGCTCACATTTGTCAATCACATTGTATTACTCAATTGATCCAATTACATGTCTAGTATCAGCTATGCAAAAAATAATTTGCTGTCTCTGTCCTAGTCTCCTACTCTCTGATTAGTAATTAACATCTTCCACATGAAATAGTTGCTTTTCCATTCTAACAAAGCCAAATCTTTCAGGTGTTCAGTTTTAAGATATGAACAGTTGCATTTCACAGAAGAGTGCACAACTCCCTTTTAAAATGTCTTCTATGGTCCTATTCAATGTGAACAAACCTTTAAAGCAACACTAATGCCTTTTACACAACTATGAAAACCCTTTCATGAAGAAATAGCTTGTAAAAATAGAGGTGTTCATTCTGGATGTTATCCAAATTAGTATTGTTCTAAAGTGATCATTCCTAAACCCAGGATGGTCCTTACCTAATAACCTCAATCTGTTTTCCTTGTGAAAACCAAAAACCACCCTGTTTGTAATGGACACAGACACACCAGTGTGGGACTCTACGCATGGCAAGCTATGAAGGAAGGTCAGAGAGTCAAGGACTGGAGAGATGTGTGTTTCATGCAGGCATCTTCCTGCTGGCTTTGAGGTGCCCCACAATCATTAGTGTGGGTAATTACATTGCTTCAGGCCACGTCATGAGGTCCAGAATTTTTTTTCAAGTGAATTAATTTTAATTAAATTAATTACAGTAAGAGGAAATGGAAATTCATCTGCAGTTCTGTGACAATGCACATGGCTGTGCAGAGAAATCTATAAGGGCTTCATTGCCATGTAGCACACAACATACACACAAAAGATCACACTACCATAAAACTTGTTTGTAATAGGAAATTGTGTTGCTTTAAGAGTTATTATTATACATGTAAGGAGAAGTCCTGTTACACCAGTATACAAGGGTTTACACAGATGTGTGTCTTCCAGTCTGTGATGTGAAATAAGATAAACCAGCTTAAGATCCAAGACATTTCCTACTGGGCCTATGGCAGTGAAAATAACATGGGTAATACATCATACATGAGCTCACATATTTTAACAGCTTTCACCCTGTATATCAGGCTTGAAATGCTGCTTGTTTCTGACAATCTTCATATCAGCAATCAAAAGGTCTTCGTTAATTTTCAAAGGATGCTGCTGAGGACTGTATATTAAATATATGTATGTCTTGAAGAAAAATAATGGTAGGAATTTTTTTGCAGAGTGTTTTGGCATAACTTTTTAGAATATCGTGTTCAGTCACTGCTTTCCTCTATGTCACACCTGCTTACGCCATTTATGACATGTTACACTCCACAAATGTAATGCAAAGTGACTTATCTGATGTTACACAAAGTGAGGCATTAGCAAATGTATAAATAGCTTTGGAAGGGAACCAGATTTAGCAAGGAAGTTTTGATTGCATCAGACAGTGCTGATTTTGATAGACTTTCAGTCAGTTTGCAACAGAAGTCTGTATGTTTGCATTATTCAGTGCAATTTAATACGAATTACAAGATGAAGAATGTAAAGAGACATTCTGGTAAAACTCTGTGCCATAATATGTTAAAGAAACATGAGAGTTATATTTATGGATATTACACTTCAAATTTAAAGAGAAATAAACCCCAAGTATTTAAGGACCCATGTCATTTACCAGAACCATGGCCCAATCCTGAAAATACTTAAGCCTATGCATAATTTAACATATGAAGAGTTAAGCTAATGTACATCAGTTACTCTGTTGGTGCTGAAGAGACTAAGCAGGCATGTGCCTTTAAGCACGTGTGGACAGTGCATATTTTGTGTCCCAGGCTTTTTATTGTCAAATATTTTTTCCCCTTTGCTTTAAGAAAAAGTACTGCTAGTAATTAGGAAAATAAAATTTTAATGTATGGAAATGTATGAAAATATGTTATATTATGTAACAACAATTTTACAGGAATATACTTTGGCTCAACCAAATGAGTACTTATAATTACACAGTTACTTCACTTCCATTTTTAATTTGTAACAAGTAATAATGAGAAAATTAAAGAAAATGGCTCCGATAAATAATTGGAAAAAAAAAACCTCACCTAATATTTTGCTTAATATGTTTTCTTCAAAAAATAACTTTATTGGCAAAAAGAGTAAAACTTCCCATGAAAAAAAAATTTAGAAAAATTGCCAAATTTAATCAGCATAAAACCCTGATGAAGAATTTCCATTACCATAACATAAATATAGAAATACTATGTTTTATTTCTTCCATGACATAATTGGAAACTATCTGGAAAACATATATATAAGGATATTAATTATATATAATTATATATTAATATAATCAACCTTTACATTGCTGCCCTGTGATTTAAGACTTTTTATTGTGCTACTCTAGTACTTCATAGTTTTGCGTGGCGAATACCTAATATTTTAGAACTCTTCCTTGATTACTCCAATATGCTTTACAGGAAAACATAAATTCTATCAGTATAGTAAGCCAGCATGTCCTATTCAGATCTGAATTCTGAAGTATTTTTATTTTATGTAACATGGCAGTGATATTTCCATCTACTGAAAACTGCACATATATTTCTACAGTGAACCACTCAAAAGTGACTCACAACAGTTAAGAAGTGGTAGAACATGTGCACTTAGCACGATTCTGGCATTGTAATTTTTAACATACATTATATTTCGAATGAGGGAACATTTCTGCACTCACCAGCAGAGCTTGCTTTTTGCAGCAGGGTTGCAGACATGTAAATTCCAACATCTACTGGAATATAATTAACACTGGAGCACAGATTTGCAGTCATAGGATAAGAAAAGAGAATAGGTTTAAATATTATTTGCACCTAGAAATGTTTCAGGTTTTGCAGTATGTTTGTGCTTTGGAAAATAGAAATTAACTTTGGAAACTCCCATATCCATCTTGAAAACGAGAGATTTAGCTTTGCCAGAGCTCAGCATTTTATCTGACATCAGCAGTTCATACACATGTGATACAATAGAGAATGAGACTGCATAAAAGTAAGGCACATTTATTATTTTTGATAAAAATATTAATGATAAATGAATTTTAATATAACCTAATGCTTTTTTGGGGTTTTTAGGTTCACAGGATTAGTTGACTGTTTCTGGCATAGATAACATAGCTGAGATCTATGAGACAATCACTCATTTCCAAAGAGTAAGAATAACTGAGTTAATTAGCAGATGTGAGTGTGAAATAGCTTTTCCATTAAAGAAAAAATTCAAGATATTGGAAAATAATTACTGCAAAAAAGGTATGAAAATGAAAAATTGCATACATTTGTATTAGCCAGACCCTCAAGGAGAATTGACTACAGAACAGTTAAAACACTAGATGGTTTTCTAAATATTTAAGTTTTGATAATTTGGATTTCTTTTTACACAAGATAGAAAATAAATCTATTTTTCAAATCTTAAAATGCGATTTTTTGTAATCTTCGAAGTATTGCTGAAATAATTAATTCAGTAGAATTTTGAGAGAAAAATGCACCATCACCTAAACATTCCACAAATTTGTACGGGTTTCAGTTTTGACAAATAAACACCACCAAAAAAAAAATACAAAAGAGATCTATGAACAAAACAAAACCATTGTAAAACTTCTGATCAATTCAGTTAATCCATTCCTTTCTGGTGAAGAATTCTTTTTCATACTCCGCTTCCTCCCACATTCTCCTGCACTGCAGACTCTTTCTAAGTAAAGCTATTTATTCTTTGATGCAATGGGGAAAAGAAATTTTCTGAGGAAGTTCCTTAAATATATTTTTCCAGTTGTCCAGGCTGCCAAATCTTTCTCATAGGAAAAATGTTGTTATACTTTCAGGTTTTTGGGGGCAGAACTGAGAGTTTCTGCTTGCTACAGTGCAACTTTAAGCAGTACAAAGCTCATCCTGTAGCAGTTAGATGCCATTTTACCTATAGGACATGAGATACCTTCTACAATTTTTTCACACTGTAAATTTTTAATGACAGATCCCATGCATTTCAAACAAGGACTTTTAATGCACAGTTAGTGGCTCCAGGTGATCCTGTTACAGCAAGATAAACACTGATGATTAACCTGAAACTCTGTTATTTCCAAAATCCATCCCCTGCAGAGCTGCATCAGAAATTAAATTTAAATGCATAACTCTGTTTTGCTTAGAAAGAACAATTTCTGTTTATTTTCTTGAAATTTAAAAT